>NC_142696.1:5533750-5889375 GCF_029641045.1 Salvia hispanica
AGTGGGTGAAAAAAAGTTAGTGGAATAGGAGTCCCACTTGTATATATTAATTTTAAATAAAATATGAGTGGAATGAGTTGTGGAAGGTGGGACCCTATTACCATTTATGATAAAAGTGAACCGGGACTCTTATTCGTGAACGGACTAAAATGCAAAAACGAGACTTCTATTCGCGGACGGAGGGAGTACTTCTTTCGTTCTCATTAATTGTTCATTTTTGTTATTTTCGTCCGTCCTCTATTAAACTTTTACTTTTACCATAAGTGGTAAGTAGACCTCACATTTTTACTAATTTTTTTCACTCACATTTTATTATAAATTAATAAATAATAATGAGACTCATTTCCACTAACTTTTATCACTTACTTTTTATATTTCTTAAAATCCGTATCAGAATCAAAATGAACAATTAGTGGAGGACGGAGGGGGCAGTAAGTGGGGGAATTATTCACTCATTATCAATTTTTATAATTATCAAACCTATCCAAACACTGATATTTTTATGTGACTCCAAACCTCGACACATTAGAAGGAGATGGCTTTAACTTCACAACTTAATTAGTTTTCCTCATCTTCTCTAAAATACTTAATTAATTTTCATATGATGGATAATTCTAGTCATAGTTTTTCATTAGCCCTTTTCTGACTTCTTATTACTTGTTTCTTTTTTATTTAAGAGTTAAATAAATATAAAAAAGAGTGGAAATTTTTTTACATATCCGATAAGTATTACACAAAAGTGGGGAGCTAAAATAGTATTTACAAAACTTGTAATGCAATTTACTCATGAACATCTACACGAGAACTAAATACATTTAAGACACTGAAGCATTAAGACACTTGAATGTATGCAGATTCACGGTGCAACCACTCTAATTAAATTATGTTATCTCTGGGATACCAACCGCCAGCGCCTTGTCCGTCCTCCGATTTACTGGTTTCGACCCCTACCACACACTTGATGTCTCTCTCGCTTTTCATCCCACCATTCCGGCATCCATGGTCCATTGTGTCAAATTAAATCCAGAATTGGTAGCCAGGTTCAAGATCTATAATGCATGATATCTCTCTTTACTCATGACTATTCTGACTCCGTCGTTGGAATTGAGAATATCTACCAAGAGTCAAGAGATATGATATGCTTGGAAATTTGTTTGGAAACTATATGTGAATTACAGGCTCATCAGGTATGATAATATCTCAATCTCAGACAACACTAAATTGACAATACTATATAGTCTTAGTATATTAAATTGGCAAAATACTAAAAACCACAAATCCCCAATCTTGTTCAAATTCCACCCAAAATAAAAGCAATTACTACTACAACTTCCAACAGAAACATGTACAGTTGATAGATAGAGTTCAATTATTTTTGCAGTTCCATCGTTAAAAAGGACTCCTAGAAGTTAAAAAATTATTGGATGTGATGTTGTGATAAATCAAGTCAATGTCATGAATGTTCATAATCATCTTGCCATTCCAACTATTCCCAACAACGATCTTGATTCTTAAGGACCATAAGAGCATCTCCAATAGCGGCTAGCCGATTCGCGTCGCTAGCCGGTCGGCTAGCCGAACCATTGGAATCGGCCAGCGCAATTTCGGCGAGATAATAGGCGAGCGCACGCCGATTTGCGAGCGCTGACCGATGCGCTGGCCCCATTGTGGCGTGCTGATCGGCGAGCGATCGGCCATCGCTATTTTTTATTTTTTAAAATTTTTTGAAAAACTATATATACGCGATTTTAGTTTCATTTTCATTTGCACCACTTGTTTTAACGAGTTTTCTCTCTCTCTAAATTTCTATACAGAAGCAACATCGAGCGATGAGTAACGCGGGTGGTAGCAGTGGTGGTAGTGGTGGGGATGCTGAGGAGTACGAATGGCAGATGAACGAGGCTATGGTAGCCTACATGAACCGCGAGATAGAGCGGTACATGCGAAGGGTCGAACAGCAGGCGGTACCTCACCCTCCACCCGTTGTCCACCGCCGAGCAGTGATTGATCGGGATCACGTAGCTGCACATCAGCGGCTATATGACGACTACTTCGCTCCGGACCCGCGGTTTCCCGCAAACATGTTCAGGCGACGTTTTAGAATGCGCATGGAGTTGTTTATGCGTATCGTTGACTCTTTGGAGCGTCGATATCTGTATTTCCGCTTCAGGCACGATGCGGCTGGCAGACCCGACCACACCCCTATTCAAAAGTGCACGGCGGCAATCAGGCAGTTGGCCTACGGAGGCGCGGCAGACATGTGGGATGAGTACCTCCACATCGGTGAGTCGGCAGCCCTGGAATGTCTGATGTATTTCTGTCAGGGCGTGATTGAAATATTCCGTGATCAGGACCTTCGAAGCCCTACCCCCCAAGATTGTCAGGATCTGATGCAGATGCACAGGGAGCAGCATGGGTTCCCCGGGATGTTAGGTAGCATAGATTGTATGCATTGGGAGTGGAAGAACTGTCCGACTGCCTGGAAGGGGGCCTACACGACCGGCTACAAGGGAAAGAATCCCACGATGATCCTCGAGGCCGTAGCTGATTACCGACTGTGGATCTGGCATGCGTCGTTTGGGGTAGCCGGGTCGAATAACGACCTCAACGTCCTCAACTCGTCACCCCTCTTCAAGCCACGGAACGGTCACTCCTAGCGTACGACGTGGGGTACCTCACGATGAAGCCGGCCGCCTCCAGGAATATGCCGACATGCACCAAGTGGATGCTCATATTCAACTCCAAAATGATATAATTGAAGAGTTGTGGGCACGGAAGACTGTACGGCGATAGTTTTTTTCTTTATTATGTATTTTTTTTAATGAATGTACTTTTTTTTTAAAATGAAATTAATATGTCTCCTAAATTTAATTCCGTAATTTATCATAAATTTAATTCCGTAAATTTAGTTGTTTTAAAATTATTTTTATTGCGGCTAGCCTGTGGCTAGCCTATTTGCTTAAAATGATGATGTGGCAGGTGGAATTTTAGTGCTGATGACATGGCAGGTTGAGAGAGTGGCTAGCCTGTGGCTGACCTAAAGCCATTGGAGATGCTCTAATAAAGCTGGAGATGACTTTTTTCACACTTATTTTAAAAAAAATAATAATAATTTGTTAAAATGAAGATTAAGTAAAGCAAGAGAGTGAATAATGTAGAAAAGACTTTCATATATGTTATCCTCTCTCTTACTTTACTTTCTCTTTACTTTAAATATATATTATTATTTTCTTAAATCACGTGAAAAAAAAACGTGTCATCTTAACTGGGACAAGGGACATGATTATTGTAATTTGCTCTATATTTAAAACTAAAAGGAAATCAATAGTTTCAATACTTGAAACGCTGAGGTGGCGGCTAATAGAGGGGCCGTATAATTGGGCTTTTATCATATAACCTTTATTTCTTCCAAATTTATATACTACCCAATAAATAAATTAGACCCAAATTTGGCCCATACCTTGCAAAACCACTTAAATACAGAGTGAATTAGTTTCATTTTATTTATTTATCTTAATTAATTTAAGTTAATTTATCTAGTTATAATTCCATTCGTATGTTTACCATCCATATCCCAATATATCAAATATTTGGTTATTTCTAACTTTTCTCAAATTAATTATAATTCAATACTTTTCTTAAATTTAATAAAATATTTTAGTAACAAGTCAATCGAAATTATGTATCCTTCACAAATTTCTCACACTATTATTAGTTTGAATTTACAAATTTCCAGGGAAAAACATAATAGTATCACCAAAACAATATTATTTCGGGGTAAATCAAGATCCAACACAAAATTTTACTTATAAGATATTAACAGAAAATTGCAAGATAACAAGACCTAAGCATAAACAAAACTCTTATGATTTGGTTTTGCAAAGACACAACTCTAGCTCTCGTACAAATATGTCGATACTCATGTTTGGATGAGAATAAGGTCGTGAGTGCTGATAATATGAGTATATTTATATGGTCATAGACTCATAGAGATAGAGTGCTTTGTTTGTTAAGTTATTATTGGGGGTAGGGAGGATTCAAGAGATGAATAGCCATCCATGACTAAAAATAATTAACAGATTGGAAAATAAAATTAAGAGGATAAGTGTGAGGGCATCAACTCTTATGATTTATTAAGAGTTATAATTGGGATTAGTCTGATGCACGGTCTAGATATTTGGAGAAGGGTCTTGACTAATTTAGAGACCGTCTTAGTAAAATTAACATAGAAAATATTTGTGAGATTTGTAAAGTTGTCAATGAAATCAAAATAATAGGATTCCTCAATTTATCATATTTCTCTAGATTTTATTTATAGTTTTAATTTAGGATTTTTTTTAAAATTTAAAATCTCAATTAATTGATCATCTAGATAATAAAAATTGGTTAATACTTGAATTTAATTAGATCATGTGAAGAATGAGCTACGATCAAGTTAGTGAGAATCGCACTCACTCGGACAAAACAACAAACACCTTCAATGCAACAGATAAACTAACAAGAAAAGAACTCAGAGATTTTACGTGGTTCGGCTCTTTCGAACCTACGTCCACGGGAGGGAAGATGGAGGTTGTATTAGTCACAGCTTTGGAACAATTACAAGACAACGATCAAGCTCAAGAACGAGCTGAACACTCTCACCAACACTAGCTATTCCTCACGCAATCTATTCTACGAAAACTCAACAAGAAAGATGCAATTTCAGCTAGATGATACAAGTGTTTCTCTCAATCTGTCGACTCACTCAAAGAAGAAACTCAACTTCTCTTGATGAATCTTTTTCTTGAACTCTTTGTTTTTGTTTACCCGATGAGAGGCCCTTTTATATCTCAGCTTCCCAAATCTAATTCAGCTCTAGTAACTGAATAACGAATAAACTTCTCACAACTAATTCCCCTTAACCGTTTCTGCTTTCAAGGAACCGAAGCTTCTTGGATGTGGCTGATTATAGGTCATCAAAACCAGCCTTATTTCCAACAGATCACTCGTCCATGTGGAAACGACACGTATGCTCACCATTGTTATACAACTATCAATGAACTTAATTTTTAGCTACGTTTTCTAGGATTATTTTCTTATTTCTATTTATTGATATGATTGGTTGTGCCAAAGTCTCAATTAACAGATCATCTAGATAATATAAATCGGTTTTTAGATCACCCATCCATGTGGAAACGACACGTATGCTCACCATTGTTATACTACTATCAATGAACTTAATTTGTAGCTATGTTTTCTAAGATTATTTTCTTATTTCTATTTATTGATATAATTGGTTGTGCCAAAATCTCAATTAATTGATCATCTAGATAATATAAATTTGGTTAATACTTGAATTTAATTAGACCACCCGTCCATGTGGAAACGACACGTATGCTCACCATAGTTATACTACTATCAATGAACTTAATTTTAAGCTATGTTTTCTAGGATTATTTTCTTATTTCTATTTATTGACATGATTGGTTTTGCGAGTCTGAATATTGTGTGAGACCATATCCAATAGTACTATAAAATTTAAAATATAATAGAACAATACCCATATTAGTACAACAAATCAATCATATTATAGGTTTTTGAAGAAAAAAAAATACTTATCTTTATGTTTGGACTAAAACTATAACAAAAACACTTTTCAAATTTTGATTTATTGCATTCAAGTCCAAATCAATTTATATTTATCAGAATAGAAGAAGTGAAGGAAGAGAAATTAAATACAGTGACAAAAAAATTTACATGAAGAAGGTAGCAGCGAGGAGAAGAAGAAGATGTGGAAAAATAACCTAATTTAACTCTATTTATATTTAGTTAGTTAGGCTATCCCATATTAGTATAAGTTAATATTATAACATGATTGGAAAATTTTAATTTATTACTGTCTTTGTCCTGCATTAACTGTCACATTTACTTTTCTGCACTCGTTTTGTAAAAATAATAATAAATAGTTAAGGAGAAATAATAAAGTAAGAGAGAGGATAATGTAAAGAAGACTCTTCTCTATCATATTCTCTCTCTTGTTTGACTATTTCTCGATTTTCACTATTTATTACTCCCTCCGTCCCGCTTTAGCAGTTCCATTGACTTTTCTGGCCTCTTTTTGTAAAAATGATAAAAAATAGTTAGAGTGGAGAAATGGTAAAGTAAGAGAGACAATAATGTAGATAAAACTCTTCTCTATATTATTCTCTCTCTTAATTTACCATTTCTCATCTTTAACTATTTTTTATTATTTTTACAAAAAGAGGGCAGAAAAGTCAATGGAACTGCTAAAGCGGGACGGAGGGAGTATCATTTTTACAAACGAGAGCAGAAAAGTAAATGTGACATTAATGCTGGACGGAGGTAATAGTATTTAACTAAACAAACAGACGTTTTGTTCCCAAATAGAGATTCCAGTTTAGATTAATATAAATCTGGCTACGATTGTTTTATTAGTTATACTCCTATTTTTTATAGTATTTTTATTATATTTAAATTTTCTAAATTATGTAATTATTTACTCCATTTAATCAGACTAGATTTTATATATAGTTATATTAATTACTATTAATTAATTTAATTTAATTATTGACAAAATGTCAT
This sequence comes from Salvia hispanica, assembly GCF_029641045.1. Lineage (NCBI taxonomy): Eukaryota > Viridiplantae > Streptophyta > Magnoliopsida > Lamiales > Lamiaceae > Salvia > Salvia hispanica. The sequence continues at coordinate 5,540,333 of NC_142696.1, forward strand.
ATGGTTAGTATGTAATTTAGATAAAATATATAGGCATGATTGAAAAATATAAAAGAATAAGTGGGTGAGGAATATTCTTTTGAGTTTGAGTTTAGTGTAAATAGTTGGAGTAAAATGTATATCTAGTGTAACATTTATACTAAAATGAGTTTGAGTTTAGTGTAATGGTCGGAGATGCTATAAGAGTTAATTTATTCTTGATGCATGCAAAGCAATCGAGCCATCGAGGGCATGGATTATTCACCCGCATTAAATAAAGAAAAGTGAAAACCGGTGAATGTTGAATAAGTTGTAATATAGCTAGGTTATCCGCCTAAATAAATACGCTCGTCGGCCAATGTATATACTATAATTTGCAAGTACTTCTAAAAATGATTTAAGGAATTGGAAACTGAGATTGGTACACTGATCTCTTATTTCTACATAGTTGCATGCTTGTATGTATTAACTTGTAATGCTGTTAAAAAATTTAGAACGTACCAATTGGTACAAGAATCAGACTAGTATGTGTATTTGTAGAGCGAAAATAGGTCGACTTCCAATCGCATAGTCATGGCCTTCTGTTTATTTAATTAATGCATTAATGTATCTATCTCAGTTCAATAAGGAGCCGTTACTTATAAATACGCCTATCAACTAGTAATTAAGCTATAAGTACTACTCTATTTCACTATTTGTAATTTTGTATAAAAAGCTAAGAAAAAAATAGAGGCAGGGTTATCATATACCGAGGAGTGAGCAACTTTAAATTGTAACCCGTACTTATTTATATTCGTTGTACGTTAAGTAGAATAGATGCACATACATGTAATATAATTTAGGAGATTAATTGATTGATGATATTAAATTTTATTTATTAATGTGTGATTCATGAAGCCACTAAAATTTACAGTTCTCTCCGTCCATAAAAATTTGTTACTTATTTTCATTTCATACTTCTTTCACTTTTACCATTTGGCAATAGATACCACATTTCACTAATTCATTTCCACTCATATTTTAGTATAAAACTAGTATATAAAAGTAGGACCCACATGTAACTTACTTTTTCAACTCACTTTCTATTACTCCCTCCGTTCCATAGTAATGGAGGCGTTTCTTTTCGGCACAGAGATTAAAAAAATTGTGTTAGTGAGTTAAGTAAAGGGAAAATAAAGTAGAAAATGGAAAAGGTAAAGAGATGAAAAGAGAAAAAAGTAAGAGAGAGTAAAGTAGGTGTGAAAAAATGTGTTGACTTTTACTAAAAAAGGAAATGACTCTATTACTATAGAACGGACCAAAATGGCAAAATGACTCTATTACTATAGAACGGAAGGAGTACAATTCTTAAAACCCAGGTCAAATGGTGAAGAATTATAAAGGACAAAGGGAGTATGATTCAAGAATTTTTTTTTTGTCACACTTACATTTTTACTAATGTTCCCTCCGTCCACAAAAAATAGATCACTTTTGCCATTTTGGGATGTCCACAAAAAATAGATCACTTTCTAAAAATGGAAAGTTGATCTCTCATACTTTTTCCATTTTTTCTTCCCTCTCTCATACTTTACTCACTTTTTCTCCCTATCTCTCTTACTTTACCTACTTTTTTCCCTCATCTCTCTTACTTTACCAATTCTACATTAAAACCCGTGACGAAGAACAACAGATCTATTGTTTGTGGACGGAGGGAGTACTATTTTTTTGTAATGAACCCCACATTCTAATAACACATTCTAATAACATTTTAATATAAAACAAATACTTCATTCGTTCGCCAAAACCTGACACATATTGTCATTTCGGATTCGCGATTTAAAGATACATTTACTTTTTTCCATTTTTAGTTAGTAGACCACATACTCCAGTAACTCATTACAATTATATTTAAGTACCCCATGTCCCATAAAAATATGCGCATTTTTCATTTTCGTCCATCCCATAAAAATATGAGCATTTTCATTTATGTACAGTTGTTAATCGGACTTCAACAATGATGGGAAATCGACTGGAACTAAGGTTGCTGCACCTTAGCCTTTTTGCAGCTTTTTCTGACTTTTTCTATCATTTCTCAACAAAAACGTCAAAATATTAAAATGTATAACATATGCAATTTAAGACCATAATTTGTATGATTGGCATTTAAAACGACTCAAATCTAGGTCTTACAAACATGCAAAATCCTTGTTTGTCGTTGTCCCAACTCATTACCGATGTACATCAATTTATTTAGAGCATCTTCAACCATTTGCACTAAACTTAAACTCATTTTAGTGTAAATGTCATATCAAATATGATTTTACTCCAACCATTTGCACTAAACTTAAAGAGAATATTCTCTATATTATGCTTTTTTTACTCATAAATTTTGAAAAACTTTTGGGTTTGGGTTTAGTGCAAATCTAAAGATAGATTTTTTTTTTCTCAAAAATAAAAAATGAGATTTGTTTTGGAGTACTATTGGAGCTAATTACCTATCCCAATTTAGGTTTTAGTGTAACATTGGAGATGGTCTTACAACTTATACCACTAGGGCCACCATTAAACACTAATAATTGTTGTGAGAGAATAGAACAATTGTGTAATCGAGATAAACAGAAACGTAAAGAGATGCAGAATTTACGTGGTTCACAAACGTTGCGTTGGCTACATTTACGGCGGAAACGGAGAACATAAGTTATTTAGATTGTCAGATTACTGAGTTTTGTGTCCTACTCCTATATAAATAAGCACACAGATGATGGGCTAGGTCCAATACAATATTAAGGCCTAAAACAGAAACATATACAGATTCAAGGCATACTAACAATAATAATGTGTGTCGTACTATCCACTAATACTACTACTTTAACTACTATTCGCATCCTCTCTTTTAATTTACTAATTTTGCATTAATTGTTGTGCCATTTTCAAATGCACACATATTTTTATGAGCGAAGGGAATATAAAATTAATATATAAAAATGAGACTCACATTCTACTAACTTTCACTCATTTCCTTTATAAAGACATACAGTTTTTTAAACCCGTGCTGAATCTAAACGTCTTTTTAAATTACGGGCGGAGGGAGTGTAAAATTATACTCCATCCGTCCGCTATTAAATGTCCTATTTTTTCTTTTTCGTTCGTTCGCTCATAAAAGTCCCAATTCATTTTTCCTATTTTTAATAAGTCGACTCCTCATTCCACTAACCCAATTCACCCACATTTTATTATAAAAGTAATATATAAAAGTATAACTTACTTTCCACAAAATCAAAAAATTTCTTAAAATATGAAAATATTTAATAGTGGACTGATGAAGTAACCACATTCCACTAACCTTTTACACTCACTTAAAATCTGAGCCCGGTCAACTTATGCCAATTAATGGCGAATTATTCTGAATACAACAAAATCTTATAATATGCTATTTGACATTACCTAGATGGTTGAATGTTGATCATCCTAATTTCTCTAATTTGATCTTAATTTTGATATAAATTTTTTCTGTATTTTGTTCCATTCCCTATATATATTTACATATATTAGTTTTTATTTTTGGAATATTGAAAATACATTTTGATCCCTCTAGCCCATAATTTAGTAGTTCTGCGTGCTCTCTACTTTGTTAATTGTTTTTAGTTAGGGACCAATCTTGCCGTTTAGACTTAATAGCATAATTTCAACATTTATACATAACTAACTCTAGCTAGCTAGTTACATCCATAAAAGGAGCGAAATGGCATATCATTTTAAATATATGCCATTTTTATTTAAACATTTATCTAAATTTAGTGATTTCAAAGAAATAAAGATCACTTCACTTCTAAAAATGTAAAGATTGATTTAAATAATCGTTTTGTATTAAAAAATGTTTGATCTATGTATTACTTTGAAGATCAAACTCTTTTAACCAACATTAGCAACACAATCTTAGTAGATCTGCGGTCCTTTGTCTTTCTTTTATAATTAATCTACTCGCTAATGTAATGCGTACACTACAACAACAAAAAAACTGTTAAGGACAATTTTAATACAATTAAAGATGCTATTTGGATTGCGGAAAATTCGAGTCTGGCTACAAATTTTCGGACTGCATTATCATATCTACTTACCTTCACTAACATAAATTGCACGGCGTTCAACTACTTGTTTGTGCATAGACAAGTGATCAATGTATAACTCAATCTTAATGCATTACTAGAGAACAAATCTCAGTTGTTAGATCAAAAATTGAAAAGATGAGATCGATGTATTTTAAAAATATGGAATTTACTATAAGGACGTTTTGATTCACTCCGTGTTTTCAAATCCATTTTATGAACTAAATGCCTTTATAGTGAACTAAACGCTCTTATAGTAAACTACAACGTCCTTATAATTAAATAGACCTAAGTCACTCAGTGTTATGAACTAAAACCTTTATAGTTAATTAAAACGTTTTTATAGTAAACTCCGTGTTTTGGTTTGTAGTTAACATAGCGGTTGCGCTATATGATATTTTGAACATTCACTTACAATTGATAAAAAATAGTTGTAGTATTAAGTTTTTATAGAGGAAATTAGGCACTGTAATTAGTATGTATTCAAACACGTGAAAAAATATACTACACTGTATTGATTAAAATAACTCTATTCGTAAACTAGTACAATAGAAATAAAAAATACCAGTAGTACGTAGCTACCTAGTTCAAAACACACTAGTCATCACGAAAGTGGCCATAGCTGCCATAAATTTATATACTTCTCCATAAGCTTTTTTTCTTGAGTCATGAATCCAGGGTTGCCAATTCAGAGCCGAAATTAAATGATTAAACCAGACACATGATATAATCAAAACCTAATTCAAAAGATCAGGAGTAAAAAATATGGGGTTGTTAGATTACCCGGAGCTTATTCTGTTAATCCCACTTATAGCATACATAGTAACGAGAAGAGGAAAGGAAATCCTCACCCCGACGAACTGGCCGGTGCTGGGAATGCTCCCGGGCGTCCTCCTCAATCTCCACAGCCCCCACGAATACTTGACTCAATTCTTCCACGACCGCGGCACCACCCTCGAGTTCAAGGGCCCGTGGCTCTCCGGCATGAACATGGTCATCACCTGCGACCCGGCCAACATCCACCACGTCTTCAGCCGCAACTTCTCCAACTACCCCAAGGGCCCCGAGTTCCGCAAGATTTTCAATGTTTTGGGCGATGGAATATTCGGGGCCGACTTTGGCCTCTGGGAGGTCCACCGCAAGACCACACTTTCGCAGCTCAGCCACGCTACGTTTATGGCTCACCTCGAGGCCACCGTGTGGGGCAAGGTGGAGGCCGGCCTCCTCCCCTTGCTCCGCGGCTTTTGTGAAAGGGGTGATGAGTTTGATCTGCAGGATATATTCCAGCGCCTGACGTTTGACAATATTTGCAAGCTTGTGTTGGATCATGATCCCTGCAGCTTGTCCCCCGGGCTCCCGCACATCCCGTGCGAGAAGGCGTTTAGTGCCGTTGGGGAGCCGCTGTTGTACCGCCACGTCATCCCAGAGTTCATCTGGAGGATCCAGGCGCGGCTCAACATCGGGAGGGAGAGGATGCTGGCGGACGCAGCGCATGTGTTTCATGAATTCATCTATTCACGAATTGGATTGGGATCTGATGAGGAAGGGAAAGGGTTTAACATGTTGAGGGCTTTTGAGAGGATGTATTTGGATAAGAATCTTGGGCCGGCGGCCGGGTTGAGGGATTTTCTCAAGGATACTTCGCTCAACCTGATGTTCGCCGGCAGGGACACCACCAGCACCGCTCTCACTTGGCTTTTCTGGCTCGTCGCGCAGAATCCAGCCACGGAGAAGAAAATCAGGGAGGAAATCAAGATTGGATTGAACCAAATGAATGGAAATAAATGGAGATATTTTACCTCCCAGGAGTCAAACAAGCTGAGATATCTGCACGGAGCTCTGTGCGAGTCGCTGAGGCTGTACCCGCCTGTGGCGATGGAGCACAAGGCGCCGCTCCGGCCGGATGTTCTTCCGAGCGGGCATTACCTCGAGAGTAACTCGAGGCTCATAGTGAGCTTCTATTCGGTTGGTAGAATGGAGAGCGTGTGGGGGAAGGATTGCTTGGAGTTCAAGCCGGAGAGGTGGATTTCTGAGAGTGGGAAGATCAAACACGAGCCGTCGTATAAGTTTCCGGCGTTCAACGCGGGGCCGAGGACGTGCCTAGGGAAGGAGATGGCGTTTATACAGATGAAGATGGTGGCGGCGGCTATTATTTACCATTACCATGTTGAACTGGTTGAGGGGCATCCAGTTTATCCTCGTGACTCGGTGATTCTTCAAGCCAAGTATGGGTTGAAAGTGAGGTTATCTGCCGTTGACTCGTGAATCATAATTTCGTTTTTAAAAATATGTTACGTTTAATCAACTGTAATTTTATACTGAGCTAGTGAAATTAATTAGGTTATTGTATTAAGAATAATACAACTAATTAACAAGAATCAGATACAAGTTAATTGGGTCTGTGGTATATGATTTTATATGGTATACTAGTAATACATAATATAATTATGTATATATTTTGTTTTGGTTATGAGAAAAGAAAAGAAAAGGAGAAATAAGCATTCAAGCATATCATCTCAAACGGATGTAATTTGCTTTCTCGGTAAAACAATAGAGGCAAAAATATCAAATGAGAAAGTCAAATTACTACTTCTTATTAAATGTCACATATTTAATCCGTGTTTATTCAAATAAATTGTTTTAACTTTATAAGAATAATATAGAAAAAATTAGTATAAAGTAGACCCCTTCTTTTATTAATTTCATAATAACTGTGAATAGAATAAATGGTGAACTATGAGGTCTACTAACTTAAAATAATAAAAATGAAATGAGACATATTTTGAGACTATAGGAAATAATAATTAGTCAATAATTTGGTTTTAACAATAATGAACTTAAATTTGATCCCTAAAAAATACACTTTGCACCTTTTAAGCTCCCGAACTCAAAATATTATCACAACATATATATCTCTGGGAGTGAAACTTACTAGTATCATTTAATTTAAGGTTCTTTTATATATTATTCATATTTTTTTCATACATAATAAAGGGAGAAAATATCAGTTATTTATGCTATGTATAGATTCATTATAAATATTACTCTCTCCGTCCTATAAGAGTATTCATTTTTTCCTTTTAGTTCGTCCCACAAAAATATGCAGTTTTGCAAACTTTTTTCTCTCTATTGAGGTGGACATATTTTCCACTAAAAATATTTTGATTACTTTTCTTTCTACATTTCTCTTAGTTTATCAATTGAGCATTAAAATTCTTGTCCTATCAAAAGTGCATATGGCATATGGAGTATATTTTATATTAATATTAAATAAAATACTGGGATAATATATTTTGTTAATTACTATATATTTCAGATATCCTAACTTCCGCTTCCGGTGCAAGGATGATAATTGACACATTTGTTATGTTAATTCTGGTTGTTGATTTAATTAGCTTAATACTTTGACACATTTGTCCTCCAATTAAAGATACATTTTGACTCGACACTGGTTTCAAGAAATTGTTTTACCATTTTGGGCCGTAAACTAAAATTAGAGCAAGTCTAAATATGAAAAGTTTTTAACCAATTACACACCTCATAATCCACTTACACTACTTCCACTACATTTCCCTCTCACTCTTATTTTTTGTCATCTCTCTCTTACTTTACAAATTGCATATTTTAAAAACTATGTCATTTACAAGTTTATCTATATTTTTAGGACAGAGGAAATATTAATTTTATAGTAGCATGTGAGTGTAATGAGTTAATAGAGTATGAGTTCCACCTACTAAAAGTGGAAATAAGGGAAATCTGTATTTAAATGACGGATAATCCAAAATGACTAAATGTTAGGTTTTGGCGGACGGAGGGAGCAGTTTCTTATGTTATGTTGATTGTAGTTGTTCTCAATGGTTGTACCAGACTTGTGAGGCTCCAAGTTTTTATTTCTCATTTTATTGTTGGGTTCAAGTCATTTTGGACTTGGAATGTACTATTTAGAAACAATTATTTTTATGTTATTTACAAAATGTTCTAGTTAACCATTTGTGAATTTGAGATTTGAATTTAACAATTTTATGTGAATGTGGTAGTATATATGTTTAGTATCTTTAAATTATTTTTACTTATATAAATGGTTGAGTTATATACACTCTTAATTCAATAAACACTACTCATTTTTTTATTTAAATTTTATGTCCAAAAGAAATGTTGTATCAACTATTTATTTCATGCGTCCTCTTAAAAAGTGGATGGTTAATATGTATTTAAGTTGCAATTATAGCATTACTAAAGAATATGGACTTATCATTGTTTCTTATGTCTTCCTAAAGGTGTATGGTTTATGTATTTATTTAAGTTGATGAGCGGATTGGTGGACCGCGGGAGTTGGAGTTATGTATATCGCTCTCATACAATAATTGAACATAATTGAATGGAAGGGGCCTCCGCCTTAACTCGCAACTAATTGAGATCTACGTCACGTAAGTACAAAATGCTTAATAATAGAAACAAAATTGATAGATTATTGTCATACATATTATTTACACCTAAGAAAAAGTCGCTCTCTTTGCAAATGATTTTGAATGATGTACTAAATTATTTACTCATTAGATTATGCACGTATTCTGAGGGTGTTCAGTTGAAAATATTAAACCTTATGATAATTAGTCAAAACCATCTCTTCCAATAAAAATAATCCCACAACTTTTGCTAGATGGGTAATTTTATGATAATTAGTAATGACAACCTCGATCACTTATATGTACTCAAACACACACACATGCGCATATATATAAGAGTTGGATCAATCTCGTCTTACCATCCAAGTGTTCATCTTGCAAACTACTCCACTATTGTGTCTTCGCCAAAGCCTTCTCCAATTATATTAAATACGACGATCAATTCGGAATTGATATTGAAACCGTCCACACTAGGATTCAAACTTCAAAGCTTGAATAAACAATGAGATAGATGTACCATTAATTGATTTTATCAAATCCAACCATCTCAATTACTGTTCGAAAAATACAACGAAGAGAAAAATCAAATGATAGATAGAGATCGAACTCATTAATTAGAAACCAAAATTTGATCAGTGTAACTCTGTTCGGCCTCATCATATCATCCGACCACATCCTACAATTAATTTTATAAAAAATGGTGAAACATTAAGTTGATAAATATCATGATATTTACCTAAAAATCATTGTTATCTGATAAAACAACGTACCTAAATTTTAGCATAACTAATTATTGTCTAGTTAATTAATAGTTCAACCATCAATTCAATCTCCCATAACGAGATGATTGCCCCATTTCCAAGGGTCTTCAAAAATCATTATTTAAACACAATGTATCCAAGCAAAAAGCCAACATTAGACGCATACTATTGAGATAGAGAAAAAAACAAAATCGTCATTCTCTTCGAAATGGCCATGCTTGAATTCCAATACCAGTCTCTGCTGATGATAACATTAACACCACTGCTTGTGGTTTGGTACTTAGCAAGCAGAAGAGGCAAAAAACCGCCGGAGCCGACAATATGGCCGGTTCTAGGGATGCTACCGGCGGTTCTCCTAAATCTGCGGCGGATACACGACTATGCCACGGAGGTCCTAACCGCATGCGGCGGCACTTACCGGTTCTTAGGCCCGTGGTTCTTCAACATCGACATGCTCTTCACCTCCGACCCTGCCAACATCCACCACGTTTTCAGTAGAAACTTCTCCAACTATCCCAAGGGCCCCGAGTTTCGCAAGATCTTCGACGTCCTCGGCGAGGGAATCTTCGGCGCCGACTTCGAGCTCTGGGAGATTCACCGGAGAACCACGATGGCGGAGCTCAAACATGCCGATTTCAACGCCTATCTCGAGAGGACTGTTTGGGATAAAGTGGAGACCGGCCTTTTTCCGATTCTCGATCGTTTTTCAGGAGGGGAGCATTTGGATTTGCAGGATGTTTTCCAGCGGTTTGCTTTTGATAATATCTGCAAATTCGTGCTGGACTACGACCCCTGCACTTTGCGCACCGGCTTGCCTTTTTTCCCTTACGAGAAGGCTTTCAGCACCTTGGCTGAGCCGCTTCTGAGGAGGCACATATTGCCGGAGTGGATGTGGAAGCTGCAGAGGTGGCTTGACTTCGGAGACGAGAGGACCATCGCCAAGGCCAAAGCTGCGTTCGATGACTTCATCTACTCACGTATCACTTTCTCCAACAGCAGTGATAACAATAAGAGGAGTGTGTTGGATGCGTTCGAGAAGGTGTATAGAGAGAAGAAATCAGTGGTAATCAATGGCACTCTAACATCGTTCATCAAGGATACCTCGTTGAGTTTGATGTTTGCCGGGAGGGACACGACGAGCACATGCCTCACGTGGCTGTTCTGGCTCATCGGTCAAAACCCTACCGTGGAAGCGAAGATTCTGGAAGAAATGGAAGCGGAGCTCGGTTTGAAGGGCAAGTGGAGGCCGTTCTCCGCGGAGGAGTCGCATAAGCTAGTATTCCTGCATGGAGCGCTCTGCGAGTCGCTGAGGCTGTTCCCGCCCGTGGCGCTGGAGCACAAGGCACCCGTCTCGCCTGACATTCTACCAAGCGGGCATTACCTCCCGCGCAACGGGAAGCTCATCATATCGTTTTATTCAGTGGGGAGAATGGAAAGTGTTTGGGGGAAGGACTGCTTGGAATTTAAACCGGAGAGGTGGATTTCTCCGAGTGGGAAGATCAAACATGAGCCGTCGTATAAGTTTCCGGCGTTCAATGCGGGGCCGAGGACTTGCTTGGGGAAGGAGATGGCGTTTGTGCAGATGAAGATGGTGGCGGCGGCGATACTCTACGGGTACAAGGTGAGATTGGTCGAGGGGCACAAGGTTTCTCCACGGGACTCGATTATTCTACATGCTAGAGAAGGACTGAAGGTGTTGTTGTCAAAGAGAAATTGATGGGAAGGATGTGAACCAATGATTACAAAATTAAGATAAGATAATACAGACTGTTATCTTTTTCTTTATCCAACTTGCAGTTGCAGACAACCATTGTGCTAGTATTTGCTCCATTTGTGTATTTTCTTCTTTTCTAGTAGTACTATTTGCATTGCTTCTTAGTGTACAAAACCATTGATTTTACGTAATAAACACATTGTTAACTTTTACGGATAAGTAGTACTGGCTTTGTGTTAATATATGAGTGGATAAAGTTTTTATGTTATTGTTTGGCAGGCGATAAATTATCTAAACAGCTACTATTGCTTTTCTAAACTTAATATAATTAGTTGCCTTGTCTTGTCCCTCTCAAAAGGTGATAGTTTCTTGACACGTCTAGATATAACGGTAGCATAAGACAAAGTATCTATCGTTCGAGATGGAATGATACAAATGAGAACCATTTAGGCATTAATTACCAATGTCCCATACCATTCCACATGGTATGTATTATATAGGTTGGTGCGCCTTATGCGCAGGCCCAGTGAAAGATTAGGACATGAGCGGTCAATTGATAAAGGTCCACTTCTCAACCTGTAGTGCCAAGAATTAAGGATAAGAAGTTCCTAGATGGCTACTACCTTCTACTCCCTCCATGCCTCATTAATTGTTCATTTTTATTATTTTCATCCGTTCTCTATTTTCACTTAAACGGTAAGTAAGCTTCACATTCCACTAACGCATTTTACTCATATTTTATTACTCCTTCCATCCCATAGAAATAAATCATATTTTTTTTTTCGTTCTTCCTATATAAACAGTCCATATTTATTTATAGCAAACCTTTTTTTATCTTTCTTTTTTACTTTATCATTTATGAGGCCAACCATTCACTACACAATTCTCTACATTTTCTCTTTCTCTCTCACTTTACCAATTAAACATTAAAATTTATGTCAACCCTAAATGGCCTAATCTGTGGGACGATTGAATATAAAACATATTTTGAGTTATTCATAGTATTATTTTATTTTTTCCTTTTTTATTTTATTTCTATTTTAAAGTAATTTTTAATAACATCTGATTCAAGGTTGTCATTCAAATTCCAACAACGACAATTTCCTTTGGGTGTACCGTATTCAATGTCGATTAATAAAAGTCAAGGTCAATCTCTCTCTCATGTTGGATTATTTATGAAAAAGTCAGTCTTTAGTCACGACAACTGAATGTTGTTGTATCCAGAGTCACAAGTTGTGAAGGTTTGAAAATTTAAGGTTGTGGAGATGATGATGATAGAAGGGTGATTCTACCGTATGAGTGAGCAAAAAAATCAAAAACCGAATATCCGAACCGAACCAAATCGAAATTTTGAAATTCGGTTCGGTTATTTCGGTTTTTCGGTTCGGTTCGATTTTAAAAATACAAAAATTTCAGAATTTCAGTTTTTCGGTTCGGTTTGTTTCGGAGAAAAAAAATAACCGAAAAACCAAAAAAATGAATATATTTTAAATATAATATTATATATATTTATTCTATTAATTTAATATATTATATCATATATATAATATATATTCTTTTAATATATTTTATATAATATATATTATATATATTCTATTAATTTTATATTATATATATTTATATTCTATTAGTATATATAAAATAAATTAAATTATATATATTAATATATATTATTTTTTTCGGTTTTTCAGTTTTTTTTGAAAATTTCTGTTTTTCGGTTTTATTCGGTTTTTGAAGTTCGGTTTTCAGTTTTTCGATTCGGTTCGGTTCGGTTTGGATTTTGATCTAAATTCGGTTTTTCAGGTTTGGTTCGGTTTAGGCAAAAAACCGAACCGAAACCCGAATGCTCACCCCTATTCTACTCTTACTGTTGTTTATTAAGAAGTTTTTCAAAATTTTTGAACTACTGATTTGTTTTTATTTTTCTAACTTTGTGTTCCTATTTATGAATATCTATGTTTTATTGATCAAAACTATTGAACTATTTATTTAATTAGAATATATGCTTCTTTCTTCTTTTATCCTTAGTCGCACATTTTTCTTTATTTGTATATCTTATTCTAACTAACTCATACTATTTGATCCTTAGTTGAACATCTACTCTTTGTCATTTGTTTTATTTTATTTTGATCTACTCATATCATAAATTAAAATTGTATAAAATCATTTATCAAATATTAAATGTTTCATTTAGAGTGAGTTGAGAGAAGTACATTTCTCTTTTTGTTATTTTTTATAATACTTTTCATTGTTTATAGTGTTATGAATACTTTATTGTAATTAACACATATTCTTAACTATAAACATCATTATATTATTTTTATTATATTTTTTTAATCTACTTACCTTAGAATTTATCTTCATTATTTAAAAATCTTATGTCACGTGAATAGCACGGGCGATAACACTAGTTATATAAAAGTGGGACTCATATTTCACTAATTAAGTTTTTCAACCAACTTTTCTTTACATTTCTTAAAATTCATGACGAAATCAAATTCAACAATTTAAACTTTAAAATAGATTAACTAATCAAACTATTATCTTAGGGAAAAGCATGGATGTGGGCCCATACCCAAATTTTATTCATTTTTTACTCCATGCTCTTCCACAAGAGCACAACACCCACATCGATACTCTTCCGCAAGAGCATGCTCAATGGTCTCATCATTCTATTATTCAATTCAAATACTTCAATTACTAAAAAAAATTTCGAATATTAAAATGCATTAAAAATACCCGAATTACTACTACAAATTACAAAAAAAAAAAAAAAATTACATAAATAAATCCTAAAAAATAAAAATTACATACTTAAAATCCTAAAAATAAAAATTTACATAATTAAAATTCTAAAAATTAAAAATTACATAATTAAATCCTAAAAAATACATCTGTGGAAATTTAAAGAAGACTAGTTCGATGGCGGTATCCACAATTGTTGTCGGGGAGCTCGTATCATTGCAATATGTGAATCAAGTTGATCGGATCTCATCCAAGACGTATCGGCCATATTGTCTTGAGCCAAAATGGCCCACAACGAGTTGGTGGGGGGGTGGAGGCGGTAAGAGGGACCGGGAGCGGGAGCCGGTGGTGCGGTTGGGGTCGTGGCACAACAGCGGCTGGCCGTCGCCTGTTTCCTTCCTTGAGGCCGGCGTTGGGAACCGCTCGGGCTGGCATCGGGGCTATCCAAGTGAGCTCCGGCAAGCTAGCTTTCCATCTAGTCCTCGCCGGCGTCGGATAGGGTCATGCTCCTCGACCGTTTGCCGGAGGATCCGGAGGAGGATTGGATGCCTCCCTTATACTTCGGATGATGACGTACCTCCTGTCAAGTGTTGAGATGCTTGAATGGTTTGTAATGCATTGATTGGTAGGTCGACATGGCGGCCGTGATGATGTCGATCTCGCTCGTGCCGCTCCCTGCCGACTGTTGTTGTAACGCCCCACTTTTCGAACCCTAATTTCCGAGTCAAAATTTTTTTGCATTAAATGTTTTTAATGCTATGAATTATGTGGATTAAATGATGAGTGATTTAATTGCATGATTTCTTTATGACCTAGTTGCGTTGTGGAGTTGAGATTTATTTGAATAGTCAAATATGTTGAGTATATGAGGTGGCTGTTGAATAGTCAAAGATGTGGAATATATGACGTGGCCGTTGAAAGGTCAATGTGTTAAGAATATGAGGTGAAAACGGAAATGGTTGAAATCGTGACGTGATTGTGTAAATATTTTGATGCGGGTGAAATATATTGTGGTGAATTATTCCCTAAGGGATGAGTGAGATTAAATAGGATCTTCATAAATATCATACACATTTTATTTGGAATTTTTGACCCCCATGCTTTATTGGAGAGAAATCTCATTTTTCTTGGATTTAATTAAGTGCTTGGGATATTTATCCAAATTAAATCCAAAATCCGATTATTTCTTATTTTCTCCATGAGAAAATCGACCCCTATGCTTATACATGGAGATTTTCAAAAATCTCCTATTTATGGGAGATGGAATTATTTTATTATATTATTTGATCCCCTTATTTATTCCATCCCATGAATAAATTCAAATATCCTAGCATATCTTACAATATCTAAGGAGGTCTTACCATATCCTATGTTAATTAAGATTTGAAATTGATGCCTTGTGGAGGAAGCATAATTCATGCCACTTCCCTATTTTATTTGGGAGAATTATTATTTTTACTATGCTCCGTGATTTTTTATTCTACTCTGTGAAATACCAAATTAAATCATATGCTAACTAAATAGCATATAATTAGAACCCTCCCCTTATTTCTCTCAAAATTAACGCCAACTCCTCCCCATATCTCCTCAAATCTTTTTATTTATTTAATTATGGGAGTATATTCTTGAACTCTATAAATAAGAGAGAAAACCCTAACCCTGGAATCAAAGATCACGCCTACACTCTCTCCCTCACGCAGTCTCCCACTCTCTCTCAAATTTTCTTCTATTTTCCTCAAAGATTTCTTCATCTTTTGAGAAGAATTCAAATTGAAGCCTCAAGAATTATTGAAGAATCAAGATTCTACTTTGTTTCTACCGATCGTTTTATTCAAGAAGAGGTATTTAGATCTATCTTTTCTCATCTAGCCGATTAATCGGTGTTCTTGAACCCTCATGCATATAGATTGAGTGAAAAGGGGAAACAATTGATGAATATGAAGTGATGTGCGTGTGTGTGCGCATCAGTATGCGTGCGTGTGTGTTTGTGTGTGTGCGTGTGAGATGTGTTGAATGACACTCATGCGTGACATGTTTTGATGATAGATCTGGAGTTGTGGTGCGAATAAAATTGATATGATGAGCATGTCTTGATTTTTTAATGATAATATAAAACTAATCGATGGGAAAAAGGGAAACGTTGGGAACATGCATGATTTTGAGTAGATGATTGAGACTTACTTATGATACACATAATTTAAAGGTGATAACTCGGGCTCTCAGCGTGATAGCAAGGGGAAGAGCGTACTTGAGATCTAAGGAGTCGAGGTGAGCTTTATTTACTAAACTCTTTTATTACCAAAATAATGATTATGGTGTTATAAGGATGGTTTAAAACGTTATTCCATGCCTATGATTGTTTTGATGATGTTGTGTGTCTGATGTCTAGTTTGTGAGTTCGCTCCATTAGGCTATAGGACCATATAAACGAATTCGGGTCTGAGTAGGGCCACAAACCCTATCAGACTAGTGTACACAGTTGGGATCGGCAGCCGTCCTTGCTAGTCGGCCGGTCTCGTGGGCGAATAGTGTGGCCACACTTTCGTCGCACTATGGAATTGATGTGAATTGTTGAAAAAATGGGGGTGACATTGAATTTTACATGGTTTTAGAGGATGGTTTTGTCTGAATTTGATCATATTTGTCTATTAATGGACGTGTTTGTATATACTTCTCTATTATGTTGGTATGTTGACCATTTTGTTAAGAATGTGTAGAAAAAGATACAAACTATGTGGATGTGCAGCAGTCTTGGTTTGAGATAACTTTTACTGGATATTTTGAAGTCCAATCAGCCTCATATGCATATCAATCTCTTCGACTTTGAAAGAGCTTCGCGTGGGTATCTTACACGCTTCAATCAGAGTCCCGTAGAAGAAGTTATGACCGTTTTACGAATACTTCGTTGTCCAGAAAATTACACGCGGCCGGGTGAATTTTACTCTTTATAATTCCACCCGGCCGGGTACGCTATTTTGGCGTATTTTTATGCCAAAAACGTGATTTTTGACGGGGGATTAAAAGGGAAAATGCCTAGGGTTCAGGGGATTCTACACCTACCGCCTCCATCACTCACACACACCCCCAAGAACACTTTGAGAGAGAGAATTGAAGATTGAAGACTCCAGATCGGAAGATTGAAGACTTCATTCCATAGATTCGTTCCACAGGAGTTCTTAGTATCTATTTTTCATGTTTTTGTTCGGATTATTTGTGTTAAACTTAGTTTCTCCATGAACATGAGTAGCTAAACACCTTTTTGTAGAATTCTTGGTGATGATGCATTGATTCCATAGTTTTTATTTAATTAATTTTGTTCTTGCCTTGCTCTTGTAGTTATTTGATTATTCTTGGGTTTATTCCTTTCAATTGCTTGATCACCACTTGATTGTGTAGGATTAATTAGATTAATCGGGAGATGAAATAATTAATCTGCAAATAGGAATAATTCACACCTTAATGCAATAAAACTCGGGAGAGTTGAGGTTTGAAGTGGGGTCTTTGACCTAATCTAGCTTTTGGGAGTTAGGGGTTTTAGGATTAGAAGGGGACTTCAATCCTAGCACCTAATCTACAGGTTTCTCACCTCGGGAGGGGGTTTAATTTATAATTGTGGTCGACTTAGTAACTCTAGAGACACCAAAAGGTAAGACAATTTGATTGGATAAGAGCTTGGAATTGTGCATCGGATCCTTGAGTTCTACAATTTTCTCCATATTATCTTTTCACTCCGTATTTATTTGCTTTTACTTGTTTATTTGCTTATTATATGCTTTTCGTAGTGTTAGAAAAAAACCCAAACCTTTCCCGATTCTCTAGATAGTAGTCAAAGTTTGTTCGTGGTAGTTAAGTTGATACGAATTTGTCTCTATGGGATACGATACTCTTGCTTGCTAATTGCTACACTAGCCCCGTACACTTGCGGGTATCACTTGTGTTAAAATAAGTTGAGTCAGGGGGAAATTGTTTGACTGGCCAGTCTATGAAATTATTTTGTGATACTCGATGATATTCTTTATAACTGCAAACTCGAGTTCACTATGGTAAGGATGACATATCTATTAAAATGTTTTGGCATGAGTCCACTGAGTATGTTTAAAGTACTCAGCCCTGCATGTGTTTTCCCTATGTGCAGGTTGAGCGGCGACGAGCGGTTGGCGGTGTTGAGCAAATTAATTGAATAATAATATGATCATTTTGAAACATCGAGTGGAGCTGTGTCTTCATACATGACTTCACTTTTCTCTTGGATGCTTCCGCTGAAACATGAACTTCTTATCTTTTGATTGAGTTTGAACTTATTCCATTTTGTTTAGGATATCGAACATGATACATTTTGGATTATATTAAACCCTTGTCGTTTTGAGCATAAATTGTGATATCTATTCTTCATTGGATTTCATCGTGAAGCCGTTGTCTTATTGTTTTAATTGTTCATTAATTACTTTGGTCAAAACCCTTTTAATGAAACCCTGGCCTACGTTCTTGTTGCGTTTAAGTCCGCCTAGGTCGCGATCGCTGCATTTATTATACCCTAGAAGGGCGGTCGTGACAGTTTGGTATCAGAGCCTCAGTTCTTTCCGCTTTGGACCCAAGAGTCTTAATGAGTTAAAATTCTAAGAATGTGTAAATTGACTAAGTGATAATCGTCGAATGCTCAACACCACGACTCGTCCCCGCTCAACCACGAAGAATGAGGTAACAAGTATCTTGATTAATATTGATTTGAATCATGGGATGTTGGAAATTACGATGAATGAAAGTTAATGTGACATTTTTGAGATTTTCTTGGAGTATGAAATGACGAGTATACATGAATGTGAAATTGCTATTTGCGACTATGCCAAAAAAATGATGAATGTTGTTATGCAAGTGAATATGTGCTAAGACCTTTATGAGTTGAATGAATGGAATTCTATATGATTGCGATTGCTTGATTGTATGATGAACGACATCTATGAGAATGAACTTGAGCATGCTGCTATACATAGTTGTAAATCGTGTTGTGAATGAAAACTTTGTGATGATATCGAACTTGGAGGCACGAAACACCGAATGCGAGGCAAGCGACTTATGAGAACGAATTATGAATCATTGAAACACGAAAACATACGAACCATTTGCCTCGGAAATGAAATTCCGTTTATTTTTGACATGATACTACCTTCACACCCCCATCGTTCGACACATACATAAATATATCCATCATACTCTCAGCATCATTTGAAACCTCATACACTATTGATTTTTCCGATCCTTGTGCTGATGCTGAGATTTCCTTTTGTAGATGGTCAACCGGTATTATGCACCAATGCGAAAACGTTACGCAAAGAACAAGATTTTTCCCATAGAAACCTACCAAGATTTTGAATGGGATGGAAAGTCCTTTCTTTTGACCTACGTCACCGACTTCTATGATCTTTGGATGGATGCATACGCGTATGGAGGGGCTACCCATCACGTGGGGATCTCGAGACTTATTCACAGCCTGCCAACCCCTTGGAGCGAGTGGACTGCCCAAGCGGCATTACCATATACCTGGTCCAGTCCGCCCGAGTACGAGCCTCAAGGCGACATGATTGGCCTGTTAGGAGTGCTACTCCCAGCCATGGCAGCTGCGATGGACGGACTGCCACTTCGTCCGCTACCGCCCAAGTATCCGCCGAGTCAAGCCCGTCGATGGAGATATCGACGTGATAAGGAGCCGCATGTTGATCGTGTCCCTAGTAAACCAAGGCTTAGGACTCGTACGTCTAACCCGTTGATCATACATGAGAATGTGGAAGAGATGCGTGCGATAACCCCTCCGCCCCCACATGCTGGTGGAGTCAGCGAGGATAAGGAACCTTACGAGGAAGGACATGATTTGGACATAGAAAGTGTTGGAGAGGATGAAGACCCCGAAGAGGATATGAACGAAATTGACTAGGAGTGATAGTCGTGGAATACGTTGTTTTGTTTCCCCCATGTTTTGATTGTTTTGCTTGACTTTTGCCGTACCTTTCTACATTTTGCTCTCTTTATTAATTTTTCCCGTTGATACTAAGACCTCATTGAGGCAACGTTTTGATTGATATGCCATGGGGATATTTTTCCATCTTTTACTACCTTATGATGCAATGGATTTTCATATTGTCCTTCCATGCCATTGTGAAAATTGTCTATCGCTATTTCATCACACCATCACATTATGTCATTCTATCGCACAACCGTCTTTAAATACCTTATTGTGCCCTTATACTTGCCACTCTATTTGCATAATTGTCTCTTGATTGCAATTACCTTGTTGATAAGGAACAATGATCCTTTTGATACCCTATGGCGCAACCGACTCTTGCAATAATAATGTTTTGACACTGCTCTCTTGCTATCTATCTATGTGACGAACTTTTGATATCTTGTGTTGCGAGAACATTTTGCCATATACTCCCTCCGTTTCATAGTAACAGAGGCTGTTCTTTTAGGCACAGAGATTAAGAAAAATTGTGTTAGGTGAGTTAAGTAAATGGAGAGTAAATTTGAAAATGGAAAAGGTAGAGAGATGAAGAGAGAATAAAGTAAGAGAGAGTAAAGTAGATGTGGAAAAATGTGTTGACTTTTACTAAATAGGGAAATGACTCTATTACTATGGAACGTACCAAAATGGAAAAATGACTCTATTACTATGGAACGGAGGGAGTACTTTAAAACAATCGTCTCATGAACCTTGTTTATCGACTATACCACGTGACTGTTCTAGAATTTTGAGAATAATATGTGTGTTGATAAATCAGAATGCCGCCGAGACGCAATAACCGTGAACCGACACCTCAGCCCATGAATGAGGAAAGTGTAATACAGTCGATTCCGGCACCGCCGTCTCCCCCACCCCCAATTGATCGGGAAATAGTGAAGTTGTTCCTGGGGCACCACGAGCACCGCGATTGCCGGCATCGCTCTCCAGAATTTGGGACAACGGTGGCGTCGAGACGCTCCCTCCCGTGCTTTGTTCGGGAGCCCACCCGTATTGCGCCTCAGTGGCATCTTGCTCGTCCACCGGGTATGGCCGGTAGCCACCCGAAATTTGCGAACCTTAGGTTTGAGTAGGGGGCGAGAAATCCGTATCCGGAGAAGGGAATGGCCATGAGCTGAACATTTTTTGCAAGAGTGAAAGAGTGAGAATTTAGAGAGAATTGATGAGAGAATTGTTAGGTGTAGTGTGGTGTAAAACTTTTTGTGTTGGAATGGGGGTATTTATAAATGAAATGGTGAATTTTTGGCGTAAAAATAATGAAAAATAAATTAAAAGTGGAGAAAATATGGATATCTCTTATTGGGAAGTGGAAAAATATATATATTTTTTATTTAAAACTGATTTTTTTTATACTTTTTGAATTTTTTTTTTAAAAGGAAAATAGACAACGGCTTTGCCTTTGGCCAATCATAATCCGCCACGTCGCCCAGCTCTTAGGCACGGCGGTGCTCTTAGCTAAGAGCAGGGTCGTGGCGTCGACAAGAGCACAACGGCGAGCAGGGTACTCACCGCGCCGTCGGCACGACGCCTGCACGTGCGACAAACACTGATGCAGATGCTATTAGATTCAAATGTAAAATACATAATTCCCATCCAATTCAACGCTTAATCTATCCAAATATCCTTCTTAATCCAACCATGCTTAGAAGCTATTTTTGGAGTCTTAATTCAAGTTCTATCAACAATTCAGATTCTAATGGATTCAATCTCTCATTGTTTTAAATTTAATATATACTTCCTCTATCAAAAAAAAAATAGGATTATTTTGCCATTTTTAGGTGTCCACAATAAATAGTCTCATTTCATAAATGAATATGAAACTTTCTCTCTTACTTTACTACACATTTTCTCTTTTTTTCCCTTACTTTTTTCTCTTTCTTTTTCTCTTTCTTTTTCTCTCTTATTTTTTTTACTTTTTTCTCATGTCACATCTATAAATAGAACTATTTTTTATGGAGGGGAGGGAGTATAATGAATGTTAATTTACCTATTATTTAACAATCAAAATAGGGTGGTTCGGTAGAATATGCACTACATGTGGGGGGGTTACAACTTCTTTATTCTAGGCTACATTTCAAGTAAAGAATAAAGTGGGGTTCTTACCTCTATTTCGTAAGGTTTGGAGATGGGTAGTTGTATGACATGGTCTAAAGGAGAAAATGTATGGGTAGAGAGAGACCACAACGGCTGAAATTCCGACAATGGTGGAGGCGATTAGCTCATGGTGGATGATACAAATTGCGTGATGATACAAATGCAAAGACTAAATGCCCTCGAGTGCATAATGGTTAAAAACAAAGATAAAAAAAAAAAGATTTGAAATAGTGAAAAAAAATTATTGAATGTATTATTCACATACATAGATGTTTGTGAGGATATTTTTTATACATACACTATGATATGATTCGAATGGACCAACGTAGATACCAATTATTTAGTTCACTCTTTTACTATTTTTTTAATTATTATTCTATTGTACTCATGTCGAATTAAAATTATACGTACTGCTGGTGTTCTATTATTAACGAAAGGGATGCAATCAGCTCCAGTTTTTTTCATTAATCTAAAATCGTTGCTACACGTTAGCCAATGTTGCCACTTTAACAGTTACACTTGCAGCACGCAGAAAGCGATGCCTCATCTCTTGTTCACCTTATCGAGTATATATCCATTGCAGCAGAGAAACTATTTCAACACCCTACTCACCACATTTACCATATAAAAATGGGCATTCTTGATTACTACAATTACCAATACTGTATCTTCCTCTTCCTCCTCCTCCTCCTCGTCCACCACTTCCGCCTAGCCGACAGGAGAGGGAAGAAACCGTGTGAGCCCACCAACTATCCCGTCATCGGCATGCTCCCCGACGTCATCCTCAACCTCCACCGCGCCCACGACTACCTCAATCAGATCCTCAACGACTGCGGCGGCACCTACTTGTTCAGGGGCCCCTGGCTCAGCAACATGGACATGCTCTTCACCTCCGATCCCGCCAACATCCACCACGTCTTCAGCCGAAACTTCTCCAATTATCCAAAGGGCCCTGAGTTCCGCATCATCTTCGACATCCTCGGCGACGGCATCTTCAGCGCGGACTTCGAGCTCTGGGAGATTCACCGGAAAACCACGCTGGCCCTGCTCACGCATGCCGACTTCAACGCCCGCCTCGAGAGAACCGTTTGGGGCAAGGTGGAAACAGGCCTTTTCCCTGTTCTTGATCATTTCTGCAGCGGAATTGGAATGGATTTGGATTTGCAGGATGTTTTCCAGAGATTCACTTTCGATAACATATGCAAGCTTGTGTTGGATCACGATCCCTGCAGCTTGTCCCTCGACATGCCTTACCTCCCCTGCGAGAAGGCCTTCAGTCACGTGGCGGAGCCGTTGCTGCGCCGCCACGTCACCCCGCGGGGTGTGTGGAAGCTTCTGAGACTGCTGAAGGTCGGCTCCGAAAGGAAGCTTCTCGAATGTTCCAAAGCTTTTACTGAGTTCATCTACCCGCACATTAGAGGCGGCGGCGGCGGCTCTATGCTCAGAGCATTCGAGCGTGTTTACAGAGAGAAGAAGATCGGGTCCACGGATGGTCTGAGGGACTTCCTCAAGGACACCTCGCTGAATCTGATGTTTGCCGGGAGAGACACGACGAGCACGTGCCTCACGTGGCTCTTCTGGCTTGTCGCGCAGAATCCGGCTTCCGAGAGGAAGATTCTAGAAGAAATAGAGCACGAGTTTGGTAAAAGAAACTGGAGGTGTTTCACTGCGCAGGACTCGCAGAAGCTGGTATACCTGCATGGAGCACTCTGCGAGTCGCTGCGGCTGTTTCCGCCGGTGGCGCTGGAGCATAAGGCTCCGGTGAGGCCGGATGTCCTGCCGAGCGGGCACCCCCTGGGGCGTAACGGGAAGCTGATCATATCATTTTATTCGGTGGGGAGAATGGAGAGTGTGTGGGGGAAGGACTGCTTGGAATTCAAGCCGGAGAGATGGATCACGAGCAAAGGAGGGCTGAGGCACGAGGCGTCGTACAAGTTTCCGGCGTTCAACGCGGGGCCGAGGATGTGCCTGGGGAAGGAGATGGCGTTCATACAGATGAAGATGGTGGCGGCCGCAATTATGCGCCGCTACCATGTCCGATTAGTTGAGGGTCATCCAGTATGTCCTCGTGAGTCGATCATACTCCAAGCCAAGCACGGACTCAAGGTGAACTTGTCTAAAAGAAATTGATAATAATTATCTTAATCTAAGTGTGACAGCCATCTTAATATGATGTTTAACTCCTCCAAAGTTTGGTTTTACACAGCCACGTTTATCGTTATTGCATGTTACTACACATTAGTCTGGCTTCTTACGCCACTCAAGCGTTAACTTTTTTTTCATAAAGTTAACAATTTATTGAAACTCATGCCAAGTTTAAATGTGTATTTAAATCATGGACGAGGGAGTATGATTTTTTTTTTTTGGTTTATATTCTAACCTAATTCTACTTTTTCTAAATTTTATTTTTCTTTTCGTTTCGTTATTTGCCCTTAACAATAGTTTGCAACCGCGGAGTACTAAATACAGTATCTAACAATTTATAAGGGGTGTGGGACGGACAGAAGATCTCGTCAGATTTGTATAGATAAGTATATTACAGAGTCTACAGACTATTCAGACGGATTTAATTCGGTTATACGAACTTAAATGATGGATCGATGTTGGTATGCGTAATACGACTGTTATGAGTATTTAGTCAGACCCAAAACAGAAAATGGAGCAACCTCATTAAATGGGAGTCAAGGCAATCTGCGTAATTTATGTATTGTACTCCCTCCGTTCCATAGTAATAGGGGCGTTTTCCCATTTTCATCCGTTTCATAGTAATAGAGTCATTTTCCTTTTTAGTAAAAGTCAACACATTTTTCCACACTACTTTACTCTCTCTTACTTTTTTCTATCTTCATCTGTCTACCTTTTTCATTTTCCACTTTATTCTCTCTTTACTAAACTCACCTAACACAATTTTTCTTAATTTCCGTGTCGAAAAATTTTGCTCCATTACTATGGAACGGAGGGAGTAGTATAGAGTCAGTATTATAATTACACTCGAAACATACTATTTTTAGAACATGAGTGGGGGAACGGCAAAAATGTACTAACTCCCGTCAACTGTCGGGCGACGAAATATTATTTAAACGGTGTTGTAAAAAATAATGGATTTATCAATCATGTTATTCATGGCATAAGTTTGGGTAAAAATATGACTAGAGATAGATAAATTGAGAGAGAAATAGAATTTTTGAAAAATGATGGTGTGGATTTTATTTTTTAAACTTTTGAAATGAATTTAATTAAAATGTTGTTGTTTTGATGCTATATAAATTTGAATTTGTCATATCAGTTTTAATTTATTATATAAGGAAAAATTAGAAAACCAAAAATTTGTATATATTTTTTTAAATGGTTCGAAAATAAAATAAGAAAGTGGAGTATTATAAATTCATGTATTTACCATCAATTAACCTTAAATGTTGGAAAGAGAACAAAATATAATTTCGCCAAAAATTGAGAGACCGCTTTTTTTCTTCTGAGTACAGTTGTGATCATAGTACCTTTTTTTCGATAAAGAAATGCATGCAAAGTCTGAAACTAACACAATCTTACAACCACATATGCTATCATGGATCAGCCAACTACATAACCCTAAAGGTGGAGCTTCTAAAACATGAACTCCTCTAGAAAAGTTATAAATAAAATGGGATAAAAAATCTTCTACAAAGTTACCTTCTCTATGTGCATGCTGAACCACGACCAAGTCAAAATCTTGAAGAATGTCATGCACCTTTTGTACTAAGGAACGACAATTAGTTAAGATCTTCAACCTGCCAATATCATATTACCTTCTTTTTTTGGAATGACATTATCAATACAATTATGGTCCTATTTACTTTATAGTACTATTTTGTAATATTGGACGGAAGGACATTTTAATGATAATAAATTAACAATTACTACCCTGTCCCAATACAAACTAGTAATTAATAAAGAGCAAAACCAAAACCCTTGTTATCGGACAACCCTGTCCCAATACAAACTCATGACACCGCTATTCATAATCATAGTAGAGAGTAATTCATTTTTACCCACTAAAAAAAAGTAAAGACCTTTACCAAAAAAATTAAAATAGATGGGTAAAAAAAGTAGATACCGTTAAAAAAATTAAAATAGAGAGTAATTCATTGCGCCGAAATTAATTTCTAAATTAAATGCCTATTGATACAAACATCAAGTTGCACAAAATTCCTTATATAATACAGTTATAGGGTCTCTCCACTATTCTATGGATCCTCATAAATAAAGTAAATCACGAGATATATTTTAGTGGACGAGAATCCAAAACCTACTAATGGAATGCAATTTACAGTCTCGACATAGAAGTTGATGTAGACTTCCTCCAACAATTTTGTGATTTTTGCTGGCTTATTAACCATATTAAGTTATTTAATTATTGTTTGGACTATATTATAAATTCCATTTAAAGCTCATTAATTTTACGACACTCAACTTGAGCGAAGGAGAAAAATGAAACAACCTAATTAAATTGATCCTAACGTAATTGCACAAACTTCACATATTCTGCTTTTTTTTTAACGCCACACACAATTATCTTAAAAAAAAACAATTACGAGGGATACTTGTAACACTTACATTACAAAATAAAATTTCCAGATTCAAAATTTGTTGATTGTTCCCCTTTTGAGTGAGCTAATGGCTCTATACATGATTTTCCACAACTGTCCATTAGCTAAATCCGCCTAAATTAATTATACGATTTTTTTTTTCTACAATGTTTTGACAGGTTACCAATTAGTGATCATTGATCAACCTCATTGATAAATGGTGTGTGCCTTAAAAAAGTAAATCGATAAATAAATTTGTACAAATGCCCATCATCTGCAAAATCTACGAAGGTCTATAATGTGCAAGAATCTTGAGTATAATTGAATAGTGAGTATTAATAAACATATGCTAGCTGGCTTCATTTAATTTCCACATACATAAATGGCTAATTGGTCTGCCGATTAGTCATATCAGTCCACTAGATCGACGGTATACATCTTTAGGTTGGATGATATCCTATTTGGTGAACTTTTTTTTTTTAGTTAGGAACATGTATTTAAAAGGGGTCACATAAAATAATTATCTACATTAATTAAAATAATCGTAGTCATGCCATTTGTGGGCGTGGCTAAGTAATTAAGTTAGAGTGGGCAAGACAAAGTTCAGTTTTGATGGTTAGAATCCAATTTTAAATGCATGTATATATGGTGGAAAATCTGACAACATTTCAGAAGTCCTTAGTAAACTTTTAAATGCATCGGTGTCATCTAAACTATATATACTCACATAAAACACACTGGTATTAAACACGTACATAAAGTATTTTTAATAACATAAAAATGGGACGCAATTTCTTGCATCGCAAACATTTGAAAAATATAACAATTAAGAACGCAAAAACGCAAAAGAAAATGTTCATAAATTAAGGATAAATTAACTTATGTTTAGTTTTGTTAAAACATTTTCATTTGCGTCCTCTAATTTTAGTAGGGACACCAACAATAAGGACTTTTTTAAAGCATTGTTGGTATATTTATAAATATAAATTAGCGTTCTCAACTGTATTAAAAATACTTTTAATAAGATTTTTTTTGTCGTAGTGAAAGAGTGTGTTTGATGAATTAGAGACATTTGTATAATACTATTAATATATTTTAGTTGAATCATACTTGGTCCTAAAGTCCAATTATGAATCCAGGATAGGTAATTAGTGGGATGAACATAGTAAAAATAAATATTTTTTTAAAAAAGTTATACTTTAATAATATTAAATTTTATAATGAGCGATAATTAGTTTCACTACAAAAACTATATTTTAAAGACACAAAAATCGAGATGCAATTACTTGCGTTGGAAAATATTTTAAAATAACAATAATTTAGGACGCAAAAGAAATTTTTCATAAATTAGGGACATATTATCTTAATCTTTTATTTTTTAAGACGCTATCATTTGCGTCCTCTAATTTTATGTTAGGACACCAACAATAATATTGATTTTTGAAGCATTAGTGGTATATTTAAAAACAAAATTAACATTCTTAATTATATTAAAAATATCCTTAACGATTATCAGCTCAAAATTCTTTTAGTAAAAGAATCCCTAGAAACATGAAATATTAGTATGCACAATTTTTAAAATATTAGTGTCATCCAAACAAAATTATAAAAGGCTCAATTTATTTTCTGATATATTCTTAAAAAGTAACAGTGGAAAATTTGATTTCAAATTGAAGATTATAATCAAACATGATAGGAGTACTATATAATATACTAGCACCCATTCAAAATTAATATAAAAATAAAAATAAAGCAAAACACATTAATAAAATGTAAAAAACACAGTTTGCAATATGATGAAATGATCTCAATTATTGAATGATCAAAAAATATAAATAGAGTGAACTGCAAAAATAGTATTTGAACAATATAGGTAATTATATAGTTGAAGTATTGAAAAATTAAATTGTATCTGGATTATCTAGACAAAATTTTAATTAATTTAAGATGTATTTTCATATTTTCTTCTCCATTTTGCCCTTTACAAACAGAAGGATAATATTGGAAAGGGGTGCCGCCATAATTAACTTCTGCAGAAATTAGACTACATTTAACTTATCCAATCTCCCTTGTTCTTTATAGTCCTCCAAACTTTTTCCAAGTATTCAACATCTCGTTCAGGCCAATCAGTGAACAATTGTTTAGCTTTCCGTTTGGATCTTGGTCTAGGTTTATCTGTGTACTTTTGAAGGTGTTGTACTCTACCTCTCCTCTATTGGGTGATTTGAGATTTTTGGTTTATCGAAAAAAAAAATTTGGTCTAGGTTTTGACCAAGGCATTTCAGGTTCATCAATCAGTACTATGAAAACCAATTACTTAACCATATAGATTTGTTCACAGCATTTTTCTTAAGCTGTTTTAACTTCAACATTCTCAATGTGTTTTTTCTATCCATCACAAAATGAGTACAATGAAGATCAAAATATGAGTAAATGGGTAAGATGCACAATACCCACAGATCATAACAGAATGAGGGAGAAGTTACCGCTGCTATTGCAAAATTTTGTCCAAATACGGATGCAATTTAGTTCACGGAGTACCTCAAATATGCAACCTACATTATCTAGATACATTTTTTTGCAATTTACTCAAATAAATAAGTACTTGGATAAAAAATATGGTGGTATAGTAGTCATTGTCAGAAGTGAAAAATTTAGTTTATTTACCTATAAAAATATAAAGTTAGAGAAGTCCTTAAATTTAAAAAAAAAATAAAGACTAAATGTGAGACTGCTCGTTAGGACTAATAATTTTGTCGTATTTTGTTCAGCCCAATAGCTAATTACCGATGTTCAAACTTGATTATTTTCTTTCAATTGTTTCTTATTCAATTATGTAAAACACTTTGATGAAATTACTTGCTAAAAAATAAATAATTTGGATAAAGAATGCTACGTGGGGTTGATTATCCCTGTCCTATTCCACTCCTAGATATTAACTTGAAGTCATAAAGTGTCCATAATAAGTCGTAACAACAACACCACAGCTACAAAAACTGATCTGCTTAGTCAGCACAGCCACAACAACTTGTTTAGCCTAATAACAACCATGCCATATGCTATGTGGGGTTGATTATCCCTGTCCTATTCCACTCCTCGATAGTAACTTGAAGTCATAAAGTGCCCATAATAAGTCGTAACAACCACACCACAGCCATATAAAACCGGTCTTGCTTAGTCAGCACAGCGACAACAACTTGTTTAGCCTAATAACAACCATGCCATAGCCACGTACACCACAACGACGAATCATATTATTTTTCAATTATTTTATATTTTAATTGGACCAGAGTACTACTATTAATTAGACAAAAATAAAGAAATGAATTGAGAATAGGTCGTATTTAGAAAAAAATTAAGAAAATAAGAAAAAAATTAAAAATCCGCCGGCATGCGAACCCCGCCGCATTCACGACACTCTCTCCCCTGCCGCTGCTATCTCCCAGCCAGCAATAGCCGCTGCGGCTGCGCCGCGCCCACGGTAGCGTTATTGTGGACACTCTAACGTTTGAGAATTCATTTTTGCAATATTTCGTAAATAATAGTTTTGTATTGAGACAGCGTTTCTTGTTGTGCTGTTGGGTGACGTTGTTTGGATTTCTTCTCCAACAAGAACAATAATAAAACATTAAAAACATACTCTATTCATTGCTAACGAATTTGTAGGGAATACTGGTGGCGAACAAATCAGAGCAACAACAACTCAGATCGGAGCCAGCACCAAAGCCTTAACTAGATAAAAACATACTCTACTTACATACAAACAAAAATACACTTAAAACTAAATTGAAATTTTTTGCTCTTTCCATAATTTATAGAAGAACAAAAAAAAAAGTAGAAAACACAAATTATTTCTTCTGCTCTAAAAGTTTTCAGAATTATTAAAATATAAACTCTTGAACTAGTGAGCAATTATTGTTATGGAGTAATTTAATTAAATACTGAACTACATAAAAACCAAATAATTCCTTATCGACCGTTTCAAATTAAAAAAGAAATAAATTCGAAAGCGGACCGTTGCATATGAATACGCTCACTCTCATAACTGTGTTTCCTAATTCTCTCTCAATAATCTTAACAGAGCAGCAATAAATGGGCGACAGCAACAGTGACACAACAACAACAACATCATCATCATTTCTAATGGAGGCAAAGGCAACACACCCGCTCCAGCAGATCGCCGGCAACCCGACCCACAAACTCCTCCTGAAGCAGTGGCTGAAAGAGGAGGACCTCATCTTCAACCGCCTCTCCCTCAAGGAAACCCAAATCGACGCCACCCGAAACCAAATCACCCACCTCTACTGCCTCTTCTTCCTCTTCCACTCCACCTCCCTCCTCCTCCTCTTCTCAACGGGCCACCCCGCCCTCTGCACGCGCTCCTGGCTGCCCTCCCTCTGCTCCCTGCTCTTCTCGCTCGCCTTCATTTGGGCCATCCGCTACAAAACCGATGAGGAGTCGCATTTGGAGAAGATGCTGAGGCGGGAGAAGGAGGACTCCAAGCTTCTGGGCAAGTGCGTTGAGGAATTGAAGAGGAAGGGCCTGGAGTTCGATCTGCTTACTCAGGTGGACGCGCTTCGTCGGGCTAAGACCTTGCGTCTCGACTCTAAGGCCGTTCGCAAGTGGTCGCCCCGGGATTTTGTTACCATGTTTTTCGTGACGCTCTCTTGTGGTGTCATGCTTTTGAACAGGCTCATCTTGTGCACTTGAACATGCACTCTCTTTTGCTTATGCATTATAACTTGCAAATCTCTCTTTTGTGTAACGTGGATATAGATAGACATATAGTTTCATTTGTTATTACAAAGATTGGAATTTAGACTGGATGCATTGCAAAATTTGTAATGTAGTTTGAATGAAAAGTGTGTGTGTTGAATTTTATTGGAAAATATAGGCCCATAATCTTTAAATTTCTACATATCATACGATGCATTCATTATGAACGGAATGAATTAAAGAATAATGTAAACCCATCTATCTATATTATCAAATTATCCAAACCAACCATTTGAAAATTCCAAGCCCCAAATCCAACTCTATCACACTAACTGAAGCTGGGCCATGCCACCACTTCAACCCATGAAAGAACGAAGTCTATACATGACTCATTTTTCTCCAATTAAAATGTTTAATGGAACTTCGATTTGTTTTAGCTTTCTACTTACAATATTCGTTTTCTTTAGTTATAATTTTATTGATTAGCTCCTCGACTTAAAATCTATGATTGCGCCACTATTCTTGGTTGTGTTTATATTAGGATAGCCAATCGTGATCGATTCTATATTTGCATGATGTATAAATCTTATTTTATTTTTTAAATAGGTACATTGGCACCTAGTATCATTAAATTTTCAAAATATTGGGTTTTTCCCACGAACTTTAAAATTGACTAATAATATCACGAACTATATCCTGTATCCTGAGTTTAATGTTATTTCCCACCAGTGAAAAAATTCCGCCCATATTAATAGATTGAAGAACAAATTTGGAGGGTGTGCTTCAAGGAAAACTATTCTCAAAGATTGAAAATCTTGGAACTCTCGAAGTTGTTTCATTGGTGGAAAATAACAAACTCGTGGTAAAGTTCGTGATATTACTAGTCAATTTCAAAGTTTATGGGAAAAATCCTAACTTTTTGAAAGTTTTATGATACTAGGTGCAAATATTCCTTTTAAATATCCTACCGTTTATTTTTTTATTTATATGGAGTTAAATTATTGATTCAAATTAGTCATGGTTATTGGTAGTCCGGGTGGATTTCCGCAAATTATGAGATTTATATTTGTACACTCTATAAGTTTGGGGTTTTCTGAACTGTCATCCACTTAATATATTGGGCTTAATAATTATGTGACAGATATAGGCCCAATATTATTATCAAAACAGTTAAATGGCTCTTATGATGTATGAGGGTCATTTAACAACTCAAAAACAATATACTACTCCCTCCATTTCGCCATAGTTGAGGCGGAACTTTTGGGCACGAAGTTTTAGAAAAAAATGTTGGGTGTGTTAAATAAATAGATAAAAAAGAGTAAGAGAGAAGAAAAGGTAGAGAGAATAAAGTATAAAGTAAATAAAGTAGAGAGAATAAAGTAAGAGAGAGTAAAGTAAGAGAGAGAGAAATTACCATATATGGAAATGACTCAACTATGAAAAAACTTCCTGAAATGGAAAAATGACTCAACTGTTAAGAAACGGGGGGAGTATTAGATTTAGAGACACAACCATATCAACCCCATGTCACACTCAACTTACCAACTACTCCAAGCATTTTTGTTCAATCAAATAAGACGCACTGTATCATTTAATAATGGAGGTCAACGAGTAAACTTATCTCAAATCCACTGATGTTGGTGAAGAAATATGTTGAATAATGAAAAAACAGCACAATATAACTTGATGGAATCAATATCACCATATCAAGAATGTGCATATATGTAAGTGCGCACTTTTATTAATGAATTATAATCAATCAAGCACATCATAAAATGCTCTTTTCTCAAGATTAGATTAATTTGATAAGTGAATACGATAAGGAAGCCAAAATGTAAGAAAATTGGCTCTTGGAGCTGTGAAAACACAATTCAACAGTCAATACATTTGATTTGAGTTGTCTTGACTTTACAAATGCATCTAAAGACAAAGGTCTTGGCCTCTGTTTCACTACTCTTATCAAGATTTTCAATGGAGTTTGTTTAGCATAACAAAATCAGATCATACTCAAGTGAAGACGTTTAAAATTAAACCTAATCTAGTCTAGTCCTTAAAAAATAACTAAAACGTGGTATTAGATTATAAAACTCATTCAAAACAAACTAGATGCTTCATTTCTCCTAATTTCTTGACACGTAAAATTAAAATTAAGATACAATATAATTTTGAGTTAATTCGTTAAACATGTGAGGCTTTAGGCAACATGTTAGCATAACAAGAGTTTTTCTTACATTTTGTCGAAAATAAATATGAAAGATAATGCAACGTGCAACTATGCAAGTATACAATTAGAGGCCGTTAAACACCTAAACAATTGAATAAAATGTTGAAGAATTATTAAAGAGGAACAAATATAGAAAAATCAAGTCAAAGCAAAATAGGAAATATCGCACCTAAATTGGTGCTTGACTCGACATCGTCATATCAAAATCTGGGGCCCACTCCTTTTCCATGTACGGCTGGGGTACCAACCTTTTCTCCACGCAATTCAATTTCCTTTTTAGCACCATATTCTACCATGCCAACCGTTTCCTTTTATTTTGTGCACATATTATATTCTAAAATATATTAATACAAAGATGCAGTGCTACACGCATTTCTCTCCTTTTCCCTCTAACCATGTCAAGAATTAAGAATAAAACAATAGTAGGTAGGCGGAAGAGGTTCATGGTTCACTTGCTATGGAAAATATTATTCACACGGAACTATGTTAGTACAATAAATCTCAAATTATCAAACTCATAATTGTATAATAATAAAACAATGAGAGACAGTGGATGGATGCGCACTTAAGTGGATATGCTTTAATTTAATAACTCGATATTGAACATTTACTTTTATCCTCCTCCTTTACACAGAGATGGGCCTCAAAGTGGGCCATCGGTTTGTGGAAATCCATGTCATGTCCAATACAAGCGGGCCTCACTTTCTCTAATTTGTGTACGAATAAAGAACCCTAATTCAAATGGAAATGAATAGTGTGTGGATGCGTGTACAATATTACCGTACGGCACATGGAGGGAAAACTACGGCATTAAGCGGGCCCCACCTCACTGTAGCACGTAGGCCGTACGTCGACGGTATATGTCTACGTTACGACTTGCGATGCTACAATTTTTGTAGCCCAATCTCTAAATTTTATAATCCCTCCTACCTACAATATAATCCCCCCATCTAATGTATCATTTTTAATAGTAAGTGTAGATACAAACATTATTTTTAAAACGTGTTTTCGACAAAATTTCTTCTAGTGCGCATTGGTTTCACTTTTTCAAAATAATACTATATTTCATAAAGAAAATTAAGAAAAAACAAATTATTCTCTTTTGTATATTGAATTTCTTTTATACAATGATATATATAAAAATAAAATTGTTAAACTGAATTAAATTGAGACTAAATGGAGAATGAGAGAGATGAATAAAATATTAAATAAGTAAAGAGTAGAAAATGAGAAAAAATAACACTCCCTCCGTCTCTAAAAATTAGACTAGTTTTTCCATTTAAGGCCGTCCCCCCCAAAATTAGAGAAAGTCTAAATAAGAAAAGTTTTAAACAAACACACACCTCTAATAACGTAGACCCCACAATCCACTAACAATGCTTCAACTACCTTTTTTTTACTTCATCTCTCTTACTTTTTCATATCTCTCTCTTACTTTGCCACAATTCACATTAAAATCCGTGCCACGTACAAAATTGTCAATTTTTGGGGACCGAGGAAGTAGAAGAGAGAGAAAAAAATAGTAAACATGAAGACCAAAATATCCCTTAAAACTAAAAAGGCAAAAAAATCTGAAAAATAGTGCAAAAATACCTCAAATGAAGTTAAATCTTTGTCTAAAAACCTTTAATGATATATTTTTTTTATCGGATACCGAAAATGTGCAAACATATATATTCCTCATAGACCTTTTTTGTAGTCATCAAAAAAATATTCTTCAATTGGATATAAATCAAGCAAAATTAGCTTAAAAGATAGTACTCCATATCCGTCCTTGGTTAAAGAGTATGAACATTTGGTTCGACACGAGTTTTAATACATAATTAGAAAAGTAAGAGAGATATAAAGAATAGGTTTTTAAAGTACTGTTAATGGAGGTCACACCTCATTAGAGAGAAAAATATTTCCAAAATTAGAAAGTTCATACTTTTCAGGGACAGAATAAAAAGAAAATAATTCATATTTTTCAGAGACGGGTGGAGAAATATTTTAGTCTCGAAATCTCACAAAATTTCAGTTCATCTTAATAAACATCTTAGGTCATGCTTGGTATGATGGAATGGAATGAGGAGGGAATGGAATAGAGATGGGAATGGAATGAAGGTGGGAATGGAATGACAATTCCATTCCATTCTTATGCTTGGTGAATGTAAGGTTTACAAATGGAATGGAATTGTTTTTCCTTGATTGATTCCATTCCTATGCTTGGTAACCACAAATAATATATGAATAGAATGGAATGAAATATGAATAATTAATATGTTGATTCTATAAAAAAAATATTTATTCAAAAATATTTTTGTCAATATTTTGGATCATATAAATTTATACGATATACGTAAATGAGTGTGTGCATATGTGGTGTATGTATGTGTTGATGTGTGTGTGTATATGTGGTGGTGTGTGCGCATTTGTTGCTGTGTGTGTTGCTGCGTGTGTGTTGTTGTGGGTGCTGGGTGTTGTGTGTGTTGCTGCATGTGTGTTGTTGTGTGTGTTGTGTGTGTTGTGTGCTGTGTGTGTTGCTGCGTGTGTGTGCTGTGTGTGTGTGTATGTGTTGTTGTGTGTTGCTGTGTGTGTGTGTTGTGTGTGTGTGTGTTTTGCTATGTGCGTGTTGTGTGTGAGTTGCTGCGTGTGTGTGTGTGTGTTTTGCTGTGTGTGTTGTGTGTGCTGTGTGAGTTGTTGTGTGTGAGTTGCTGTGTGTGTGTGTTTGTGTGAGTTGCTGTGTGTGTTTGTTGTGTTTTGCTGTGTTTTGTGTGTGTGTGTGTGTGTTTGTGTGAGTTGCTGTGTGTGTGTCTGTGTGTTTTTGTGTGTGTGTGTGTGGCTTTTTTAATTATTAAAAATTTTAAAATTTTAATGTATGCTAAAATTGAGATGATATTAAATTAAAATATAATATTAAATAATATTTATATAATTTTGTTAAATTTTAAAATAAGAAGAAAGGAAAATGAAATGGAATGGAATGACCATTCCTTAGCTAAATGGATGGAATGGGTATTCCCATGTGGAATTGAATGACTAATGGAATGGTGATTACTAAGGAAAAAATTTACCAAGCAAATGAATAGAATGGAGATAAGAATATCATTCCATTCTTCCATTCCATTCCATCATACCAAGATGGCCTTATAGTTTAGATTCTCTACACCAACTATAACATAACATATTTTTGCAATATCTCATGGTACCCGTTAATAAGTCATATTTGTACAAATAGTAATACTTTTGTTGTTTATATACCAAAAAATATTTGCCATTAAGGTGCAGTATCATATAATTAATATAAACCTAAAAGTTCATATATACAATATGTCTTTAGTATACATGGGAGTGTTAGGGTGCCACCACCTCTTAAAATAACACCATACCACCATTCATAGCCAATCATTTGTACACGTAGACGAATAATAAGCTGCCATGTGGCAAAAAAAGGGTAAAAAACACGGCCAGCAATATGCAACACTGTATACAACAATTTTTCTCGGCCGGTAATATCCAACACGCTATACAGCAATCTATAGATTGCAGTGTAACGTTTATAATATTGTTGTGTAGCGTTTATAATATTATTATATATATGGTATCACGATGTCACTTTAAGAGGTATTGTCATTCTAATATACAAACATGTCTTTAGATTAATCAAATGAATAATATTCTAAAGCATCTGATTTTTAATAAAAGAAGTCAATTTGAAAATGTGTTGAGTGCCGATAACGAAATGTAATGACCCATATAAAGACATGTATCCTACGTTTTACCCATGAAGACGACAACACACGTATGTCACATTTTTGTTCTGTTATTTCATACACTTTTATTAGCCATAACATTCTTACTTTATAAGTCCAAATCCAATCTATTTTCCGAAAAGTGGGATCCAAATTTAAGAAAAGCAAAAAAGATAGATAGAGAGAAAGTGAGGTATGGTATTAGTTTATTCAAAACAAGATGCGCATATCGGTGTAGCTTTTTCTTCTTTAAGCTACAAAGCCATTAAACTTATCTGGATATCTTTACCAAACACCCTATCACTTTCATATTAATATTATCGGCGCTAATTAAATACTTCTAAATCATAAATATATTTTATGAGTAATACTACATGTCAATATGCCATATTCATAGTTACTAAAAAACTAAAAAATACTCTCTCCATCTTAATAATAGATGTCACACTTTCCTTTTTAGTTTATTCCATAAAAAACGTCACATTTTTTTTATTGGAAAAAGTCATCTCTCACATTAATATAAATATACTATTTTCTCTCTTCACCTAACACACAAAACATCTCCTAAAATCTCGTGCTATTCTCCAACTATGTCATCTATTATGGGACGAAGGAAGTACTACTAGTCCTACGAGCATCTCCAAGGGAGAGGGTAAATGAAAATGTAAAGGAAAATAACTACAATATTTACTTTTTCTTCAAAAAAATTCATGCTCCAATGGAAAGGGTATATGAGGAGGTATTATACATTCTTTCATTTTGAGAAGATATCTTTAAGGTATCTTTACCTCTTCTTGGTAGAAAGGGTAAAATGTTAGTTACTTTTAGTTGTCTTTTTTAATTTACCTTCTTTCCTTGGAGTACATTATTTTTTAAGAAGGTATAATTACCTTTTTGAGAAGGTAAATGAAAAATATACCTTCTCAATTTACCTTTCTCCCTTGGAGATGTTGTAATATATACTGTAACATATATTACACATTGATGTTAAAAGAAAACTGAAATTACTATATAAACCTTATGGACTACTCCTTTTATCACAAATAAGTTTTCAGATTAAATTCATATATTTATTAGTATTTGTTTTCAGATTAAATTCATATATTTATTAGTTACTATTCTCTAACAACTAATATTCATAAAGACTTAAAAATTACTGTATTATTATTATTATAGACATTCATCGAACTTAAATGACTAATCTGGGCGAAAATAGATAAAATAAAGGCAGAAACGTCGGAGAGCGTCAAAAGAGATTATTACTATTACGATGGCAACTGTTACAAACGGACTACCGAAAGTAATATCACTAAAATAGTTTAAAGATAAAAAAAAAAACAAAAAAAAAATAGAACATAGATAAAACAAGTAACGTAAAGCTATATTGGCTCATATGATATCAAAATAATTGTACAACGTATTAGTTTTAATTTTTTTTATTAAGGTCACGCGTCATATGACTTAAAACTTCAATCTGTTTTGGATACTTTGTTATGAGATGGGATATAGAGAATTTCGATAATCAAACTATTTTTTCTGTTTTATGATTGCTAACCTGAATATATAAATTTTTAATTATTTACCGTGAATAAGGAGAATAATGAAATGTGAAGATTGATAGATAGTATATTAGTTTTAAGGGTCATATTCTAATGCTCATAGCACCCAAAACAAAAATCAAGATCAAATCTTCACCTTTAGATTTTAAAATGGGTGGATGAGATTAAATCTTACGAATCTCAATATATAGTAGACAAAATATCAACAAAAGGGTAATATCGTCATTATGTTATCATATGATAATTTTCGTAAATGTTTTTTTATATCAACATAGTGTATTACAAATATCAATAATATGACATAAGAATATCATCACCAGTACAAGAAAATATCAACACATATTTATTGAGATTTTTACATGGTTTTATTGAGATTTTTTTATGTATTTGTTGATAAAAATCTAGTTATCAACATTTACGAAAACTAAAATAAAATATATCAAATTTCATCATCCGAACGTCGTCGGAACATATGCAATTATGATCTCGTTGGAATCCTTATAAAATTATCTTTAATTTGATATATTTTTTGCAAAAAAATAATTTAAATCGAGAGAGTTACGTAAATTTAAAGTCTTAAGATGATTTTAATGAGAGGGAATTGACATTACTACCCTCTAATTTTATTTATTAATTTTCTTAATTAAAAATATAATCCATGTGACATTATTTCAACCACTAGATCTTCTAATCTAATAGCTAAGATTTAGTCTTAGTTTGAGATTGTTAATTAGTTAGTAATTGATCACTCCCCTACTATTTACTCCCTCTGTCCCATTAGAAATGCAACGTTTTCCTTTTTGGATTGTCCCACTAAAAATGCAACATTTCCTAAAATGGAAACATCACTCTCTCTACTTTTCCCTCTCTCTTCATTAACTAACAAAACAACACTTGCATAAAATCCTGTGCCGGAAACCAAATGTTTCATATTTATTGGGACGGAGGGAGTATTACATAAGTATACTTATTTTCAAATATTACATTTATTAAATAATATAAATAGTACTATATTAGAGCATCTCCAATGCAAATAGGCCAGCCATAGGCCAACCACTTTATCTCTCTGCCACGTCAACAGCACTAATAATCCACCTGCCACATCAGATTTAGGCTAGCCATAGGCCAGCCGCAATAAAAATAATTCAAAAAATACTACATTTACGGAATTAAAATTATGATTAAATTACGAAATTAAATTTACAAGACATATACGGGAAAATTCATTAATTGCATTAAAAAAAAGGTACATAGATAAAAAAAAATTACATAATAAAGAAAAAAAAACACAAAATACGGAATTAAACACAAGATACGGAATTAAATTTACGACACATATACGGGAAAAATTCGTTAATTTTATTTAAATAAAAAAAAGTACATTAACTAAAAATCAAAAAAATTACATAATAAAAAAAATCTGGGCTTCCACACACGAGCCACCGCGCCACTCTACTCCTCACTAATTTATTAAAAAAATACATTAAAAAATGTTAGTATGCCTTGAATCTGTTATAGTTTGCCGCTAGCCGA
Organism: Salvia hispanica; assembly: GCF_029641045.1. Taxonomy (NCBI): domain Eukaryota; kingdom Viridiplantae; phylum Streptophyta; class Magnoliopsida; order Lamiales; family Lamiaceae; genus Salvia; species Salvia hispanica. Next base: position 5,580,458 of record NC_142696.1, read on the forward strand.
ACGGGGGTCTAGAAAATTTGGGCTAGTTGTTGTTGTCCATCGCTAGATGTTGCTCTTGTACAGAAATTTAGAGATAGAGAAAATCGCGTTTATATAGTTTTTCAAAAAATTTTAAAAAAAAATTAAAAAATAGCGCTGGCCGATCGCTGGCCGATCGGCACGCCACAATGGCGGCCAGCGCCACGCGATCGGCTAGCCCACGCCGTTTTGTTTTGCCGATTTCGTGCTAGCCTGTTGCAATGGTTCGGCTAGCCGACCGGCTAGCGACGCAAATCGGCTAGCCGGCATTGGAAATGCTCTTATTAGCAAAAAATTTTATAGCTATAACAAAAAGTAAATGTTCTGGGAAATGATTATCCTCTGTTACTTCTTATTAAAAGTGATGAATGCAGAAACGATGAAGAAAAAGTTATTATATGAAACAACAAAAATTATGTGTCGCGCATAGGATAGGAGTGCATCCCATGATGAATATTATAGGCAAAAAAGAATAACCACAAGGGGGATTACTAGACTATTTTAAGCAATTAAAATGTCACCCGCAAATGTACGGGGTTTTGTAGGTCGTAACAAGTTAAAATTATCGATCCTCGAATACTAAAAGTCGGTTTAAATACTACAATGCAACTTTGAACACTATCTAAACTAAGAAAAGGTGGTTTTGGGTTTTCTAACTAAGAACAAAGGGTAATAAAACAAAAGCTTCTGCTAGAAAAAAGAAAAATACGATATCCCAGTTGAAAGACGAAAATGGTGTGTAGAAGTCATGGGAAGATGGTTTGGGGGTAGCAATTTCCGATTATTACACCAATTTATTTACGGCCCAACCAGTGGTGTGTGAGTCAGTGGTTGATGCGGCGGCTAGTCGGGTGTCTCCATCGGATAATGAGTTGCTGACTGGGGAGGTAACTGAGGTATAGATCAAGCATGCGATATTCTCAATGCACCTGGACAAGGCTCCCGGACCCGATGGAATGAACTCGGGCTTTTACCAGAGTTTTTGGCATATTGTTGGTAGAGATATAATTGAGTCTTGTGGTAAAATTTTCAACTCTGAATCTTTACCTAGAGATTTTAATGACACTTTTGTTACACTGATTCCCAAAAAAGATAGGCCGGAGACCATAGCGAATTTTAGGCCCATTGCTTTATATAATGTCCTATACAAGATTATTTCGAAGGTGTTAGCCAATCGATTGAGAAGGATCCTTGACAAAGTGGTCTCAGAGTCACAGAGCGCTTTGATTCCTGGTAGGTTGATACGGATAATGCGCTAATAGTTTTTAAATCAATGCATTGGATGCAAAGGAAATCAAAAGGTGGGACAGGTTGTGTAGCTCTTAAGCTTGAAATGAGTAAGGCCTATGATCGCATTGAATGAAGTTTCTTACAGGAAATGCTTTGTCGTATGCAGGGGTTCGATGATCTGTTCATTCGGTGGATAATGATGTGTGTGTCATCAGTGAAGTATTTCGTGATGAATAACAACAACAAAGTGGGTCCAATCACAGCGAGTCGAGGCTTAGGCAAGGGGATCCTTTATCCCCCTATCTTTTCATCCTTTGTGCCGAAGGCTTCTCGGCTATTTTGAGAAGGGAGGAGAGGTTGGGGCGACTGCACGGTTGCCGGGTATCTCGGGAGGCACGTACTATTTCCCATTTGTTCTTTGCAGATGATAGGTTACTTTTCTTCTATACAAATCAGGATGAGGGAAATGTGGTGAACCAGTGTATCAAAGAATACGAAGAAGTATCTGGTCAGCTGATAAATTATAATAAATCAGAAGCTTTCTTCAGCTCCAATACTTCCAACGTGGCTATGATTGAATTATGTAAGTTGCTAGGTGTAAATCTATCGGATTGATGTGGTATCTATCTGGGGATGCCTATGTTTGTTGGGAGGAACAAAAAAATCGCTTTTCCATTTCTTAGAGAGAAAATGTGGTCAAATGTGGCGGGGTGGAATAAATCTCTACTTTCCATGGCAGGGAGAGAAGTACTAATTAAAAGTGTAGCGCTAGCTCAACCCATCTATTGGATAAATATGTTTTGTTTTCAGATGGCATTTGTGATGGCCTAGAAAAAAAAAGTTAAATGGTTAGTGGTAGGGTGATACAGAAAATAGGAAAAAAATTCATTGGGCGGCTTAGGATAGACTTTGTGTGCCAAAATGTGGAGGAGATATGGGTTTTCGAAAGTTGAAAGAATTTAATATCTCGATGTTGCGAAAGCAATTGTGGAAATTGATTGAGAATCCTGACTCTCTACTTAGGTGGGTTCTTAAAGCTCAATACTTTCCTCGACATGGGATTCTTGAGGCTGGTAAGGTTGATGATCAAAGTTTTTTCTGGAGTGGGTTAGTGGCAGCAAAAGAACGTTTGAAGGCTGGGTTCCGGCAACACATTGGAGATGGATGGGAAACGCTTATCTATGGGGAGAAACTGGTGGCCGAATGCCGATAAACTCCACTCAATTTCTTGTAGAGATGATCGGTTGCATGATGCTACAGTGTCAGAGTTGTTCTTTGAGGGGTCACGCGTGTGGAATGAAGCGGTGGTGAGAGCCGTGTTTAATGTGGAAGAAGCCGAGCAGCTGCTGAGCCTCCCGCTGGCCCAGAGTCTGGAGAGGGTGTGATATTTTGGTGTCCAGCGTAGAAGGGCTCTTTTTCTATATGCTCGGTGTACAAGTTCTTGTGCGGCGGCTCCTTTGAAGTGTATAGATACTCGATGGTGTGGAGAAGAATCTGTAGCCTAAAAGTGCCACTTAAAGTGAAGGTTTTTTATGGAAAGCATGTAGAAATTTCTTCCAAAGAGGGACCTATTGCGACAACGCCGGATGGAAGTTACGGAGATCTGCCCAATACGTAATTTTGAGACAGAAACTGTTATCCATTGTCTTACTTCTTGTGGCCTTGCTCGCGACTGTTGGTAGTGGCTTGGGGTGCCGGTAATCTCGCCAGGTGAGAGGGGGTTTAATTGATTGGTTGGAAAAAAATATTGAGTGGTGCTTTAGGGGTGGAGGTGAAGAAGTGGTTGTTGTGCTATGGTATTTATAGTTTAACAGAAACAAAATTTTATGGCGGAATGAGATTGGGTCGATCGCAGGAATAATTGGTGCAGCTCGTAGCTGTCTGAAGGCTTGGAGAGAAGCTCAAGTTCAAATTGACAATAGGGCTCGGGGCGGAGATCCTTACTTGGAGGACAAATGGGTGAAATCGCATAATGGTGAATTAAAATGCAATATAGATGCCGCTGTGTTCGAGATTCAGAGGAAGGTTAGATGTGGTGCAGTGCTTCGAGATTTTGAAGGGACGGTGTTAGTAGCGTTGTGTGGTCAGGTGGGGAGAGTGGTGGACCCCAACTATGGACGAGCTCCTTAGCTTGAGAGAGGTGCTGAGTTGGTCAAAAGGAAGGGATGGAAAAAGATAGAGTTCGAGATGGATGCTCAGACAGTAGTACTCGCAGTGACAGGTACACGGAAAGATGAATCTATCTTTGGGGCAGTGGTGGAAGATTGTCGTCAACTGCTGAAAGAGCCTTCTGAATCCTTTGTGAGGTTTGTAAGGCGATCAGCGAATCAGATTGCTCAAACACTTGCTCGGCCATCGGGTTTTATAGTTGATAGCAAGTATTGGTTAGATTGTGTCCCAATTTTTATTCGTGATGTAATCACTTTGGATTTGGTTGAATAAAACACTACATTTGGTGTTAGAAAATAAGACAATTAACTAAGCACAAAGCAAGAAAAGGATGATTTTTACACAATTTGGGAAAAGTTAGAGATATGGATCCGTTGGTATGGATCACGAATGTCACCTAGGAATCATGCTCATCTATTGGGCCTCGTGTGTGGTTAGGAAGGTCAAGTAATTGGTTAGACCCCCTCTCGGGTGCATCTAACTTGTAGGTAAAACTCTAGTGTAGAAGTCTCCTCCCTGCAATTCGAGACCGACTCACATAAACAATGGACCCAAGTCCTCTCTCTGTTTCATGCATCTTTCGATCACATGTAAAGCACGTAGTTGTTGATTATCTAACTAGTCTAATTAAGCAGTTTTCAAATAATTAGTGCAAGATTTACTCAATTGTTAGCTAGGCAATTGAATATAGAAAGAGCAATAATCGAAAAAACCAACACAAGAGATGAATAAGCATTAAACCAAGATCAAACCATTTCCATGCAAACTTCACCAAATCCCTAAAAGAAATCTAGCTACTCATGATCAAAGACAAAACAAAAAGAAATAAAAAGAAATCAAAGCAAAACATGGATGGAATTGGAACTAAGAATTCCCTATAGGTGGAATTGATGGTGGGGAGTCTTCTCCTTTAATCTCTTAAAACGGGGTCTTGCCTTCAAATCCTCTTCAATCTCTTGTTTCAGCTCAATTTGGAGATAATGGAAGTTAGTGATCAAAATTGTTCAAGTCTCTGTTATACTTGGAGCGAAAAATGGGCATCTGTCGTAATCGCCCGGCCGGGCGATTTGTAAGAGGGAAAAGGCCCGGCAGACGTTTCCTCGGCATCGTGATCTTTGCTCTAAACGCCCGATCGGACAGTTTTTTGGATGAAAAACACCCGACTAGGCAAAATTTTTGTATTTATCACCAAAACGCCCAGGGAGGATGTTTTGTGACTGAAAAGCACCCGACTGGGCGAACTATCTAAACTCAGGCGGTTCGCTCCGTTTTGCCCGTTTTAGCCTGTTTCTACTTCGATATTCCAACAAACTCATTAATTCATCTAATTAGTGATTAAATGAGTGAAAACCTATAATAAACACCTTAATTCAACAAAATCATGTGTTAATGACCTCTAAAACCATCCAAAACTATGAGTTTGTCGGGGGGATGGGGGATCATTAACCCATTGTCCTGCCAGTAGCCAACCTCCCAGAACCTCACACTTTTGCCTGAGAGATGTTCTAACTACACGGCAGTAGTGGAATCGATCCTTGCCTTTTCTTGCAACTCTGCCTCTCCGAAACTAAATGTGTTGCCCCTGCGAGCGTAGGAGTCAAGAATGTTTCAAAGTGCAAGGGCTATTTAAGAGTACATATATATTTAGGCCGGTCAAAATGGATATTGGGTATCTAATACCCAATATCCAAATCCGAAAAATCGGGTAATTGGATATCCAAAACCCGAAAAATATGGTTTCGGATCGGGATCGGGTATTGAGAATTTTGGTTTTTCAGGTATCGGGTTACTCGAATTACCCGATTTTAAAAAAATTAATATATAATGTATTTATTTAATTTTAAACATGAGCCGACTGTTCCTATTACTAATCATATTTTAAATAATTAAATATTAAACATTAGCTAACTGTTCCTATAACTAATTATATACTTATATAATTAAATATTAGGGTTAATGACTTACTGTTACTAAGTCTGAGTTACTGCCTCCTTTCCCTCTCCTGCTCTCACTCCCTTGCTCTCCCTCCGCCGCCGCCGTTGTTGTCGCCGTCTCCTCTCCCAGCACTGGCCGCAACATCTCTCCCTTCTCCTGCTCTCTCACCTGCGCCGCAGCCCATACTACCCAGCCACTGCCATCCACCGCCGCCGCCCTCTACCTCCGTCAACTCGTCTAGCAGTGAAGATAAGGTGGAAGATGATGATAAGTGATTAAATATAGTGTAGGAATCTTGATATGGTTATAGTTATTTTCTCTTAAATACTAATTCAAGTTTGTATTAAATTAGGACTACGTGTTTATATTTTTAAAAGTTTGAAGTTAATTTTTTTATTTTTGAAAAAAGTCAAAATTGAAATTGAAATCAGGAATGGATATCCGATCATTCGGGACTGGATACTCAAGTCGGGTAATTGGGTACCCGAAATGAAATTCGAATCGGGTATCGGATTCTATATTTTGGGAAATTCGGGATCGGGTACCCAAAATTTTCGGATCGGGTATCCGCGGGGACCCGACTTGACAGACCTATATATATTTGTTAATACAGTATGATATTCGCTCTGTCCCATTAAATATAGAACATTTGGTTTTCGGCATGAGAGTTTATATAGTGTTGTTTTGTGAGTTAATGAAAGAGTAAAGTAAGAAATTGAAAAAAGTAGACAGAGTGTTTTTTTCATTTTTAAAAAAGTTTTATTTTTAATGGGACAACCGAAAAGGAAAACGTTGCATTTTTAATGGAATTGAAGGAGTATTTAATAGGTGAATGATATGCTACATATCTTATCTGAGCACCACTATTGTTTGACGCACATTTAACATTGTTCGTTTTGATTTATATTTAGTTTTATTCTAATACATTGAAAAGTGTTATTGAAAATTATAATTTCACAAAAGTCCTATGCCCAAAAGAAACGTCTTTATTACCGATAGACGGAGGGAGTAAATGTAAAGTAGAATTTGGCTCTAGGATGGTTGAAATGTCACCTTATATGCATTTGTTGAATCTGACACATCATAGTAGAAGTTAGATAGATCCCAAATTTCACTCATATCTTACAATAAAATTAATTTAGAAAAATGGGTCTCAAATTTCTCGATATTTTTTCACCCATTTTCTTATATTTCTTAAAATTCGTATCAAACTCAAATAAGACGCCTACTACCGGACGGAGTATAACCTGAAATTAACATCTCAACAACACTCATTTTCGGACTGAGTATTTTTGTCATGGTGTAGTTATGAATTGTATTTAAATGGCGGCATGTAGTTTGATTTAAACAACAACCAAACATCACTAGAAAACAATACTCCTTCCATCCCATAATATGCGATGCGCTTCTTTTTCGCCATCGTTTTGGAAAAATAATACTCTCTCCATCCAAAATATTAGACTCGTATATCACTATGGGATGTACCAACACACTTGAACCATTTCTATTTATGATAAAATTTAGGAAATTTAAGTATGATTTGACTACAGTTTAATTAACACCCTTTTTACCATTAATATTAAAATAATGTTAATTAATTTGATGTTAATGGAATGGAAATTCTCTTACCCAACCCACTATAAAATAGTTAGAGTGAAGAGAGATTAAAATAAGAGAGAGAATTATGTACAAGAGAGTCTTCTCTACACAATTCTCTCTCTACTTTACTTTTTCTCCACTTTAATTATATTGTTTTCCCAAAATGAGTGCGAAAAAGAATCGCATCGCTTATCTTGGGACATAAGGAGTATCATTTTTTATTCAAAATGTATCATGGGGACATAAGGAGTATCATTTTTTATTCAAAATGTATCATTTTCAATAAAAAAAATGATCATTTTTACAACTTAGGATATTATTTTTTATTTATATAACAATAAAATAACACTGCATTACCATATCATTTTTCATTCGAATGCTTCGTTACTAGTCAAAATTTCTAACCACTCAAAATATTATTTTTAATTTAAACAACAATAAAATAACACAGCAACACAATATTATTTTTCATTTGAAGTGTTAAGAAAGGAAAAGATAGCAAGGAATAATCCTAATTATCCTCCACAATTATACTCCAAGAATAGAATAGATTGATTGATATTTGATTGATATTGTTCCTTATTTACACATGTATCAACCCTATAATTGATTGATATTTGATTGATATTGTTCCTTATTTACACATGTATCAACCCTATATAAAGGGTTAGCCTCTGCAGTAATAATATATCATCAAATTATCAATCTTATTATTCTTCTCATTATTTCTCTATTCCTAAAACATGTCTAATACACCATTCAAGAGAAGTCACCAAAATTATCACTTCTTATCACTTATAAAATTTATTTTCTTAAATCTCGTACCCAAAAAAAAATCAATTATTTATAGCGGGATGGGGGAAAACTTAATAATTTGAAACGGAAGAAAAGAGTAAAAGAGACTATCTAATTACACAAAAGAAACAAAAAAAATGATAAAAATGACATTAGGGAAGGTTGAACTCATGGTTTTCACAATCATCACATATATTTTTGTAAGATAATTCTGAATTCAATATTTAGAAATACTCCTTGTAAGTAGGACTCTCAGTTTACCATTTTAGTCTGCTCGCAATTAAAAGTTTCAATTTATTTTTACTATAAATGCTAGATAGACCTTACATTATGCTAAATCATTCTCCTCACATTTTATTATAAAATTAATATCCTTCCGTCCCTAAAAAATATGTCTATTTGGGACGGCACGAGAATTAAGTGGATAATGGGACCTACATTATTAAATGATATGACTTTCCAAAAATTGAATGCACATATTTTTGTGGGACGGACGAAAATGAAAAATCCACATATTTTTACGGGATGGATGGAGTATATAAAACTGGGTCGCACATTCAACTATTTTTTTACCCATTTTTCTTTATATTTCTTTAATCTGTGCGAGTTTAAATGGACACCTAATGTCGAACGAAGAGGTTAATTAGCTTGGGAATAAAGTTGTACCTCTTGTTTTCATCTAGATCTGCTGCTCATGCGAGAAAATGTCTAGAATACATAAGTGATCTACTTAGTAATCACAATAATCATCATATATCAATAGGCCTGCTTATTCGGTCGGTTCCGGTTCTAATCAGAGCGGTTGACCGGTTAACCAAGTTCAATTTCAAATAATCATAGAACCGGAACCGGCCTGTTTCGATTTAGAACTGGCTCGTTCCGAACCGGCCGAATCGGAACCTTTATGTAATTTTAATCCGAATTTATTTATAATTTTAAATAATTCAATACTAATAAAATAATAATCCAACATCTGGAAATATAACAAATAATACCTAAAAAATCAAATAAATACACAAAAAAATACAAACCAACAATACAATAATATTCATATATAGGTAAGGTGATGCCAAGTGTCGTAGGTCGGACTAGTTTATGTTGACAATTCTTTTATAAAATAAGTGTTCTTAAATTTAGCATTTTTTTATAAGGAGTTTTAAAATTGAATTCCATTTTCTTTTTTTGCTAAATAAATATTCAATGGAATTTTTAAATAATTGATCTTGTTGTAACTTTTTATTTAATATGGAATAGTTAATAAATCATTCACAAACAGGTTAAAATCATATATTAGATGAATTGTTACATAAATTGGTTATGAAGTTCAATTTTTATCATATGAAATAATATTGTATTTGTATAGTTCTTTTGGAAATTTAAAATAAACTTATGATGTTCTACTCATAGTAGTTAGTAGTTGATAAAAAATAGATAGGGGAAATAATTGTAGATTCAAAGCATCACAGTTTAAACATTTTAAATACTTCAGAAAACAGAGCTAACCAATTTAACACAGTTTAAATCTTAAAATCACTCAATGTATCAAGTTATTTTATTTCAATTCAATATTAATTCAACTAAGTTAGATTTATTAGTATATTAAATTATAAAAAGAAAAATTGAATTGTAATCTGGTTCCCGGTTAGGAACTGGTCGATTCCGGTTCTAACCGGAACCGGTTTTATATAAAAAGTTGGAAGCGGTACCAGAACTTGAATCGATTTTTTGGTTTCCGGTTCCTCAATCAACTGGCCAATTCCGGTTCCAATTCTGATTCTAACTAACCGAGAACCGGGGAATCGTTTAAGCACCTAGATATCAATAATTAACAAACATTAAAACTTTTATACTTACCTACCCCACTAATGAATTGATTGGATATAAACTAACCAAAATTTGTCTTATGGTAACAGTCATAACAAAATTTACTTAGTGATAAGGCTAATTTCATGCATTGGTTATGGGGTTAAATTCAGTCGTTTCTTGGGTCTAACACGGTTTTTAAGCCAGGTGTGTAGAGGAAAATGCCAGATCCAGAAGAAGGAAGGAAATTATCTGGTGAAGGAGTCTGGCAGGAAAAGTGAGCGGAAGGAAGAAAAGAGTTACTAGACGAAGGAGAATTCTAGATGGAGGGCAGAAAGGAGAATTCAAAAAAGATTCTAGAAGCTCAACTCCACGCTTATAAATAAGAGCACACAACACGCCTGAGGATCATCATCTACTTTTGCTCTTAGCTCACTTCTCACACTCTACACACACACTTAGGGGTTATGAAATTCAAGGGTTCGGGTTCGTAGTAGCGTCATCGTTGTGTACCACCGTCTCTACGTGAGGCGAATAAACAATTTACCGCTTTCAGTTTTAATTTCTGCTGTTGAATACCCCGAGTCTTCATTGTTCGAAGCTCGGCCTTATTTTGTTGAATCTCTGTTAAATTCGTACTCGTTTAGTTATGGAAGTTTATGTTATGTTTTCGTTTCATGTTTGTGTTGATTTTGCTTTACCTTGGATGATCTACTGGTTTGAGTTGAATTGAGTTGAATTGAGTTAGATTGTGGTTGATCGGTTGATTTTGGTTGGATCGGTGTGATCGGAGATGGGAATTGTTGTGGTTTGTGGTGGATGGCTTGGATCCGGAGCGGATGAAGTGTCCGATGTTTAGATCTGTTAAATTCTGCATGGGTTTTGAAGTTTAGTTTCTGTTTTCTCATTTACCTCGTCTAGTAGTAGTATAGATCTGTCTTCTTCTTTTAGTTAAATCGTAATTTGATAGTCTAATTCGGCATGCTCTGTTTCGATCTGATGTTTACTCTGTTTTCTGCATTTTGTGATTGTGAATTGTTGGTGAAGATGAAGCTAGTTATTAGTTAAATCCATAGTTAGTTAATTGCAGCTTTTCATTCATACCTTTACTGTTTTCGGAAATGGTCCCCACGATCTGTTCTTCATCTGTCTAGGCATTTTAGGGAAAGTAATTCGCTAGGTCTGGTAAATTTTCATTGCTGGAGTGTTGTTCTGTTTGCATCTCTATTTTTGTCATGCATGCTTTCGTTATGTGTTCCTAGGTCTAGCCGGTAGAATAGATCATTTACATTTCCCGAGTCTAGTACTTAATTTCTCAACCCAAAGTTGCATGGCAGCAGCCAAACCTTTTCCAAAGTCTCTTAATGCTTCTTACGCTTCCATCTCTGTGGGATTCGATCCCTACTTCCTTATACTAGCCTTTAGTATTGTGGGTTGAGAGCTTTGAAGTATAAAAAAGATTGTGTGCCCAACGACCGAGGATTTCAAGGATTCCATGAGTTCCTAGACCCTGTGATCTAGCGGATTCTCTGGATCTGAGAAGTCTGACCTTTACTTAAAAGTGCACTCATACACATTACAGTTTGGACCACTTCAAATGGCGCCGTTGCCAGGGATGGATGGCGTAGTCTGTGTGAGTGTTTAGAGATTTTGGCGTATATAGTTTTAATTTCCTTTTGTTTATCTTTCTTTTCAGTTTACGAGCAGAGGCTCACGGTTTGGAAACTGGACTAACTAGTCTGGGTCGAGGAACGTTCAATTCAGGTGGCAAGTCAAGGAGTCAACATCCACAGTCACCACCAGATCAGGGTTAACGACAGGGGATCCATTTCCGTTTGGTTTAGAGAGTGACGAAGATTGGAATTCGTCAGGCAGAGAGGACCCTAAGTCGTCATCAGAAACAGAGTACTCAGAAACAAAAGAGGAAGTAGTCGGTAACATGGCAAACTTAGTAGATCCTGATCCTGAGATCGGTTTGCTCACTGCACATCTAGATGGTGAGCCAGCTCATGCTATTGTCTCAAATCAGCGTCAAAGGTCCATCGACATAAAGACTAATGTGTTAAGCATTCTACCCACTTTTTTAGGACGAAGGAATGAGTGTCCATATGAGTTGTTGAATGAGTTCAGCAAGTTATGCAGCATCCAGAAGAGGCCCAACGATGCGACGGAGGAAGACTTATCGCTTACGCGCAGTCCCCGTTTGCGTTGAAAGGAGAAGCCAACACTTGGCTGTTAAGGCTGCCACCGGATTCAATTCATACTTGGAAGGATTTTAAGTTGGAGTTTCTGGATTACTTCTTTCCTTCGAAAAAAACCAATGCCCTTTAGAAGGAGAATCAGGAGTGCAAGCAAGACTACGATGAGTCTTTGAGACAGTATTGGTCTCGATTTAAAGGACTACTCAATGCTTGTCCCAACCACATAATGATGGAGGCTGAAACCTATTACCTATTTTATAAGGGAGCTAATCATGAGTCCAAGGATTTGATGAATTCCTCGAGCGGGGGGGAATTTCACCAAGCGCAATTGAAAAGAAGAATTCCCCTGTCTCACAGGAGAAAGAGAAGGTCACGAGTTCGAATTGATCATAGCACAGCCTTTAATAATTCATGTTTATTTATCAATAAAAAAAAGAATTCTATTAGTGATATGGTCTATTATATTTATATCTCATCCGTCCTATAAAATTTGACACTATTGTGAAGATACGTGTTTTCAGGAGCAATTGGTAGAGTATGAACGAAATAGGAAAAAAAAAACGATTGAAGTATGAATGAGTTCTTCATTAGAGTGAAAAAAAATTACTACAAGTAGAAGTGGACTATTTATAGGACAGACCAAAATGAAAAAAAATGTCTATTTTTATGGAATGTATGGACTATGGAGTGTATACTCCCTTCATCCTACAGAAATATGTCATATTTCATTTTTCATCCGTCTCATATAAATAGTCCATATATATTTATCGAAACTTTTTCTTATTTTCTAGTACTTTATCATTTATGAGCCACACCATCCACTAATACTATTGCAACTAACATTTCTTATTCTCTCTGACTTTATCTTTATGGATTCCACCATCCACTAATATTATTTCAACTATATTTCTTATTCTCTCTAGCGTTATCTTTATAGATTCCACCATCCACTAATATTGTTTCAACTACCTTTTATATCATTCTTTCTTACTTGACTAATTACTCCATCCGTCTCACAATAAGAGTCACATTTGATATGTACACGAGTTTTAGAAATGTAAATAAATAGTGGATTGGAAAAGTTAGTGGAATATGAGTGAAGTTAGGGCTGTCAATTTTTGGCACGACACGATAAACCGATATGAATCCGTACGAAATTAATGGGATTGAGTCAAAGCTTATTGTGTTTGTGTCTTTATCGGGTCGACCAGTTAAGAACAGGAAATTTTCGTGTCGTGTCGTGCTCGTGTCAGGTTCGTGTTACCGGATAAGAAATAATATTAGATTATTATTAATTTTTAATGTTTTAAAAATAATATTTTTTTTGTTGGATTTTGTTGCTATGAATCTATTGATGTTATTGTTCACCAAATTAGATTGTGTAATCAAATTTTAGGTTTTTAATTAAACTTTTAATGATCTTAGTCAAAGTTTTGTAACTATTGTTAATCAAGAGAAGTTGTTATTAGGTTCTTACCATGTTATCAGGTTTTAACCGTGTTATCAGGTCGTGTTGTTATAATGTTGTGTCATGTACGTGATGTTATAGTGTCGTGTTGACCTAAGGTGGTTCATGTCGTTAATGGGTTCGTGTCGGGTTTGAGATTTTCTTCGTGTTCATGTTTGCTTTTATTGGGTCGTGTCATTATCAGGTTGACCCGATACCGACTCAACACGCACGATTTTCCACCCCTAAGTGAAGTGGTCCATTTTTTTATATTGGTTTTATAATAGAATGTGAGTGAAGTGAGTTAAGAGCATCCATTTTTTTATATTGGTTAAGAATTCTATTAGTGATATGGTCTATTATATTTACACCTCATCCGTCCTATAAAATTTGACACTATTGTGAAGATACGTGTTTTCAGGAGCAACTGGTAGAGTATGAATGAAATAGAAAAAAAAAACGATTGAAGTATGAATGAGTTCTTCATTAGAGTGAAAAAAAATTACTACAAGTAGAAGTGGTCCATTTTCCCGGCGCTAGCCGGTCCGCTCGCCGAACCTTTGCGGCCGGCTAGCGCCAAATCGGCGAGATTTTCGGCGAGTGCACGCCGATTTTTGAGCGTGGCCGATGCGCTCGCCGATCGGCTGGCCGCCATTGCAGGCGGGCGATCGGCGAGCGATCGACCAGCACTTTTTATTATTATTATTATTAAATTTTCGAAACACTATATATACGCGATTTTCACGTCATTTTCATTCGCACCACTTGTTTTAACGAGTTTTCTCTCTCTCTTTAATTTCTGTACAAGAGCAACAACACAAAATGAGTAACGCGGGTGGTAGTACTGGTGGTAGTGGTGGGGATGCTGAGGAGTACGAACGGCAAATGAACGAAGCATTGGAGGTCTATACATCCGGTGAGATAAACCGGCTGATACAAAGGGCCTTGCAGCCGGTGGTACCTTGACCTCGACCCGTTGTCCACCACCGAGCAGTGATTGATCGGGATCACGTAGCTGCACATCAGCGGCTATATGACGACTACTTCGCAGAGTAGCCGTGGTTTGGGGCCAACCTCTTCATGTGGCGTTTTAGGATGCGCTGGGAGCTGTTTATGCGTATCGTTGACGCTTTGGAACGTCAATATCTGTGTTACCGCTTCAGGCACGATGCAGCTGGCAGACCCGGCCACACCCCTATTCAAAAGTGTACTGCGGCAATTAGGCAGTTGGCCTACGGAGACGCGGCAGACATGTGGGACGAGTACCTCCACATCGGTGAGACGACTGCCCTAAAGTATCTTAAGTATTTATGTGAGGGCGTCATTGAAATATTCAAGGACCAGTATCTTCGAAGCCCTACTCCGGCAGACTGTCAGGATCTGATGCAGATGCACGGGGAGAAGCATGGGTTCCCGGGGATGTTAGGCAGCATAGATTGTATGCATTGGGAGTGGAAGAACTGTCCCGCTGCTTGGAAGGGGTTTTACACCACCGGCTACAAGGGAAAGAATCCCACGATGATCCTCGAGGCCGTAGCTGATTGTCGGTTGTGGATTTGGCATGCGTATTTTGGGGTAGTCGGGTCGTACAACGACCTCAACGTCCTCAACTCGTCGCCCCTTTTCAACGAGCAGTGTCAGGGCGTCGGTCCGGCCATCAGTTTTGTCGCCAACGGCAACCGGCATGATATGGGCTACTACTTGGCGGATGAGATATACCCTAGGTGGCCCGTCTTTGTGAAGACGATCAGATGCGCAAATGAGGACAGGAAGGCCTTTTTTTTATTATGTAATTTTTTTTAATTAATGTACTTTTTTTATTTTAATAAAATTAATGAATTTTTCCGTATATGTGTCGTAAATTTAATTCCGTATTTTGTGTTTAATTCCGTAAATTTAGTTGTTTTTTAATTTTGATTGTTGTGGCTAGCCTATTGCTTGTCCAGTTGTTTGTCCTGATGATGTGGCAGGAGGAATTTTAGTATTGATGATGTGGCAGGAGGAGTTTGTGGCTAGCCGGCTAGCCTATGGCTAGCCTAAAGTCATTGTGGATGCTCTAATGGAATGTGAGTCCTACTTACTATTTATTGGTAAAAGTGAAATGTAACTTTTATTGTGGGACGGACCCGAAATAGACAAAATGTATTCTTATTGTGGGACGAATGGAGTATGTATTAAAACTTGTGTTATCCTAAAATAACTGATTTATATAGAACGGAAGGAGTATATTACATTAAATTGAGGCAATAAATATATGAATTTATTGAGATACTATTATAATATATAGTCCAAAGTCAAATTTCTTCTCGAATAAATACTTCGAAAGGGTTTACTGGACAAGGTCTGATTGAATCATGACTTGTATTATTGATATGAAGTTTCCATACTTAGTGTTTATAGTATAAGTTTAATTTGTTAACATAAAATAATACTATACTATTAAATTAAAATGACGGAGAACTTCATGAAACTACAATGCAAATACGCGTCTCATGTTAATATAATATTTATAAATAGAGAATTTCCACCAACGTAACCTGTTTATGTTCTTGTACGCCACGTAATTAATACATAGTTCTAATGATTGATTTTAAATATTTTATAAATAGGAAGATAAATAAATAGTTGAACAGATATATTTAATCTAAAAATATCGTCGGCGTACTGCCTATTTCAATGTGAATACACTTGTTTTAAGTCTGAACTGGATGTTGAAAATTTCTTGAATCTGAAGATTGAAGAATCCCACTAGACTCAACTGTCAGAATCATATTGTTTATTATTTATTTATTTATATAAATATTATTCTATTCAGTTTAGTAGACTGTTTCTCACCCATTGGACTATGGCTTAATTAAAAACAATGATTGTTCTTTGTTTATAAGCACAATTAGGTGAACATTTTATTTAGTCACCGTTGCCCGTTGGTACTTATATTGGGCTGAAGACTGAATGAAGTCATATATAGTGGAAAATGCGACTTTATGTCTCAATATTTTTTATAGTTAATATTTAGTAACCAATTCTTGTATTTTAGAATTATGTCTAGGTTCGAATTTGTTCGGCATCTGAAATTCAACGGGACATGGAATTCCAATTTGAGTATTTATATTTAAAATTCATAAACGACATTGTTCTGATAAAAATTATTAAAAAATTGACAGTTTCGAAATATATGAAATAGTATTTCTTCCGTCCCATTAAAAATGACTCACTTTCCTTTTTGGTTTGTCCCAATCAAAATGACACACTACTAAAATGGAAACAACTTTTTCTCTACTTTATTTCTCCCCTCTTACTTTACGCTCTCTACTAATACACAAAATAGAGTTGCATAGAAACTCGTGTCGTCTAAGGAAAGGGTCATCTTCCTTTAAATGGAGGGAGTATTAAATTTCTCAACTCTTCCACCGCCTCCATATATGATTCTCTTTCAAAATGTATGAGGGACACATTAGAATAAGTGTAACTTAAATACTCATGCTTAATATCAGGAGCTCATTCAAAGAGTGTGCGCATTGACTACATTCCACCATGGAATTTGGGAAGAAATTTTAATCAAATTGACAGTTGATCATAAGTACTTGTCGAACTCTAAACTTTTGGTCAATTAATCAGATAAGAAATCTGCTAAACTCGCAAAATGAAAATTTAAACAAGTTAGTCCCAAAGTAAAATCTGTAAATTTCTTAATAGAATTATAGTAAAAATTAAATTTAATTAGTTTAGGGTTTTAAAATTATAAGCAGTTAAAATGAGGCGAAGTAGCGGTTTGTCTTTCCCGGTCCGTGAAAAGTGCTATTTCCACTCCGGGAAAACACTTGTGTAGTATAAAATGTTAAAATTAGGCAAATTATATTAAGCAAAAAGTTAATAAAATAGGGTATAATAATTGTACCTGCCAAGTACGCACATCTGTACCTCCCAATAACCTTTCTGTGTACACTCAACTCAGTATTTATACCCCTACTCCCCCTCTCTATCTCTTCATCTTCCCTTCCATTACTCTCTCTCACTAAAACCAAACACCTCTCCCTCTCTATTTCGATTTCGATTTCGATTTCAATTTCGAGATCTCAATCGATATGAAGAAGCTCATCAGAAGATTATCCAAAGTCGGCGACTCGTCGCAGTACTGGCTGCTCAGGTCGCAATCGAAATCCGAGTCGCTGCGGAAGCGCTCGTCCTCCGGCGGCGTTCCGGAGGGGCACCTGCCGGTGTACGTGGGCGACGAGATGGAGCGGTTCGTGGTGAGCGCGGAGCTGTTGAATCACCCGATCTTCGTGATGCTGCTGAATAAATCGGCGCAGGAGTACGGGTACGAGCAGAAAGGCGTGCTGCGCATCCCCTGCCACGTCTTCACCTTCGAGCGCGTGCTCGAGGCGCTCCGCATAGGCGTCGCCGACGCGCAGGACCTTCTCAATTCGCTCACCGATCACTTGTAGCGCCACCAATTTTTCCTTTTTCTCTCTGCCTTCTGGATTGTATATAGCTTTGCGGAGAGGCTAGGGTTTTGTTCAATAGAAAGTTATGACGGAAAAATAGGATTAATTAAACGTATATTTCTTCAGCTCTGATTTAATAATTCGTTTGATTTCTCTGAAATTGAAATTGCAAGAATGTTAGTATGTGATAGGCAACGTATAATAATGAATACACGGAAAGGTACAAAAATTAACAAAGTGTACGGTTCGTACAACGAGGAAAACGGAAAGTAACGGTAGAAGCGGCGTGACTGAGTTATGGAGAAATGCGCCGTCGCGTGATTATCGGTGGCGCTTTGCGGCTTCCGAGATTGGAGCATCGGATTCCGAAATCGAGGGGTGTAGTGGTCATTTCTCGGGAGGGGTAGTTTCGTCATGTTGGAAATATCTTTTTATTCTTGAGGAATATTTGGGTTGTACGGAGGGGTGGTGTCCATGCCATCTCACCTACTCTCAACGGTGTCATCAATTTTTCTTTTAGCAAGATCGGTCCATCCGTTGCTAACTGCGCTATGTCTCTGCGGGCACTGTTTTTTCTACCTATTGTGTTGTTTATGAACTTAACTTACAGATAAAGTATAATCGTGAAAAGTTTAAATGAGTAGTACTCAAAACAAATGAACATATATCTAATTCTAAGTGATTAAAAATTGCAATTAGTTTTTTTAATTCCGTCATTGAAAAAGTAGCCTTCCTCCAAAATCTTTCTTTGGAGCGACTTGGTAATTGCTGATAATATTCAATTGTAACATATATTAAGATAAAATTATTTGGATTTGAAATTGATTTCCAATTTTATACACATTCAATTTAATAATTTGAATTCTATATGTATTTAAATAAATACTATGGAGTATCAACTAAGTATTCTTTAAATTAAAATAATTTAACTTCAAATTTAATTATCTAAAAATGCAATTACATGACAATATAATTACAAATTCATTTTACCAAATACTCCCCAAAATGACTTTTATTTTTATTTTATTTTATTTTATTTAGAAAAACATGTATGATGATAATTGTACCACGAAATCCGCCCCTTTGGGCAAACATTAGGAGGTGGGCAAAAGATGTTCTAGAAGAAGTATAGCTCAAGTTGGTAGAAAATTATGAATTTTGAATGCTAAATCCACCCATTTCCTTTTTTCAGATCTCTATTGCATGCTAAATTTTTTACCAGGAAACTAAGCCCTAACAGGCTCATTATTTATTTACTTGGTTCTTGTCCTACCAGTTAGATCAAAGCAAAGCATATGCATAGATGATAGACCCCAAGGTTTCATGAACTTTTTTATTAGTTACTAGTATATCATTTAAATGTTATTCAAGGCTGATATGCCTGCTGAATTTAAGGACACTTTCATATTAATAATTAATTTATTTGTCCTTTGAGAAAAGGAAATGATTTGTTTTTTTTTTTTTTTTTTTTTATGTAATTCTCGGTGGTGTAATCTTGGTAAAGGAAAATTACGGTTAGATGAGCAAAATGGGGAAATGTAAATACTATACACATCTAGATCCCTCAGTCTGCAAATAAAGTCGTGTTTTTTTATTTTAGTCCGTCCGTGAATAGGAGTCTCGGTTCACTTTTACCATAAATAGTAATAGAGTCTCACATTCCATCAACTTATTCCACTCATATTTCATTTAAAACTAATAAGTATATATATATATATAGGATTGTGTTAAAATGACAACACCTCTTAAAGTAACACCATACCACCATTCCTAGCCAATCATTTGTACATGTGGACGAATAATAAGTTGTCATGTGGCAATCATAAAAATTGCTCAAGGGTAAATTTTCGCGGACTGCAATATCCAATACACTAGACTGCAATTTTTCCCGACTGCAATATCCAATACGCTAGACTGCAATCTATAGATTGCAGTCTAGCGTTTATACTATTGCAGTCTAGCATATATAATATTGCAGTCTAGTGTGGTGTCACAGTGTCATTTTAAGAGTGTTGTCATTTTAACGCACCCCTATATATATATATATATATAGAGAGAGAGATGTGATCATATCATAACCCCCAAATTACATAATAACTCTATAACCAAATCTGGACCACACATATTTGATAATCTTGTGGTTGAGATTAAAACTTAGATTTACTTCATAAAAAAGGCGCAGAGGGGTAAAAATGTAATTTCCTCATTTAATTTCTGAATTTTACTCTAAACGCGCGATCCACACTTTCATTCTGTTTGAACTCAATTCTCTCACCTTCATCTTCATCTTCATCTTCACAATTAACAGATCGATTCTCTCATCTTCATCTTCCATATTTCTCGCCTATTTTATTTCAACATCTCCAGATTTTCTTCGATTTGTTCATTATTCCGTAGTCTCCAGATTTTGTTTCCATATTTCTCGCATAATTGTGATCGGGAAGATGTTTTGAATTTTGCGTTCTTATTTTCATTGATTACCTCTTCAATTGCTGTGAAAATTTGCTTCAATGGAATCTGTAGCCAATAACGAAGGTAACAATCATTATTGATTGTGTTCATATTCATGTATTGAATTTGATTTTAGATTAATATTAGTTGTCGATTGGTTTATGTTTCTGATGTACTGAAATTCTTATTTGATTATATTATGTATTGTCGATTATGTGTTAAAATGATACTTTTGGCTTATAAATATTAGGTTTACTGCATAACATGATAGTTTTGTCGGATAAAATGATACTATGATAAAATGATACTTTGGGCTGATAAAATGATAGTCATAGCTGATAAAATGATACTTTTCAGACGTGTCATAATAGTCCTAGGTGATAAAATGATACTTTTGGCTGATAAAATGATAGTCATAGCTGATAAAATAATACTTTTGGCTGATAAAATGATAGTTATATCTGATAAAATGATACTTTTGGCTGATAAAATGATACTTTTGGCTGATAAAATGATACTTTTCAGGCGTGTCATAGCTGATAAAATGATAGTCATAGGTGATAAAATGATACTTTGGGCTGATAAAATGATAGTCATAGCTGATAAAATGATACTTTTCAGACGTGTCATAATAGTCCTAGGTGATAAAATGATACTTTTGGCTGATAAAATGATAGTCATAGCTGATAAAATAATACTTTTGGCTGATAAAATGATAGTTATATCTGATAAAATGATACTTTTGGCTGATAAAATGATACTTTTGGCTGATAAAATGATACTTTTCAGGCGTGTCATAGCTGATAAAATGATAGTCATAGGTGATAAAATGATACTTTTGGCTGATAAAATGATAGTCATAGCTGATAAAATGATAGTCATAGTAGTTGAAAAAATGATACTTCTTACTAATAAAATGATACTTTTGGCTGATAACATGATACTTTTTGGCTGATAAAATGAGCAACCTTGGAACAGAGTTTCTACAACGGTTTACATCTACAAGGAAACTTCTATGACAAACTATCTTTGAAGAGGGCTTCCAAAATAATTTCAATTGAACAATACAGAAGAGTTCTCTTCACATTGCACAGACCTACAAATGAAAAGTCTAATCTAGTTCAAATTGAACCACAAACAATGGCAAAATAATGTTTAAAGCCTACATAAGTAAATGTCTACCAACAGAATCTATGCTGAAGTATGGTAATTAAAACAAGCGCTGAGTTTCAGTTAGAGATCCTATCATGCTCGCGCTTGGCTTCACCATCTACGCACTTCATGCCTGTTGGGCGGCATCTTCCTGGGCGCCATTAACAGCAGGCGCTGGCTGTTCACTGTCAGCGACAACAGCTTCTGTTTTCTTCCGCTTTGTGGCGGACATCTTTCTCGTTTGAGCCGCAGGACTCTTCGAAGGCTGCGGAAGCAATAAGCACCAAAATATTCAGGAAGCAGAAAAATCTAGAAAGAAGAATTCAACATCACGAATGTTCTTACCTAATAAACAAAAGATTTCAGTGTGTTAAACAGTTTATGTAATTATATAAAGTCAAAGTATCATTTTATCCCATGAAACTATCATTTTATCTTCTGAAACTATCATTTTATCAAGGGCAATTATCATTTTATCTTCTGAAACTATCATTTTCTAAATTTCAATGAGTTAAAAAAAGCAGAGAGGGCATAACTTGTCACTTAAGTAGAACAAAACACTATTCACAAAGTATCATTTTATCATTTTCAGAAACTATCATTTTATGCACCCAAAGTATCATTTTATCAAGCAAAAGCACAATTTCTACATTTAAACAGATCATCCAAACACATAGCAACACACACACACAAAAAAAAACACAGAGACACACACAACAACACACACAAACACAGCAGCAGTAGCCTCAGGACACACATACACACAAACATAAAGTATCATTTTATCCCATGAAACTATCATTTTATCCCATGAAACTATCATTTTATCTTCTGAAACTATCATTTTATCAAGGGCAATTATCATTTTATCAACTATCATTTTATAATCTGAAACTATCATTTTATCCCATGAAACTATCATTTTATCTTCTGAAACTATCATTTTATCAAGGGCAATTATCATTTTATCAACTATCATTTTATAATCTGAAACTATCATTTTATCCCATGAAACCATCATTTTATCAAGGGCAATTATCATTTTATCTTCTGAAACTATCATTTTCTAAATTTCAATGAGTTCAAAAAAGCAGAGAGGGCATAACTTGTCACTTAAGTAGAACAAAACACTATTCACAAAGTATCATTTTATTATTTTCAGAAACTATCATTTTATGCACCCAAAGTATCATTTTATCAAGCAAAAACACAATTTCTACATTTAAACAGATCATCCAAACACATAACAACACACACACAGCAAAACACACATAAACAAAGCAAAACACACACACAAACACAAAAAAACACACACCAGCAGCATATACAGCAAAATGTAAATCTAAATATATAGATTGTTCTCAATATTGTTATGCATGAACGATATTGTCCAAATATAAGAAATATCTACACTAAAAAACTACAGAATCTAAAAAAAATCGAGAAAATCTCCAGCAAAATGATAAATCGAGCAAAATCAAAAGTGAAATAAGTAATAAACTTCATCCAACCTTTCTTCGATGATGCTTGAGCGTTTTCCTTCGACATATTCCAGAATCGGATGATTTTTCTTTCGATTCGAAGGCTTTGAAACGCGATTCAGAGGGTTTGATTGTGAGAGAAATTGAATGCAGGGTTTGAGTGTGAGAGAAATTGAATGGAGCGTTTGAGTCTAGTTTCCTTCTTTCCCACCAAATTTTAGAACGAAATGACAATTTTGCCCTTAATATATCCGAAAATGATAGTTTTATTTGATAAAATGATAGTTTTGTTAGATTAAATCTAGACCACATATTTTAAAAATGTGTGGTGGAGATTTAGTTATAGGGTTATCACACAAATTGGGGTTATCATTATAATGCACCCCTATATATATATATATATATATATATATATAAAAGTGGAACTCATATTCTACTAACTTTTTTTCACCAACATTTCTTAAAATTGGTGTCGTTAAGGAATGAGACTCCTAAGAACAGAGGAGCACAGAGGGAGTATTTGAAATTATGAGTTCGGCATTAGACTATATAACATAGTGAATACTTAGCTTGTTGTGTAATTACTTTCAACAATTCAGCGAATCATCTAGATGAGTTCACCAATATTATAGTACCATTTTTGTTTATAGAATTAATTTAATTTTTAGCTGAGTTATCAACCCCTGTCAAACATGCACTAAATTAAATATTCTGTTTGCTTTAATTAGTTAATAGCTAAAATGTTGATTTATAAATATTATATACGTACTTAATATATTAATCCAATTTATATATCTTTTCACCTATCTTAAGGTGTGATTAGGGCTGGGGAAAAATATCGAAATACTGAAATACCGGCCTTATCGTACCGAAAAAATATCGAAAATACCGAATTTTCGGTATACCGTGACTTTCGGTATGGTATGATACCTTACCGAAAGATTCCGGTAAGGTAACGGTATGAATTTTCAAATACCGCGGTATACCGCTGCATACCGAAATTCGGTATATACCGTAAATTAAGGTATATACCACAAAAATATAAACATAATTATATATAAAATATATTTTATATATTTTTAAATTATAAAATCTATTGTGAAATATAAATATAATTATGAATAAATTATATTTAATTTATTTTTAAAATTATAAATTATAAATAATATTTTAAAAACTCTAATTTTCTATTTTAATTGATGTTGAAAGTCAGGTATACCGCAAAAGTAAGGTATACCGAACTTCGGTACGGTATATACCGAAAATGAGGTACGGTATCGGTATAAAAATTTATCATACCGAAAATAAGGTATACCGAAGTTCGGTATACCGAAAACTTTGGTAAGGTAAAGGTATGACTTTTTCACATACCGTATTTACGGTAAGGTATACGGTATGGTGGTTTCGGTAAGGTATACCTTACCTACCCACCCCTAGGTGTGATTGAATGTAACGTGAAATTAATAGAATTGACCCCGGCCGCTATTTTTTTTTTTTTTGGCTATTAATATGGAGTATATTGCTTAAGTTGTTGAATGAATTACTAAAGGAAATTATGGTTTCTTTTTAGATTCTTATGAATAAATTTGTATTTTATATCAAATCAAATAAGACTGGATCGGAGCTTAATCAACGGGATTCTTGTCAAAAAACATTTACGACAAAAATTTAACCAACGATCTTAATTTTTGGCCCAGTTATAGTTGTCTCTTTCCACACCTAAAGCAATTATTATAGACGTTTCTAGTAATTTTTTCGATAATTAATCAACATTTTCTTAGGAGTTATCACTATCAATAGGTTAGAAAACGTTTATAATTTCAGCTACTTAAATATGATCCTTTTTTAAATAGCTAAACTTGCATAGTCATAATCAATTGTGAATTAAATTACGGTGGTTCAATGAATATTTTTCGAGTAGAGCTACCTAGTAATGACTTGAAAATATGCGACTCCTAGTCCTATTTAAGAGCACGCATATAAAAAATAGTACTATGATTTATATGCAAGAAAATCAAATTTTATATTAACAAAGTTTGGTAGTTTATTTAAAGATAAGGTCAAATACGAAACTACCAAACTATCATGATCGTTTATAAACTACTCCAGCATGAACTATCATTTTTTTAACCATAAGGAGTAATTCAAATAAGGACAATAAAACTGAAAAATAGAGTTACATATCTGTATTCTTTTTTTAAGCTATATCCTTTTACATGTTGTATCTCGTTATTATTTTAAAGCAGTCAATGTCCAACAATTTCTTGTATTTTTACTGTTAGGTTTTCAACTACGGTCTCGTAATCTTTTTGTTAATTATAGAAGTGCGTTATATCAATGTGCACTATATAAAATTGAGGATCATCTACTCAAACTCCAATAAGAAAATTAGAAAATTATTCTAATCAGGAGCCAAAGCAAAAAAATGGTTTTTTTTTATTAATCCATGAGAATTTCTTTTATGTTTAATTAAATACGAACATGTGGATGGATCGAAGTCATCGGTTTTGTGGAGTATATTTGTAAAGGGGATACTTAAAAAAATCTATTAATCCTGGCATACTTTGGTTTCAGATCTAGTTCCATCAATTGATAATTCAGGTCAATGGAATTATATTTTCTAATCCGTAGAGGTCTACCCTACGAATTATGAATTTTAGATACATAGGAGTATTAATTAAGTGACACTTTCACATTGCTATTTCCGTTACATTCCATACTAGCTACAATAAATTTAAATTAATTAAATGATTGATAGATGTACTTTGTAGCTTTAGAAAATTGAGAAATACTTAGTCATATTATCTCCAACATAACATGCCAAGTGGTGGAAGGATTCGTCTTCATATGCAAACTGTTTCTTATAAGATGACCCACATAACCATAATATTGGATTGAAATTAGCTAAATAATCAATCAATTGATTTCGAATAAATCTGACCATAAATTATTAAAGTTATATTTAGACCCACCTACAACTGAAAACGATATCTCAAACTGACAGCCTGGATTATTTTATTTTATTTTCCGATTTTCATCAAAATAAGGAAAAATCAAATGTCAAATCGTATTTTCTCCTCTTAAGAATAACAAAAAAAAATAGAGAGATGCACTTAGTTTTTATAGCACTGATTGATGAAATGGGAGTCTCATTGAATTCCGCGTTTGGAAAAGGAAGACTCCCAGAATTTTGGTACATATAGTATATAATTAACAGTAATGAAGTGAGATAATGCATAATTAAAGGAGACGCAACTGTCAACCATAATGATTAACCGTAGAAACGCGTTGTGAATTGACACCATTCTTGATTCACGCTCCACCCACATGCAATCAAATCTTCGAGAATGAAATTTTCATTATTCATTCCATACATTTTCGAAGAAGCCAAGCTATTTTGCGTAACGTAGGATTCCCAAAGAGAGAGAAACATGCGAGGGACAATTGTAAGAAGAGCTAACATGTGATAAAATCCTACCCCATCACTTTGTAACTGCCTAGTACACAACATTTATGTAACAACTAATCTGACCAAGTCGTGTTCGGTTTGCGTGATTGTATTCTGTAATTAAATATGTAGTGCGTTTGGTTCATGAGATTAAATCTCACAACACAATTATAGATAGATAATCATAGAATAATTAGTCATATCTAATCCTTATGTCTAAAATAATCTCACAACTTAATTTTAGCTAGATTATATCTTGGTATTATTTTATGTAAAAAATCGAACGCTACCCTAAAATACTAATCATCACACTCAAATGATGTTTAAGAGAAATCTGGTCATTAAGAGTAGATCAAATTGAAAATTAGTTTAGTGACATAACAAACAATGAACTAAGAAAAGATGGTTGAGGATGATTAATCACAAGGAAATTCATATAATTGACAAAGAAATGACAGACTGACCGCTGAATTGGCATACTGGACAAACATCGGGACGCGCGAAACCAACAAAGTAAAAGGCGGCAAATAGTAACAGATAGAATTCTTGTTTATCTTGGGCATATGCTTTGTTTCAGAGCCATTTAATAGAAATGCACATACCTTCCTTAATCTCAAGCAGGGGACTAGTTAGTTGAATCTTCATGTTAATGGTATAACTAATGAACTCTGCTGATTATAGAAGAAGGATACTTTGCATGTACAGTGTGTTTTAAGACGCGGAAGAATGTCTGAAATACAGCAGAGAGCGGCATTTTTCTTTGCTCTTGGGGATCTCCATCAGATGAAACCGCTTTAATTTGTAGTCTTCATTTACCTGCAAGCCTTCATTTGTAAGGCAGTTTATCATAACAAAAACAAGCACCAAACACTTGAACAACAGAGACATACCTCCTGTCTAGTCTTTAACATCATAAGAAAACTAAATTACCTAAAAAGGAAACTGCATGCAATCAAATACTCAACACGCAAGATAATTTGATAAATATGGAAAATACCATCAAGCAAAAACCATATAATGAGCCAAGACTTTATAGAGTGGTACCCAATTCAGCAAACTTATATTTTCTTCTTCTCTTTTGCTTCTTCAGCTGTCAGATGTTTTTTCACTTCATCCTGAAATGTGGATATATTATGCTATGGATATTGGATATAAACTTTCAAGGCTCATGAACATTATCACTGTTTTGTTGTGATCTGCTACGTTCTTATTGATTGCTTAAATATGTGCAGCAATTTTAATTCGGGAGCAGCTCGTACCAGCTTTTTAATATCAACTAGTCACATCTTAAAATAAAATAAAAATCAAATTTGGTTTCTTACAGACTGATCAAATCAACATAGATTTAGCATAAAGTAATCAATAAACTCTCAAACAAATATAACAAGAAAGAAGGTGAGACAGACTACATTAATCTTATTCACTTTTTTCGCGCTAGTATAACTTGGCAATCCTATGGAATTTATAACATTGTAAGGTTTATCATGTCAAGTTACTAGCTAGTTTGCATCTACAACGAACCAAGAAGTAACATAAATTTTTAACGACTCTTTGTTTTTTTTTTTCTTTTCAATTTTATTGTTCACTCGGTAATCCACACAACGTGTCAATTCTGTGATACGATCACGACTCTGTTGAAGGCCTTAGGTGGACCTACGACTCGTTCGATGTCCAAGAAGCTGCTCGAGGGCGTGTTCGTGCTTGTCAAGAGGTTTTGGAAGGAGGAGGAAGCAAGGATGAAGCTCGGGAGAGGAAGCCAAGCCCGGGTGACGTCTAAGGTCGAAACGCGAGGCGGACAGAGAGATGGAGCGGACCACTCCGTAGGTGGCAAAATGGGGCTGGAGGTCAGAGACTTTGAGCGGATCGCTCAGCTCAATTGCCGAGCTTGAGTTATTTTGTTTGGTGTTCATTATTTATTAAGAAGATATACACTTTTTTTAGAAGGTATATATATGAATATTTTTTTAAGAAGATATAGTTACTTTTTTAAGAAGGTAAAAATTAGAAATATATTCTCAAATCTCAATAATGATTAAAGAATAAGGATTTCGAAAATGAAGGCAGTCGAGGGAGGTAAATGCAATTTAGAAATCATATTAGGGTTTAGACGAAGGTCCTATAAATCTTAGTGGCCTACTCCCTCTCTGCAGCCGCGAGATCTCAAGTAGGAGTAAGTTTTATCTCTCTAATTATTTTTCCATGCTCCTTTGAATTCATCATTTTCATGTGTTATAGATCATTTTTAGCGCTGACTTCTTAACACTATGCATGTCTAATCTCTTTAGATGGTTACTTAAGTAGTAGTAGGAGGAGCTAATCTACACATCTTGTTATTAATTGTAGGTACTTTTGCTGACTCCGTCAATATGGTAACTATATATGTGGTTTAATCACTTTTTGGTTGTAAAGTTATGTGATTTGATCCAACAGTACTATTTATGTTTGCAGGTGAAGTTCACAGCAGAGGAGCTCCGTGCCATCTTGGACCTCAAGCATAACATTCGTAACATGCTTGTTATTGATCATGGTAAGCAAGCTGCAGTATTCATATAATTAATGTTTTTTACAATCATCTTCATTTTGTACGAATTGCTTGGCATGCTTTGCTAGTATGAAAGATTAAGTCTTACAGATTCTCTTGTTGCGGCTGCTGGTATTATTGCCCAAGAGGTTGATGAAGCTGCACAAAAGGAACTACTCAACAGGATGAATCTTGAACAAACAAACAAGTAACATAAATTTTTAATTACTCTTTGCCTTTTTTGTCTTTTCCTTTTAATTAATTTTTAATTGTGCCTAAAACATTTCTTGTCATAAAAATACTTGCTCCACTTCCTCCTTTGCCTCTTTCCTTAATGTCTTAATCATCAAACCTTACTTGGGATATCCAATTTACCATACTCCATAACCCATCCCAAATTGTCCTGTTTTTCGATTTTTGAACAATAATACTCCAAATTCAAATACTATTTGAAAATTGCAATTGAATCCTTCATATTTATGTATTTTTTGAAAAGAGGCAAGCAGACTTACCCAGAGAATGTTGGCGGAAGAAAAATTTCTGGTGCAGAGAAAGAAATCGAGAAAGAAAGAAGAGAGGAGGAGGATAGAGCGGCGTTGTGCAGAGTAAAAGAATAAAATTAGATTTATATTTGGAGTTTTAATGGGCTGGACATGTTTAAGTTAATGGTAGGAAATAGAGAAATTGTGACTTATCAGCAACAAAAAGTTAGAGAAATTGCTCTTATTGAACATCAGTAATGTTAAAAAATTCATTAAGGATTGCTTACATTGAAAAAGCATGTGATGTTAATTATATGCATTGATTTTAGAAAATGAAGAATAGAATGAAAAATGTTATGATAGGATTGTATTTGAGTTTAATATTGAAAATTTTCATGATAAACAGTTAAGTATGAAAAATTAAAACTTTTTAATACGTACGAGACTCTCTCCTACATTATTATTTTATTTTATTTTCTCTTTATTGATTTTTTTAAAACACGAGCGAAAAAGAAATGTGTCATATGAAATAAGACGGATAGAGTAATATTTTTAAATAGGAAGTCACGTAAAAATAAGTTGATAGAAAACACAATCAATACCTTAATTCCTTCCAAAAAACAACATAAATACAAAATTAAATACTCCAAGCCACCCCCTCCGCTTATTAAGATGTATGATCAAATACTAACTAATTTATAATAATAACTAATAACTAATAGTATCAATAATTAGTTATCAATTTTGTATGTTAAAAATATCAACATAAAGAAGTAAATTTATCAATATTCTAAATTTATCAATATTCTTGTGTTGATAAACATATGTCTTTGTTGTTGATATTTAAATTTACATGTTGTATTGATATAATTATGTCTTTGTGTTGATAATTTTAATACATAGAATTGAAAGTTATTAGTTATTACAGTAAATTAGTTATCACACTAACGCAGTACGAGTTTTAAGAAATGTAGTGAAAGTGAATTGAAAAAGTTAGTGAAATGTGAGATCCATTACCAAAAATAGTAAAAAAGTAGGCATGTCAATTAATTGTGGTCGAAATTGATGTCATTTAATGGAGGACGGAGGGAATATGTTGCCAACTGAAACTTTACCCTAAATTTTAAAATGGGTTAAACCCACAAATCTGATAAATAATACTAATAGAATAACTGTTGAAATATGGTGATAAAGAACGATAAAGAACACAGTGGCTTAACGTGGTTCGACTCATGTTTACATCCACGAAAAAATCAGGACCGAGTTGTTTTATTGATTCGCACTACCTCAGTATACAAGATCTGGAATAAGAGAAAGAACTCTCAAGAATCTATAGAATCTAATCACAAGATCATACTCACTCAAGATGGAAAACGCGATCACTCTATCTTTCTCTCTTCTCCTTCTTTTGTGTTGTGTTATGTGTTTGAGAATCTCTCTTCAACTTGTATATTCATTGTTGGTCCCCACAAAACAGTTACAACTAACTCGTGCTACTCATAGCACCCCATGCAGCTGGTGTGTCACGCGCGGTGCTATCCCAAACAACGAGTCTCGGCTAGCTTATGCAACCACTAAACTTACAATCTCCACCTAGGTCGTGTAAGCCAAAAAAAAACATTTCCTGATTCTCCAGATACGCTCCACCTTAATGTGGTAATACACTAACCAGCTCCAAGCAATGCTTGAGCTTCAAGTGCGGTACAGCCTTTGTCAAAGGATCGGCCGCATTATCCTCCGTTCCAACTTTCAACACCTCTACCTCATTCTTCTCAATTTGATCTCTGATGTAGTGAAGCCTTACATCAATATGCTTACTCCTTTCATGGAAAATTTGGTACTTAGCCAAGCATATGGCACTATTGTTATCACATAGCACCCTCGTTGCCTTCTGCTCGATTCCAAAATCATTGAGTATTCCGTTCAACCAAACACCTTCTTTGATTGCTTCGGTTAGAGCAATATACTCAGCTTCGGTAGTGGATAATGCCACCACTGATTGTAATGTCCATGATACGAAGTGAAAGGCTGAAATTATAAAGGGGAAGGAAATAAGAACTTTTATTGCTGAATTCTGGAAACAAGAACAAATCCTCACGAGGAGGCCTACGACTACGTCATCCACAATATTGATCTCTCCAAGATAGCTATTCTTCTGTGGAGTACAAATATTTATAGACTAGGAATTCTAACTAACAATTGAAAGGCATAATAATAGGAACAGAAAACAACTTCAAAACAATTTTCTAAATTCGCTGGTTTCTAATTCTCTTCCTCTCTTGCGTCCAGATTCATTTTCCCTTGTTGACATGCTTCCTGACTTTCCTCTACGGAGAAGTCCATCGACTGGTGCTGACGTAGCCAAGTGAGGCTAGCCACGATACACCCAAAATCACGTCAATGTTGCGAAGAGGAAAAACGTAACAAGACGGAGTGAACTTTTCCTCTGCCAAGACGAGTGGAACGTCCTGGCAAATACCCGCTGCCCTTCGGGTGGAACCATCCCCCAATGTGACGGAGTACGGGGACATAGGGGTAATCAGCAGCTGGAGGCGCTGAGCGAGCGCATCCGAGATAAAACAATGGCTAGCACCACTATCAATCATTATCTCCACCGGCCAAAATTGTTTCCTATCTCCACGCCTATACACCCTCCATTCTCTAACCGTATCAACTGCTCCGGCCGGCAAAACAACCTTGTCCACAAGGCTAAAGAAAGAGAACTGCCCGCGCACATCCGTGACGTTCATCCATGTAGCTTCGTCGGCATCCAAACCCTCCCACTTGATCAACACTTGCTCAACTTGCTCGCCCTTGTGTTGTGAGAATTTCCTGTCTGGGAGGAACGGTGGGTCGACATTAATGAGGTCCGCTGGCAAGGTTTGCTCCGCAGCCTCATCCCCAATGGCACGTTTAAGTAGTGGCACGTGAAAGGCCGGGTGGATACAGGACGCAGGGGGAAGCTTGAGGCGATACGCAGTATTGCCGATGCGTGCTTCAACCTGGAAGGGGCCGAAATAGCGAGGTGCCAGCTTTTGGTTAGTCGTGGTGAATAAAGATGCTTGCCTATGGGGTTGGAACCTCAAGTAGACCATATCTCCCACCGCATATTCAATGTCGCGGCGATGTTTGTTCGCTGAAACTGCCATCCGATGTTGAGCTCGTTGTAAGTGATGGCTCAAAAGCTCCAAAGCCTCGTTGCACGATCGAAGGTTATCTACTACAGCCTGCGCCCGAATTTCTCCTGGCAAGAAGGAGTGAAGTGTAGGTGGGGGGCGGCCATAGACCACCTCAAAGGGAGTTGTTCCAGAGGAAGAGTGGGCACTAGTGTTGTAGCAATATTCGGCCCAGGCAAGCCATTTGTACCACTGTTTCGGGCGCTCCGAGGAGAAACAACGGAGGTATGTCTGCAGGCAACGATTCAGCACTTCCGTCTGTCCATCAGTTTCCGGATGGTAAGCGGAACTCATTTTAAGTTTGGTCCCTGTTGCAAGAAAGAGCTCTCTCCAGAATGAGCTAAGAAAAATAGGATCACGGTCAGATACAATTGATCGTGAAATGCCGTGAAGGCGAACGATCTCACTAGTGAAAATGTCGGCCAACTGCCGAGCTGTGCATGGGTGACGGAGGCCGATGAAATGGGCATATTTGGACAATCGATCCACGACGACGAAGATGCAATCAAACCCGCCTGCTTTTGGAAGGCCCGAGATGAAATCCATACTAATATCTTCCCAAACTCGGGCCGGGATCGGCAGGGGCTGCAGAAGGCCCGTTGGTGATTGGGTGATGTACTTGTTCTTCTGACATGTGGCACAAGCTGCCACAAAATTCGTCACTTGCTTAACAGTCCCTGGCCAATAGACGTTGGCTGCCATCCTGCGGTAGGTCCAATAGGCCCCCGAATGCCCGCAACTAGGCGTCACATGGAACTCGGCTAGGAGCCGCTGAATCCAAGGGGAGTGCGGTGGAATGACGATTCGGCCTTTGTAGAATAAGGTGTCGTGTATGAGCTCGAAATGAGGCGTCGAGGGACGCCAGCGATCAAATCAGCCTTGATTCTGCCGAGCTTAGGATCAAATGAGATTGTGGACTGGATTGTTGACCATACCGGCCAGGTTGGCAAAGAGATCGGCGAGAGCTGCAACGTCTCCTCGTCCTGGCGGGAAAGGGTGTCGGCTGCCCTATTCAATCTTCCTTCCTTATATACGATGGAAAAGTCATACCCCAAACAGCTTAGCTGCCCAATTTTGTTGGGCTAGAGTGGCTAGAGGATGACCCAACAGTTGCTTCAAACTCCGCTGAAGTGGCGACCCAATAAATAAGGCCGCCAATGCTGAATGGCGAGGACGAGAGCCATCAGTTCATTTTCATAGGCCGACTTAGCAAGCCAAAGGTTGGAGAGGGTTTTGCTGAAATAGGCCACGGGTCTCTGATCCTGCATAAGTACCGCTCCTAAGCCTCGTCCCGATGCATCACACTCAATGACGAAGTCCTTAGTGAAATCGGGCATGCGAAGGAGAGGCGCCGAAGTCAATGCTGATTTTAAAGCCTCAAATGCCGAAGCTGCCACTGCCGGCCAGACCCACTTCGGCTTAGATAACGGCGACTGCGGTTTTTTGAGTAGAGCGGTGAGTGGGGCAGCAATCTTACCATAGTCGAGAATGAAACGACAATAGTATCCCGTGAGGCTAAGGAAACCCCGCACACTAGACATGGCCACGGTTCAAAAACCGGCGGTTCCGGTTCGGCGAATACTTGAACCGTAACCGGCCCGGATACCGGTTATCCGGTTCCGATTTAACCGCCGGTTACCGCCGGTTCCGGTTCCGGTTACTAACCGCAAGTTTTTCAGCGGTTCTGGCGGTTCCGGGCCAGTTCCAGTTCGGTTCCGGTTCTTTTTTTTTATTATTTAAATCTTATAGTTATAAATTTTAAATTCTATAGTAAAATCCAAAGAGACTTTGAAAACGGTCGAAAACCGGCGGTTTCTGACACCTTTTCAGACCCTACGCTGCAACCCTACGCCTACGCCTGCAACCCTAGTCCTGAACCGTCGGGACCGGCGGTTTTGTGTCAGAAACCGGCGGTTTTCCGACACAAATCGGCGGTTTTCCGACCGTTTTCAGCCCTACGCCTGCAACCCTAGGAACCTACCGGAGACGGCTACATTTTCCCGGTTAACCGCCTGGTTCCGGTTTCATATTTTTTGAACCGTAACCGGCCCGTTATAAACCCTAAACCGGATTTCGAACCGGAACCGTCGTACGGTTCCGATTCCGGTTCCGACCCGCCGGTTGGGAACCGGCGGTTAACCGCCGATCCGGTTGGGTTTGGCCAACTCTACCGCACACCCTTTAGGGAAGAAGGCGTCGGCCAGCGCAGCACTGCAGAGATCTTGGCTGGATCCATTTTTACTCCCTCATAGGATACGATGTGACCAAGGTACTCGACGCTGTCATGCCCCAACAAGCATTTCTTTGGGTTTACAACCAGGGAGTGAGTCTGCAGGGACTCAAAACATTGCCGAAGGTGGTCCATGTGTGCTGCCCAAGAATCACTGTACACCACTGTACACCAGGATGTCATCAAAAAAACCAGAACGAATTTCCGCAAAGTCAGGCGAAATATATCGTTCATTAGGCTTTGGAAAGTTGTCGGGGCATTGGTGAGGCCGAATGGCATGACCAGAAACTCATAATGGCCCGAGTGAGTGCGAAAAGCTGTCTTGTGGACGTCAGAAACTGCCACTCGGATCTAGTGGTAGCCAGCCTTCAAGTCAATCTTACCAAACCATCTAGCACCGTGTAATTCATCGAGAAGCTCTTGAATAACTGGAATAGGGTACTTATTAGGAACCGTTCGTTTGTTGAGCTCCCTGTAATCCACACAGAATCTCCACGAGCCGTCTTTCTTACGAACGAGGAGGACCGGGCTGGAGTACGGGCTGGTACTTGGTTGAATTACCCCAGAGGCCAACATTTCTGCGACAAGCTTCTCCATTTCATCTTTTTGTAGATGATTATAGCGATAGGGACGAACCGAGACGGAGTCATTTCCCGGTAGTAGGGGAATCTGGTGGTCGGTGCGGCGAGAGTCCTGGGGTGGGCTGCGTGGTGGAAGGAAAATCCGCTATTAGCCCCAGCAGTTGAGACCGTTCTACCTGCAACAGAGTGTCGCTGAGCCCAAACGGGGCTGATTCTGCCTCCGCCTCCAGGGATTTGAATACCCAGCAGTAGTTGTTGGGGGTCAGGCTACAGAGATCCTGTGGAGAACAGGCACGACGCATAAGTGCGGGGTCGCCGGTGAGGGAGACGGGCCTGCCCTCTACGGAGAAGTCCATCGACTGGTGCTGTCAGGTGGCCCAGACGTAGCCAAGTGAGGCTAGCCACGATACACCCAAAATCACGTCAATGTTGCGAAGAGGAAAAACGTAACAAGACGGAGTGAATTTTTCCTCTGCCAAGACAAGTGGAACGTCCTGGCAAATACCCGCTGCCCTTCGGGTGGAACCATCCCCCAATGTGATGGAGTACGGGGACGTAAAGGTAATCAACAGCTGGAGGCGCTGAGCGAGCGCATCCGAGATAAAACAGTGGCTAGCACCGCTGTCAATCATTACCTTTACTGTGTGTTGACCAATTATGCCGAAAAGTTTCATTATATGGGATGTATCTGGGCCATTCAGACACATTTCAAAAAGTTACAGCTCCACCTTTGGCCCTAACACCGGGGCATCCTCACCCTCGAGTTCGTCCTAACTTTCAACGTGTTAGGGAGAAATTGAATATTGAACAAAACGGATAATCTGAAAGTCGTGAAGATATCACTTTCAGATCAAATCAATTTCGGTGGTTCTACCAAAATATTTGATCGGATAAATTTCAGAAGATTTCAGAACTACAATATGTTGATATTCGAGAGTGTGTTAAACCAGAAGAAAAGATCAGATTTTGAAGAAGACGAACCAGTGCACCTGCTGATGAAACAGTGCATCTGTTGGGAAATAACCGAAAATAACTAATTTTCAAAAGGTTTTCGGATGAATTTCTTATACAGCAACTTTCAGAAATTACATTTTCGGATGAATTTCTTATACAGCAACTTCAGCTCGACCCCAGCCAGGGGCTCTGCCCCTTGGACCCCGCTACTCGGGGGCGCTGCCCCCGGACCCCCATTCATCTGTTAAGGGGCTTCGCCCCTAACATCATAATGAATTTAAATAAGCGTGCACTCCGCACCTCCATACTTCAATGATGTATCATTATAATAATACTGATCAATTAAGTTAATCCAATTACACTAAAGTATCCAACACGACGTCTTCCTCATAGACGAGGACATTCAATGTCTTGGGAGGGCACCGATGAGTAGGCCCATACTTCAATCCGCATTTGATACAAGCCCCTGCCGCTATATGCTTGTTGTACTCTTCCTGTGATATGCTTCGGAAACGGTGTGATTTCGGTCGAGCCGACCCCGCTGACGAGAAGGAAGAGGGGGTCTGGGAGTACCCCTTAGAGGCCGGCCGAAAGGTGGGGCCCGACTGAGCAGCTACTGGAGCGGTGGCAGCTGGCACGAGCGGCTTAGTGCCTGACATGAGGTCGATGCTGATAGCTAATTCAACCGCATCAGCATAGGAAGTGACTTTGGCGGCTTTCATTTGTAGCAGGATCTCGGGGCGAAGGGCAGCCATGAAGAACCCCAAGTATTGGTGATCCGCTAGATTCGAAATTTGGGCGAGGCGAGCCTCGAACGCTGCTACATACTCGGCGAGAGAGCCGGTGTGGTGAACCGCAGCAAATGCCTCATATTCATCCAAAGCGCCATTGCTCCCAAAGCGTTTCATCAGCTCCCGTGTAAACCGATCCCACGAGAGATTGGGAACCCGTTTCCGTAACAACTGGTACCAGGGCAGTGCCGGTCCCGCCAGAGTCACCATGGCGACCTTCACCCGCTTGGCTTTGGGTGTGTTAGACACCAAAAAATATTGTTCCGCCCTCGCCAACCATTCGAGGGCATTTGACCCATCAAAGTTGGGCATAGTCATTGTTGCTGATCCTCCTGTTGCCACTGTGTTTGACTCTAATTCATCAGAGGAACTGTCATCGTTTGAACCCGATTTGTCCGTCGGATTCAAGGTCGGTAGAGCCGCCCGAACCTCCGCGATAAAGCCCACGAGCTGTGAGCTAATCGCCGTCACCCGCTCATCGGTCTTGAGAAATTGGGCATTTAGTTCGTCGACTGTAGCAGTCCACGAGCCCGAGCTTTTGTCACGATCCCCGATAACCTTCTCCGATCCGTCGTGATGGGAATCCATCAAACGAGTAGTTACCACCATTGTTCACCGCACCAATTGATACGGAGTGAAAGGCTGAAATTATAAAGGGGAAGGAAATAGGAACTTTTATTGCTGAATTCTGGAAACAAGAACAAATCCTCACGAGGAGGCCTACGACTACGTCGTCCACAATATTGATCTCTCCAAGATAGCTATTCTTTTGTGGAGTACAAATATTTATAGACTAGGAATTCTAACTAACAATTGAAAGGCATAATAATAGGAACAGAAAACAACTTCAAAACAATTTCCTAAATTCGCTGGTTTCTAATTCTCTTCCTCTCTTGCGTCTAGATTCATTTCCCGTTGTTGACCTGCTTCCTGACTTTCCTCCACCGGCCAAAATTGTTTCCTATCTCCACGCCTATACACATTCCATTCTCTGACCGTATCAGTCGACTTCCAGCTGATTGCTACTCCATGCAGCTTATAAACATACCCGATTTGAGACTTTCTGGTGTAAAGTTTAGACGCATAATCAGCATTACAGTACCCAATTAGTGGATCACTGACTTCATCAGCTTGCATTTTGAACAAATTCCCAACATTTTTAGTTCCCTGATGTATCTCAGCATCCACTTTAGTGCCAACCAGTGCTCTTTGCCATATTCTTTCCGGGTAATTTTATTATACATACAAAAAATTTTACCAATGTTCCAAATTAGTAAAAAAAAATTTAAGCTTACATATATCATACAAAAAGTTTAGTTAATATTTCAAATTGATACATTCTGTCTAAATCATTTAAACACCATTAACTTTAATTAATTTTTTTATTCATTCTCTCTCTATATTACCTAGCAGAATTGGTTTAGTTGATTATGTTAACTAGTGGAAATTCCTCAACAACTTTTCCTTTTTCATTAGTTAATGCAACTTTCATCAGCATCTCCATTTGTATGGATTCATGGAAATTCATTTAGTACACAGTGAGCTCGTTGCTTGCTGCTTGCATTTAGATACCGGAAATTTTGTTGCTTCTCTAGCATCCAAGGATGTATTCTAATGTTATGGCTAATTCATCTATCAGTAGTAAAATTTGAATAAAATAAAACAACAAAGAAGGAAATTAGGAAACAAGAAGAAGACTAATGAACACCAAATCACAAGAACATAATTTGGAAGCACATGCTCAGGATCATTTTCATTTGGCACGCTAAATTCGACAACAATTAAGAAAAGTAACGAATTTTTTATTACTGCATGGCATAATTCTTGTATAAAATAATAAAATGTTAACGGTGTTAAATGATTTAGATGAAATGTATCAATTTGAAACACTAATTAAACTTTTTGTATGCTATATGTGAACTTAAAACTTTTTGTACTAATTTGAAACTTTGGTAAAACATTTTGTATGTATAGTGTAATTATCCATATTCCTTCATGTATCGGCTAGTGATGCTGATCCCATGAGCTAGATCTGACCTAGTGCAAATCATACAATACATCACATTCCCAACTATGTTCGCATATGGGACTTTCATCATTTCTGACCTCTCTTCATCTGTCTTAGGAACCTACTCCTTTGACAATTTATAATGTTGAGAAAAAGGTATTGCCACTTCCTTTGAATCTTGCATCTAGAACTTTTGAATGAGCTTCACTAGATAATCTGTCTGAAGCAGCCAAATCTCTCCTTCACTTCTGTTCCTAAGAATGTCCATCCCAAGAATCCTTTTGGCTTCTCCTAAGTCTTTCATCTCAAAATCCCTCATTAACTCATGCTTAATGGCTCTGATTTCTTCCAAGTCAGCAGCAGCTACAAGCATGTCGTCCACATATAAGACCAAATAAGCAACAACCTTCCCATCAACTGTCTTGATATATACACAATTGTCATAAGTCGACTTCATGAAACCAATATTGCTAAGGTGAGCATCAAACTTAAGATACCATTGTCTGCTGCTTTGTCTCAGACCATACAAACTTTTGTTTAAGTGACATACTTTCCCTTCATGCCCTGGAACTCAAAAACCCTTGTGGTGCTCCATATATATAGTCTCAGCCAAGTCCCCATGTAGAAAAGCGGTCTTGATATCAAGTTGATGAAGCTCTCAATTCCTTTGAGCAATCACTGATAACAATACTGATGGAAGCATGCTTGACAACAGGGAAAAATCTCATTGAAGTCTATTCCTTCCTGTTTTATGTAGCCCTTAGCTACCAACCTAGCCATATATCTTATCTTATTTCCATCAAAAACCTACACATTCTTCTTGAAAACCCATTTTCAGCCAACAGCCTTTTGAGAGCTTGGTCTGTCCACTAAAATCCAGCCAACAGCCATCAGGCTTCTACCCTTGTCACGGATATTCGCAAGAGGAAGGGTTTGAAGGAGAATATGACACCTCTTTCTGAGTTTGAAGACAGGCTATGAGTTACTGATCAATTTTGTGTTCATTTGAACTGTGTCAGTTCAGTGGCACCATTACCTAATTTTGGTGTTACTGAGTTTTTTTTTTTCATTTACTTTTTTTTATAATGTACTGTGGTGAACAAGTTGCTTCTGGATTATGTTGAGTATTTTCTGTTTACTTGATAGTACTATTTTCTAATTTTGCCTCTAACTTGATATTCATGTGCTCAAACTCAGGAGTGTGATTTAAGTTCCAAGCGTTTAGTACAAGTTGTTTCATTGCTTGCTAATACGGATTAGAAGTTTGTGATGTAATAGTATTACACCTATTCCTAGTTGAACAGGAATCCGGT
This sequence comes from Salvia hispanica, assembly GCF_029641045.1. Lineage (NCBI taxonomy): Eukaryota > Viridiplantae > Streptophyta > Magnoliopsida > Lamiales > Lamiaceae > Salvia > Salvia hispanica. Next base: position 5,620,688 of record NC_142696.1, read on the forward strand.
TAGGCTTTAAAAAAATAAGTAAAGTTATCAAAAATAGATGTATGATTTTGGTTGGGACAAATTAAAAGCAAAGTGTGTTTTCTTAGTTGTGTCCAAGGGAGTAGTAAAATACTCTTTTACATGATAAAATATTATTGGTGCACTAAATTTAATTTTCCAATGGCTAACTGGCCAGCACATGAGATCATAATAACATGAATATTCTACAAACATTCCAACGGTATAACAAATGGGCTTTTAACCAAAACTTCCAACAAGATTAACAAGATGCTATTCATAGTACAACACTACAACCAAACGCAATCTTTACTAGTGCCTAGGTGCTAACCAGAAATGGAAAAACGTGACTCCGGATCACTTCTCTCTCTCTCTCTCTAAAAATTTGACTACTCATCGGTCAAAGAAATTAGGACCAGCTCGAGATAGAAGCTCCTCACCGGCATCTTTTCCCATCTTTACCATATCATCAAAAGCAAAAGGGCCACTTCTAGAGGTTTCAAGTACTGCATTTGTAACAGAATACGGATATGTCAAATGCCCCTCGAGAATAATAACACGGCCGTTTTGAGTAAATTTTCGACATTTTTCAACTACCTTGGATTCCATCAGGAGATGCTACCGGTCCTCTGAATAGACAGTTTCCGTCCTCATCACGACAGGCATATCCAGCTATTGGAGTACGACACAATCCATCCAATTTCTCCAGGAACGCCCTCTCACACGCAACTGCTAATCTGGTATCCTCATGATTCAAGGCTGCCAAATAAGTGGCCTGAATACAGAATGCTTCAATTAGATGAGAATTTTTAAATATTGATAACAGCTCAAGTGGGCATACCATCTTTTCATCATCACTTCTACATGCAATTCCTATAGCCCCTTGAGCTACAGCAGGGAGCATATCATCAATGGATAGAACAGATGTGACATTTTCTGTCATGTTTAGGCGCTTCAATCCAGCCAATGCCAATAATGTTGCTTGGACTACTCCTTCATTTAATTTTTTCAACCTTGTCAGTACATTACCACGAAAATTCTCCAGTACCTACACAGCCAAAAGACGCGCAATGACTGCTCTGCAGAAACATAAATCAAGCATGGGAAAAATCACGATTTGTGCCTAGTTCGTAGGGTTAATTCTTCTTTTGTTCTAGGCTGTTAATTGCATTCCATCTTAATGAAGAAGAATAGATTTGTTCCCAGTTAGGGAGAGACGCATAAAGGTTATGCGTCTTTAAAAGTAAAACGCATAAAGGTTATGCGTCTTTACGCAATGACGCATAAGGGTTATGCGTCGTTAGGTGAAAACGCAAATAAAATTAGCGTTTTGGAGTGACGCACAACAGTTATGCGTCTTTCATTAGTGACGCATAACCATTATGCGTCTTTACCGAGTGACGCAAAACCATTATGCGTCTTTCAGTAGTGACGCATAATGGTTATGCGTCTTCCAGTCGCGATTTAAATAGCAGAACAGAGGCAGAAACACATTTCGACAGAGTCAGCGAGCAAAGTCGCGATTTTCCATCTTCTTCGGCGCAATTGTCCGTGTTTTCCGGCGAATTTCAAACATATTCGGTATTTGTTCTTCAATTTGGCTACATTCATCATTATTCATGTTTATTTTGCTCTACTTTGTTAGTTTTACCCAATTTATTAAAAATTAGGGCTTATAGAAAAAATGTCTCTCATTGTTGTTTTTGGAAAATGTTTGTGATGCAGAAATCATGCAAGTATTTGTGAGTTTGTATTGGGGTGGTAGAGTAGTTCAACTACCACATATGGGTATTGGTTATGATCCACCTCGTGCGGGGAGCTCCATCGTATTAAATTCGTGTGTTTCCTATTCTGAATTGGTAGCAATGATATGTGATGCGATGAGAATAGATGTGAACCAACACACTATAGAATTATTGTGGAGACAATGTATAGTGTTTGCTTCCGGGATGAGTTATACATGTTCTGTGATTTGCAATGATGAAAGTGTAATGTTTATGTTCAACAATGCTCAAAATTCAAGTGGGTGTATTGAATTATTTGTTGAGTATTCACCTGTTAGAAGTTCAGAGATCCCACCAGTTGTTGATTTTGGTAGTGGATCATTTGCGAGGGTTGAACTTTTGAGCTCTGAATGTGATATTGGATCATCTGCGAGGGGTGAACATATGAACTTTGATCATAGTATGAACGAGCAGAGAGATGTTGTAGATGCTGTTGATGTTGGTGTTGGATTGAATGATGAGGTAGATGTTGCAGATGTTCTTAATGAGCCAACAGCACTATCTGAGACTGAGCCAGAACCCGATCTCTGTGATGGTGATGGTTCTGCTGATGATGGTGATGGTTCTTCTGATGATGAGATAATACCTTGTAAAGCCGTTGTACAAGGTGAACAACCACTTCCAGAGTACAACACTAGGGGGTTTAAATTCTTTCGCAAATTACCAAGTCGTCCTTCTGGAGTATCTGATGATGTTGTTGATAATGAACACAGCAATTTGTATTGGGATGAGAAAGAGCCGCATCGGATTGTGTTGGGAACAAAATTTGATTCGAAGCTTCATGTGAAGACTGCTATAACTATGTGGAGTTTGTGGCAAGAAAAACAGTTTAAGGTCGTCGAGAGCAAATTAAGAAGGTGGCATGCCGTATGCAAATTTCCTGCAGGAACGACAGCAACAGGTATTGGCATCATCAGCACCACCGACGCTGAAAAAGCAAGGGAATGTAAGTGGGAGGTTTCAGTTACTCAAAGGGCGCATGACGATATGTGGGAAGTTAGAAAGTGGGTGGGGCGACATACTTGTGTAGGCCATCGTGCTAACAGAGATCATGCTAACTTCTCATCGGCAATGATTGCTCTGTGTATTCGACATCATGTGCGACAATGTGCCGATTTCAAGGTCTTCTCAATAATAGCTAATGTTCAAGACAGATTTGGTGTGTCAATCAGTTATAAGAAGGCATGGTATGCAAAGAGAAAGACTATAGAGTTTGTATATGGTGGATGGGAGGAATCATTTAGGCAGTTGGCAAGCTACATGTTTGAACTCCAGTCACAGAATCCGGGCACAATTGTTGAGTGGAAGCACAATGACCTGTTGAGTCAGAGACGTACAAATGTGTTCAACTATGTTTTCTGGGCATTTGGGCCTGCAATACATGCTTTCCAGAAGGCTGCACCGGTGTTAACAATAGACGGGACTCACCTCCGAGGAAGATTTAAAGGTAAGTTGCTTGTTGCTTGTGGTTTTGATGCTAACAAGACATGCTTGCCTATTGCATATGCTGTGGTGGATGAAGAAACCAATGACAGTTGGTCGTGGTTTTTGGATCATGTAAGAACTCATGTGGTGAAATACGAGAGGGAGGTGTGCATTATATCAGATAGGCATAAAGGAATCTTCAAAGCAATGAAGTCTGTAATCATGACAAGAGCCCCGCAGATACACCACAAATTTTATTTGGTCCATGTGAGGGCAAATGTGTTGAATAAGCACAAGGGCCCCAGTTTGAAGGCCATGATCTGGAAGTTGGGGGTCAGTACTCAGGTACGTAAATTTGACAGAAGAAGTCGAGCACTATCTGATGTCAGCCGTGGTGCGATGCGAATGCTTGATAGGATTACAAAAGAATGTTGGTCACTATGCTACGATGACACACTTCGATAGGGGGTGGCCACAACAAACATGTCGGAGTGCTACAACAACGTGTTGCGGGGTGTTAGAGAGTTGTCAATTAGAGCTTTGGTTGATTTGACATTTTGGAGGACGGTGAAATGGTGGGTGCAGAAGAAGACAACAATTGAACACACTGAAGGTGAGCTAACCCCGTGGGCAAGGGACATGCTTGCTAGGAATGACTCAAAGGGGCGAAAACATTACATTACTGTAGCTGACCGAGATACAGGGAAGTATCATGTCCGAACTCGAGGAAGAATAGAAAATGGAGTGGGCAACAATGTACAAAAAGTCAGGTATCTGGAGTCGACGTGTAGTTGTGGTAAGTGGCAGACGTGGAGAATTCCTTGTTCACATGGTTGTGCAGTTGCTAGAGACAGAGGTCACGTCATGATTGACCTTATAGATAAGTCCTACTACCTAAGTACATGGAGATCACAGTACTATGGTGAAAATTCATTTGATGCACCCAAACACGAAGATTATTGGGTTGAACCTCCATGGAAATTGTGCATCACCCTCCAGCAGTTGATTCCTAGAAGGCGTGGCCGAATTAGAAGAAGGAGGATACGTAATCAAATGGATGTCCGCGAGGAAGATGAACCGAGGCTCCCCGCCGTTGCAGAAATTGCGGGAAAGAGGGGCATGACCGAAGAAATTGCACAGACGGTGCTGTTCAGTAATTTCATGGTATATATTTGATTTGTGTATTTGAGAGCTGTTAGGTTTTTTATTGACAGTTTTTGTTGATTTGCAGGAACGGCAAACAAGAGAGGGCATGACGTCGAGGCTGAATATTGTTGATGTTTGTTTTTGAGCATATGTGATGGATCTTATATGACACTATGTTTGTTTTTGGGCATATGTGATGAATCTTATTTGACATTTACTATGTTTGTTTTTGGGCATATGTGATGGATCTTATTTGACATTTACTATGTTTGTTTATCAACATTTTGTGGTAGATGTTGTTGACAATTATTATGATTTATATTGACTTTAGTTGTCAGTTATTATGTCAGATGAATTCTGTTGTCATTTTTTTCAAACAGGTGGAATTAGTGTTTGACAATCGATACTTTGTATTGTCAATTTTTAAAAAAAATTTGCAAAAATTTACCTTAATTATGTGACCAAAGCCTGTTTAAAAATAAACAAATACCAACATATTTATAAACAAAATTCCACCAAAGACCATTAAAACGTATAAGTTCAACTGAAAGATACATATGAAACCAACTCATATCAAAAACCTATTTCCCCGAAGGAGTGTATTTTGTTGCAGCTTTCCCTTTGTTTTTCCTTGTTGAAAATCCCCTTAATACATTGTGCATTGCCTTCCCAATCTTACTTGATGAACTCTTCACAGTTGGTCGTGACGATCCCTCGGTAGGTGGTCGAGATATTACTACTTCATCCCCTTCCACACTCTCTGATTCCGCGTCCTCTTCTTCCCCGTCTTCTTCTTCATTGTCCTCTTCTTCCTGTTCCTGTTCTTGCTGACCCTCTTCTTCCCTCACAGGAGCCACAAATTGGTAATTCTAGAAATATGAATCACGTCGTGCTCTAGCTGCATCCCAATCAGTACCAGCGTCGAAGAATGAATCACATGATAATCTTGTTCCCCATTGCGAGTAGTCGTGGCTTGACCACTCATCTGGGACTGTGACCCTGGGTAGACAGACCAACTGGGGGGATCGTACTCTGGACTCAGTGGCTCTGGTTCCGCATAATCAGGCTGCGACTGTTGCGGCTGCGACAACCTATACTGTCGTGTATACCGGTGTCCACCTACTCGAACACCCGGCACTCCATGACGAATAGAAGTCGGTGGGCGTGTCGGCATGACCACATCTCGCCGTTGCGACGTGGGATACTCCATCACATCAGTATTACCTGTCGCACGAAGACCCTCAGCAACCATTTCTCGAATCTGCCGTAACCGAGGATCGGTGTCATGTTCAGAGGTCAAATGCCATATCCCCTGAGCCATCTCAACCTAGATAATACAAAATCATTAATACCAACATATACAAATTTAAAACTGAATTCATTTTTATATACAAAAACATACCAACACTTTCATAGAAGAGGCTGACTCGTTCATCCCAGTCGTTGACTGTGTCCCAGGTTGAGTTAGGTATGACACCGTGATCCTATTGTACCATGCCATATAGCCCGGATTAATGCGACCTTCCATGCCCGCCGTTGCATGGTCAAAAGTTGATTGGAACCTCTCGTGTCTCATATCCCACTCATCAATGTACAATTTATGTTTCTTTGCCCAATCATCGCCCTTCATCCCACGACGGTGACTTTTACACAAATGTCTGGCATTCTTTAGCATCCTATCATGATACTCAGGAATACGCTGGTATCGGTTAAATTGTCGGCAAACCCGTCCAGACTCGTGTGCCAGACAAATGACCAGCACACCAAGTAAGTGTCGCACAAGAAGGATGCGGTCAAATCAATGAAGTGATCGGGCAAGATGCAATCTACGTACGGTGTCCACAGAAACTACAAACATATAATATAAGAATCAAATTAGCAACTGGCCGGGATGAATCAGTGATAATTGATTAGGATATAATAAAAAACCTATAATATAAAAATCATAGTTATAGTAAATTCATTAACTAAGACAATGGAAATAAATTTCACCTGGCCGGGACGAATCAGTGATAATTGATCACGATAATAAGCAACTGAATATCGGGGAGCATTTCCTATTTCAGTCACTCCGTGCCACCTATACATAAAATTAATGTCAAAAGTTACCAAAGATAAATAATTAAGTGAGTTAATGTAAAAAATACATTACTTGGCTCCACACGGGGTATACGGCGTGTGCATAGGCGATATCACAAAGGATGGCCTCAATGTGGGCATTCTTTCCCACGCCCATAGCTGCAAAAGAACCATAGGTCCACCCAAATCCCTCTTCTGCCTGCCTACAGAAGCCTCGCATAAATAATGATACAGATACGCCAAAGCAGCACTACCCCAACTGATATTAGCCACTTGGTTCGGATCGTCAAAGGCATTTAACCACATAAAGGGGACCTTGCACCCTGTGGTGTCCGGTAAAATAAGCCCTCCTAACAAGATCAGGGCATGTATACGTGCCCTTTGGACGTATGCATAAGCATGCAGCCCATCATCCAAAGGTAGTGTCGCTTGGTGGATCAGAGATGTCATTAGCAATCCGCCCTGCTTCGTTTCTGTGTCCACGTCAGGTATCCATCCCAACATATCTCGACACTTGCTGGGCCAATCTTCATATCCGATAGGGTAGTCATAGCCAGTGAAAACACGCCCGTCTGCTCTCAAACCCCACAGGCTTTGCACATCCTGTAAGGTTACGGTAGCTTCTCCAACTGGTAGGTGGAAAGAGTGAGTCTCAGGCCTCCAACGCTCGACAAGGGCAGTGATAAGCTCATTGTCCATCCTCATTGGCCTATTACATTCCAACACGCCTTTGAAACCTCATACATAAAGCCAATACTTCACATTTTCATGTATTGGCACTGCCCAAACCTTAGTTTCCGTCCGACGAACTCTGAAAACATTTGATGTGCCATCAGCCATCAATGAGGCTGAGATGTGTTCGTCTTGATGAAAGAGTAGTGATGGATCCTCAGGTCCATAGCATAACTGTCTTTCGGAACTTGTAGATGTCATCTGTTTAATATCATCAATCATACAACATAGCATAAGTTGAAAATCTACATATCCAATAACCTCCAACATACCAATCTAAGATGTCACAAACAAAACTAACATATTCATCAACAAATTAATATCTACATAGCACTCAAATACCTCAATAAGTAATCACTTAAACAAAATTTAAAAATTATTGTAAAACACAATCAAGATTCAAATTTTATCACAAAAAACTCAACAATCCAACCTAAATTGTAACTTCAATTGAAAAGCAAAAAACAATATTCCAATTTGAAAACATATAACCAAGATTCAATTTTTAGCTTTGTAAAAAGGAGCACAATTACAAATATTGAATCAATTACTTCCACCCATTGCATTATATACATGTGAAACCCACAAACAAGCAATAAAACAACAAAAATCGACCCTAAATTCATCAATTTCATCATAAACCCTAATTTTGCTAAATTAGGGAAAACCTACACAAACAAAGCAATAAAGGATGAATTTAGTGAAATAGAAGAACAATTACTTGAAGATGGTTGAAATCCGCCGGAAAAGGAGAGTATTTCGCCGGATTCGCCGCAGGAACGCCTGAATTCGCCGCTGCCTTCTCGCGAACTGGAAGTGAGTTTGCTGTTGGCTACTGCCCGTTTAAAATTCACACAAAGACGCATCTCCTTTATGCGTCATTAGGCAAAGACGCATAATGGTTTTGCGTCACTCGATAAAGACGCATAATGGTTATGCGTCACTAATGAAAGACGCATAACTGTTGTGCGTCACTCCAAAACGCTAATTTTATTTGCGTTTTCACCTAACGACGCATAACCCTTATGCGTCATTGCGTAAAGACGCATAACCTTTATGCGTTTTACTTTTAAAGACGCATAACCTTTATGCGTCACTCCCTAACTGGGAACAAATCTATTCTTCTTCATTAAGATGGAACGCAATTAACAGCCTAGAACAAAAGAAGAATTAACCCCTAGTTCGTATGATTTTACTTTCAGTTGCAGCTCCGAAATATATATCAACGGTACATCTAGGCATGAAGCTAAAGTGGGATGAACACTAAAATGTAGATAAGTAACTGTATTTTACCATGACTTTAGACCATAATATCATAGTCAAATACTTGAGATGAAATTCTACGAATTCGTCTCACAATAAACCATAGAAAAGCACACACATGGACACATCATATATCATACAAAAGAAAGCAGAAACAAGTGAACACACTCACCTGAAGTGATGGATACCTGTTGAGAAGTTGCGACTTCCTTCTCAGCGAAGCTGTGCCTACAGTGCTTCCTGCAGGAAGCTCAGCCAGAGAGGGTTTATCTGCGGTCAAGCAGATAAAAGCATCTTGGACATCCTCCCTTGGGAGATTGCAAGGTATCATTGTGTGTTTGTGGAAGATACGTTGGGACATCTTTCATTGAGTGGACAGCTATATCGATATCGCTGTTAATGAGCGCCTCATCAATCTCCTTAGTGAATAAACCCTTTCCACCAATATCAGCAAGAGGCTGAGTTAGAATTTTGTCCCCTGTTGTCTTGATGACCACAATTTGGATTGCTCCAGTTTCAGCTAATTGCGGGTTTGACTTAATCAGTTTATCTCGAGTTTCATAAGCTTGAGCGAGGGCGAGTGGACTGTCCTACCAAGAGTATTAAGATCAATCAAGCCATTCAGTAATGAATTGAATGCCAAAGAGAGAAACTACTTAATGATTTGTGCACATTAATCCTACTAATGAATTATCAACCAACAACCAAGCAAATGGCCAAAGTAATAAAAGCACAAATTCAAACATTGCATACTCTATTTTGGGAACTAGAACCAATAATTCTACCCAAAACGAAATGCAACATCATCCATTAGAACAAAAATCAAGTAACTAGTTTGAAATCAAAGCAACGCTACCTCCCCCTAGTTCCGATTCTGATCACGGCAGCTTTACTCTCGGCCAGCTGCTCGACAGCAAGGGAGGCCCTAATAAGCCAAGTCCTAGCTCGAGAGGGCGAAGATTTCGAGTGATCGCGGGAGAAAAGCCGAGAGCTGAAACAGAGCAGGCGGCGAAATTGGCGGAAAGAGGTCTACATTGAGGTGGATTTGGAGTCGGTAATGCTACCTCCATTGCTGATGGATGGAGATATGAAAATGGATAGCGTTGAAAGCAAACCTGTTTGGAGTTTTGTTTCTCTTTTTTCTTTATCTTTTAAGCTGAAGGTTAAAGATTTTGGTTTACAGTTAACCGATCTCCAAGTCAATAGTAGTTTATCTTGTTGCTTTTACACCGTGTAATTAATTCTCATTTTATATTTCTTGTCTTAAAATTATATTCATGTGAAATTATAATAGCACCTAAATTAATATTCACGGTGTTTAATTTGATTCTAGATTTGAATCTTTATTCATATAAAGATCCTAAATTCCTAAGTCGTAACATTGCTCAAATTAATATACACGGTGTTTATTTTGATTCAAGATTTGAATCTTTATTCATATAAAGATACAAAATTCCTAAGTCAAAATTTCTTCTGAATAAATTTTTGCGGGCCATTTAAAAAGAGATTCAATACTATCTATTAATCAAAGTATCAACATTTACATTAGTATATATAATAGAGGAAAGGCTAAAATTGGTCATGAGCATATGGCCATTTTATGTTTTTGATCTTAAACATTATTTTTTGAATTTTTTGGTCGTGAACATATAGAAAATTGATCATTTTGGTCCTCCATCAACATTTCCGTTAAAAACTAATGGTCAACGGGTTTAATCCGACTTTGACCCAATTAAACTTTTAATTCTGATTTTTTACTCCCTAATTAATTCCTTAATTATTTTTATAAATATTCTTTTAAAATTAGAATTAAATAACATGTTTATTTATTTATATAATTCTAATTTTAAAAGAATATTTATAAAATTAATTAGGGAATTAATCAGGGAGTAAAAAATCAGAATTAAAAGTTTAATTTGGTCAAAATCGGAATTAAACCCGTTGACCGTTAGTTTTAACGGAAATATTGACGGATGACCAAAATGATCAAATTTTTATATGTTCAGGACCAAAAAATCCAAAAAATAATATTTAGGACCAAAAACATAAAATAACTATATATTCAAGACCAATTTTGGCCTTTGCTCTATATAATAATATAAATTCGAGTTGCCAATACAAGAATGGAAACGCAAGTAGGTTGTAGCAGCTACATATATACTAGTATTTCTCAATGAATAATTAATTAGGCAGAAACATCAATTTATACTTTTATAATCCTATACGGTCCAACTACTATTACGAGTCGAGAAAAAATTCATAGAGAAATCCTATAAAGATAAAATATAATCTATGAATAAAAAGGATATCTACCTAATACAGTAAGTACTAAAAATCTAATATATGAATAAAATCAAATCCCTTTCCAACTTCCAATAAAGTTGCAACACTTTTAGAAAAGATTTATGCACCCAGATTAAGAAAATTGACACGATTCAAATACTAAAACTAGTAGTTGTATTCAAACACTTGAATGTTTAAAATTAATTAATTAATGTGGATGTGTGTTTATGTACAGCACAGCAATGAAGACTTAATAGAAAAGGGAGAGATGAACCATTCTAGATGGACGCGCTTTGCTGAGTATTCACAAACTGAATTTTCTTGTGCGTGTTTATTAATTAGTTGTGACGCCTTCCACAATCCAATAATCCTCATACATTCATACATAAACATATAAATATATATCCATCCTTCCCCTCTCCATAGCATTCTTATTTACAACTTTGTCTCTCTTATCAAAATTCAAAACACACAAGAAGCGTGGAAGGAGCTTTGACGAGCCATGAGCCAATACGATCAACATCAACAACCTGGTATGTAATGTCACAATTAATATCATCTCCTCTTTATCTATTTTCATAACATGGATTGGCACTCCACAGCTGCATATCCGGAGCCACCAACTTCATACCCTCCTCCGCCAGCATACGTGATGGCGCCTCCACCAATGGGATATCCGACTAGGGACGACAACCACCAAGATCATGCCACCATCCAGACCACAAGCAGAGGCGGCGGCTTCTTCAAAGGATGGTAATAACCGTTCCCATTTAACTAGTAATATAATGTACAAATCGAGGATTGACCGATTGATACACTGACATTTGGTGCTTGTTGTTTTCACAGTTTGGCCGGACTCTGTTGTTGCTGGTGCCTTGATTGTTGTTTCTGATCACTCTCATTATTCATTTATTCATACATTGTTTGATTGATTGGTATATGTATCCTATAATTTACATGTATTCTTAAATAAATATTGATGCCTACAGAAACTCTAACAAACATTTAACAATTTCTCCAAGCCACTCAATCAAATACAGATAGTGTTATATCATCAAAAATTCTTGTTATTACAAATCACTAAAATTAGAAAACATACTTAGTCACTATGAAACACAAGCTCATAACAACCAAAAATTCAATGACAATCTTTAAACCATGCTTTCCCCAATATGGCGAAACAACAAACAAAGCTGCAAAATTCAAAAGTATAAAAGAGGTTGATGTTTGGATGTCAAGGTACCATATATCGAAAAGTGTATGAAAAATTATTAGCGTGTTCATATTCAACGAGAACCAGAAGAGCAAGCTCACTTAACAAAGGTGAGTACACCAAATACAAACCCTCCCCTATTTAAAATGTAAGAGCTCAGGAGTAATTAAGGAACAACATATTTCTTTTCAACTTTACAATTCTAACTCTAAAAGCCATTCACGATTTGCACAACAGAGCAACAAATGTAAGCTCTCGAGTAAGAGAAAAAAAAATGACAAAATACAGTCCACGGAGAGCCCATGCTACAATGAGAGATTTGCAAACAAACCAACTTGGGGCATCTGATGGAGGTGACTTGCCAACCTTAGCCGATTACAAAATCAAATATGCCAATATAATTTGGTTTCAGGGTGCATTAAGTGGTTTGTGATGCCTAAGGGTCATATGATAAGATATGTGCCAAAAGGCATGCAGGTGATCATGAGCTCCCACTCCCTCCACTCTGACCACTAAGACCAGTTACAGGCATAGACCGCTTCACAAATTCCAGCAGCAGTTTTCTTTGCTGGTCACTTGTGTGAGGAAAGCTTGCACGTAAGAGTTCAACAGACATTTCTCTACTAATTGCTTTTGCTACATCAGACTCTATGGCAACTGTGTCTGATGAGCCCTGGCTGAGGAAGGATTGCACAATAGAGTCATATTTATTAAAACAGTACTTCGTAAGAAGGCTGAAGAACGCATCAAAAGAGGCCTGCCAGACCTGTTAGAAATGCTGCAACTATCAGCAGCATGGGGATCAATCAAGAACAGATTTAACAACAACAGAAGCTCCATCTCCAGCAGAACTCCCAACTGGACACAAAGGAGGGTGCTCAGTTGAACAGACCACTGATGCTAGGCAGGCTGCTAGTGCCTTGAGCTCCATTCGATGGATACAGGAGGATATATAGTCTTTGCAAGGTTTGCAGTTACCGTGGATACACCAGGATCAGGAGAAAGATTTCCAATAAAAGAACCTCAAATTTCGGAAGATGGCCATACAGACAACTTGAGAAAGTTCGCCAGGAGAAAGAAGTTGAAGGTACCTCAAAAGAAGCTTCCTACCCTTCGGAAGAGAAGCTAATCTCAAGAAAACAAGGTCATCCATGGATGATAAATCCACAGCATTGCCATTATTCCCTAGAGGGTCAATCAGATGAAAGGATGATGCTAATTCTTCAAGCAAAATTTGTTTTCTTTGTTTCAGCTGAGCCACACCATCTGGTAAATGATTAAACTGCAAAAGCCTGTCAATATCATCAATATCAAGATGGAGGCAAATGCCATCTTCAATGGTCACCCTAGCTGCAAGCATAGGCTCTTGCTCCAAAGGCTTCTCTCCAAGTTTTGTTTCAGCATCAGCCCCATAATATCATTAGCTCCCATGTCATGCCGACGGCACGAGCACAGCTTTTAACTCAGGCTACCTTGGGATGATCTTAATCTCTTAACCGCTTGAACAACTCACACGCACTGTTCTTGTCAGCTTTTGCAATAATAGTTTTCACTCCAGCCATCCATCATCAATATAATGGAAAGTTAAAAAGAATCAGTGAAATATAATCTTATTTCAGGAGTAGTACTACTTTATACTACTATAATAATAATATAAAAACGCTATATCTAAAAGTTGAGCTTTGAAAAATCTGACAGTCTCACTTATTGCGTCAAATAAAAGTGCTACGATTACTTAATCAAGTCTAATCGTCATCTGACATAAGTGATACTACTAGTATTAAATAAATAAATAGGTTTTCCCTCCGTCCCAGATTAAGAGTTATTTTTTGGCATATAAGTCCGTCCTAGTTTAAGAGTCATTTTTAAAATTTTCCATATTTGGTCATACAATTTTATCTCATTCTTCATCAAAATTACATAAAAATGTCATTATCCACACTAAAATAAATCAAAACAAAAATCAAAAGTCAAAAGGGACCCACCTTCAACCAACTTCACCATCTCACTTCATTTATTACACACTCTACCATCTCACTTCATTTATTACACACTCCACCATCTCACTTCATCTATTATACACTTCAACTCTTTTTTAAAATCCGAGCCATAACAATAAGTGACTCCAAATGTGGGACGGGGAAAGTATTTGCTAAATGACTTTGTAATATTTATTTCATGGCAGCATCGTTTTAAACTATAATCTACAAAAAAGTTACTCCTATTTCCTTATTGGGGCTTTAGTAGGTAAGTTTTTCTTCATCTTCTTCTATTTTTCAATTTAGTTAAATTTTTACAATTATTCGTATTTACTTACAATAATAAAATAACAATAAAAATATAAAGAAAACACTATAAAATTGAATTTGTAGAACAATTGTATCGAGTATATTTTGATTTATTATTTGATTTTTATTATATAGATCTAGAATTATGATAAATGTCAAATTAATTTCTAGCACTGAATCGTCGAACCCTTCATTTTTAGTTCGTTTTAGAACATTGTTAGGCAATACGAAGTTCTTTTAAGTTTGTTTTATAAGGAGAAAAGATCTAAAAATGAACTCGTGTTATCTAATAATGAACTCCTTGTTGGTTTGACGGTTCAACACTAGGAATTAGTTTTGCATATGGTAAAGCCCATACTCCCTCCGTGCACGAAAAATAAACAAGATTGTGAATGGCACGGGTTTTAATGTATAATTGGTAAAGTAAGAGAGTGATAAGAAAAGTAAGAGAGAGGGAGGGAAAAGGTAGTGCAATGAGTGGTGGTTGAAAACTTTCCTTTTTGAATTTAGTGTAATTTTTGTGGACGGACCAAAATGGCAAAACTTGTCTATTTTTCGATCTTAAGTTCGCCCAGAGTGATTTCTAGGTTCGAGCAAGTACGAGAAATCTCTATACGACCTCCTACTGGGGAAACTACTTCCATTCTATATTCTGACTCCTTAGTAGCGAGTTTCAAAGTAGTCACACAGTTTGCAGAAATAAACGAATGCGAAGCACCAGTATCAAACAGAAGCATAACAGGGGTATCGAAGAGCTTACCCATGCCTGCCAAGTTTCCCTGGTTCACCTCTGGCTGCTTCTGCCTATTGCATAAGCTTGAGCCTGTGATGGGAGTTTTGGCCTCTGCTGCTGATTCCTCGGTGCCTGCTGTGGATTTGCTCCAGGTTGAACATTCATTGCACGTAGTTGTGGGTGCTGAGCTGACGGGTGAGATTTTTCTCTCGTCCCTGGAGTCTTGTTTGGGCAGTGTTTAGCAAAGTGCCCAGTCCTTCCGCAGTTGAAGCAACCATCAGTCCCTGACTTGCAGATGTCGTTGTGCAGTCTGTTGCATTTGGGGCATAAGTTGGACTTTGGGGTATTCCCTTGAATGACCCAGGGGTAGTTTGGTATCCGCCACCTTGTGGCTTGCTTGGTCCATATCCTCCCCACTTAGCCTCAGGTTGGGCTTGGGGTCCTTCCCATTTCCTTTTGTCCCTGGACGCTTGGGACTGAACTGGGGGTGGAGCATGATTCACAGCTGACCCGGTATTCTCTCCCGGCATAGCTGCCTCAATATCCAATGCTCGTCCGAGAGCTTCAGTGTAGGACAGTCCTTCATGACTAGCCATAGTCATCATTATCTCGTACCTCAGACCGGTACAGAATTTCTCGGCCATCTTTTGGTCGGTGTCCACTTGATCCGGTGCGTATCGAGCCATCTCACATAACATACGATCATAATCAGTCACTGACATCCGTCCTTGTGTCAAATGGTAAAATTCTACCTCCTTCTTCTTCTGGTAGCTCTTAGGAATATACTTGCCATAGATCTCAGTTTTAAACTCCTCCCAAGTCATATCCCTGAACTGCTCCGGTGTCATGGTCTTCTTCCTTGCTTCCCACCTACAATCAGTTGAAAGGTCAAGCAAGATAGACACTCTTGGTATGTGCAGTGCAGAAAGTTGAATATGCGCTCCAGTGCGCGCATCCAAGTTTCAGCAGCAGTTGGGTCTCCTAACCCATTGAACATTGGTGGGTTCTACCTCAGAAACATCTCTTCGACCCTACGGTCCTGTGGCTAGGGTGGTGGTGGGGGTGGTGAAGGCGGTGGAACATGTGATGGGGGTGATGTTAAAATAATTTACTCGGCCCAACTAAAATAATTCTGGCCTAATTACATCCTTAAAATACTAAGGCCCAAATCTTGCTTAAATCATTTGATTCAACCATTTAATATGGCCCCAATAGATAATTAACTAAAAGCCATTACAAGGCTACTCTCGACCCACTCCTTAATTAAATCAACTCAAGCACCCCACTTAGCCAATTAAATGGCCCATACTAAAATAAAAAGAGGCAGCTCAAATTCTTTCTCCTTCACCTCAATCCATCGGCACTTCTTCACTCCTAATTCACTTTCCTTCTCAAAAATCCCTAATTCACAGATTAGCAAAACAGCAGCGCTTACACCCTTCTTCCTCGCGACCTCTCCGGCGAATCACCATCTCCGGCGAGCGTTCTTCATTCCCGGCGAATCAGTGGTGGAGAGGAGGCATCGCCTCCGTCGCGACGGCTCCACCTCGCCGTTCGCCGCTGCTCTACGCCGAGCTCTCTCCTTCTTCCCCTAAAACCTTTTTCTCCTTTCATCTCTTAACTCCAAAACAAATCTCCAAATCAACATTTAAAGTCCCTAAGTTGGCATCAGAGGCGGCGCCTCTTCTTCTCCTCCTCCGGCGGAAATCGCGCGTCGCCGGTACGCTGCTGCTCCAGTTGCGCCTCTCACCGGCGATTCACGCCGTCTCCCTCCGTCCAGCGCCGGTGCGCGCTCTGCCGTTTCGTCGGCACGCAGCGTTGCCATCTCCGTCGTCAACACTCGTCGCCGGAAAACTTAAAGCTAAGTCACCCTTCCCTTCCCCCTTTACTCAATTTCTTTGAGTTATGGCAGATTGGTGATTGTTGGTATTTCGTATGATTCTTGCTGGTGTATTTAAATCCCGTGATCTAAATTTTAGAGAGCCTACTGGAATTGATCTTTGTTGTCTCTACTTTGAAGCTTAAACATTGTTATGCTTGAACAACTATTTGTGGGCATATTCTACTTGTCACTTCTTTCTCGACAGTAGCTATGCTAACTGATTGTTGGCCCTATTTCTATGTTCTCTATGTTCTTGCTATCATGATGCAAGGTTTTGGTTGTGGTGTTACCTAAGTTTGATGAATCCTCTCGGATGGGGACCGATGTCCTACCTCATAATCTCCTCCTTGCTCCTCATTCCCTCTTTGTTGCACTCCTTGATTTTGAGTGAATTTGTGGTGTCGAAAAATGAGGGAAGGAGAAAGGAGATGGGGCTGCTTATATAGTGCTCTATCTTTGGATGTTTGTGCTTGAAACTTGAAGGCAAAGGCTCCTACTTTGGGGCTGTCAGCTCTTCCTCTTTTGAGCTTGATGTTTATGTCTTTCATACCTCTTTGGTGCAAGTTATGGGCTGCCCTCTATGGCTGATCTCATGGATCCTATTTTTCATTCTTTTGGCTCTTCTAAAGGAGCTCTCCTTCACATACCAAATGTCTCCATTCCCTCTTTGGGAAAGTTAGAATATCTTGGTCTATGGCAGCAAAATGTTGCTTTGCACACCTCACTTTACTACATTGGTGAAAGTCTCAACTCTTGCTCTTTTTGTTGCTAGATTCTAACCCCTTTTGGTGCTACTTGTAGGTACATGAGTGGTCAACACTTGGAGCTTTGTGGAGGTGGAATCGAGAAGGATGGAGGAAGATCTTTCTCATGTCATCTCTATTATCTACTTTTCCAAAGTAGCTAAAATCCCAATTGTAGACTTGAAAATCCTAAAAAAGTAGCTTTGAATTTCTTTGTCTAAGTGTGGCCTCTTTTAGGAGTAGACTAGAATATTTATTTGTAGGAAGCCATCTAATGTAAGCATGTACTAATTGTATTTAAATTCCTCCAAGTATTTATCTAATAAAAGTATAGCCTTTACTTTTATCCTTGAATGTGAATTTCCTTGCACTTTATTTCTTCCAACGAAAATACTTAGATTATCCCAAAGTCGACAATACAACGAGGAATGTACGATTACACCTCTTCTAAACGAAATTAATTAAGCTACTAAATCCGATTTATCCCGAAGGAAAGGAACGAAATTCCAGGGCGTCACATATGTAATCTTTCTTTTTTAGTTCGTCCCACAAGAATATGCATTTTTTTAATTTTGGAAACTTTTTTCCCTTTACCTCTCTCTTACTTTTTAACACAGTCGTGCGTCGAGCACATAGCGAACTATTCTTTCGCCTATTACTAAAGAATTGATGCACTATTTATTAGCACTAAAAATACGTGCAAGTATACATGGTAGATCTAGTATAGCTAAAGGTCAGTACCGAGATATCGAACACAGAGAATAAGATTGCAACTGACTACCATATACTAAGCATCACATACTATCTAGAGACACGGAGTTTTTGGTTTTGGATTAATTAAAATAGACAGAAAATAAATAAACAAATAACAAAAAGCATAAAAACAAT
Source organism: Salvia hispanica (assembly GCF_029641045.1). Classification (NCBI taxonomy): domain Eukaryota; kingdom Viridiplantae; phylum Streptophyta; class Magnoliopsida; order Lamiales; family Lamiaceae; genus Salvia; species Salvia hispanica. The sequence goes on from NC_142696.1 coordinate 5,639,144, forward strand.
GATACAGGGCAGGCGTAAGAAAGTAATAATTCAAGGATTCAAAACACAAATGACTTCCTTGAATTACGATCTCTAGAGTTATTAAGTCGGTCACTTAACTAGATTAAACCCCCTCCCAAGGTGAGAAATCTGTAGATTAGGTGTAATAATTGAAGTCCCCTTCTAATTCTTAGACCTAACTCCAAAAAGATCGTTAAGACCAATGACCTCACGTGAAACCTCAACTCTCCCGAGTTCTATTGCATTAAAGTGTGAATTATCCCTTTTCCAAGTCAACTATTTCGTCTCCCGAGTACTCTAATCAACTCTAACATGTATTCAAAAGGTAGCTAATCAATTGAATATAAAAGGCACAAAGATAAATCAAATAACTGCAAGAGCTAACACGGAAAATCAATTGAATATCTTCACCAAAAAATCCACAAAATATGTCTACTCATAGACAAGTAAATACACCAATTAAAGTACAAGACATGAAAGAAATTGATAAAACCCAAGGTTGAATCTTCAATCTTTAGTCTTCTCTTTCCTTGAATAGCAGAGCTCCGCGCCAATGGAAGATGGAGGAATATGTGTGGAATATGGAATGGATGAATGTGTAGAAGGGGGAAGGATTTGAGTCTCTGAGATGATGATTATGAATTAGGTTAGAGATATTTATAGGATGGAAAAAGGTTTATTTTTGATAATTTTCGTGGCCTTCAAAAATAGGAGAGATTTGGCTTCACAATATAATAATTTATTTTCTTCTGTGAATTTCCGCCTAAATTCCCGTCAGCTTTAACTGCACTGCGCAACGTTCGTAGAATAGTCATAACTTTCTCCACAGAACTCCGATTGAGACGTGTGAGATATCCACGCGAAGCTCTTTCGAAGACGAAGAGAATGGTATATATTAACAACTGATTGGGCTTCAAACTCATTGGAAGATGGGCTCGAACAGAGGCTGCTGCACCTTGGCCATTTTTGCACTTTTTTTCTATCTTTTTCTATCATTTATCAACAAACACATCAAAAATACCAAATGTATAACATATGCAATTTAAGAACATAATTTGCATGATTGACATTTAGAACGAGTCAAATCTAGTCCTTAAAAACATGCAAAATCCGTGTTTGTCAAGAATATCGTGTGCTCGTTGCTAATTAAGCGGCATACACTTATTCTTGGAGGGTTGTCTTCTATAGGACAACCCAATTAAAAAAAAACATCTCTCTTACTTTAACAATTTTGCATTAAAACCCATGCTGAACCCAATGTTAATTACTCGGCCCAATCGAAACTTGCATAAGAGCATTCACAATTGAACCTCTTAATTACTCGACCCAATCGAGAGGCCTTCCGATCGACCATCATCGGTCCTCCATTGCAAAAAATGGGTCGATCAACGCCCACCCCATATGGCCGATAAATCGGCCTTGGCTGTTCCACAATGGCCGATCATCGGCCCAATCCCCGATGGGTGACCGATCATCAGCCCTATCTTTTTTTTTATTCTATTTCTATCTACTATAAATACCCCATCCCAATCTTAACATTTCCCACACCAACATCTTATTTTCTCTCATTTCTCTATACTTTTTCTCTCTCTAGTAGAATATCAATGTCTTTCGGTAGCGATTCCGACGACGAAGTAATAAACCGCGCGATACAACGTGTGATTGCGAGGACGGAACAACGCCGTAAAGAAGCGAACCAGCAGGCGGTCCCCAGACCAATCCGGCACCTTCAGTCGGTTTCCACGACCGGCTGTACGCGGTTTACTTTGCTGAGGAACCGCGGTGGGGACCGACGGTTTTCTGCCGGCGTTTCAGAATGTGGCGAGAGCTATTCTTGCGCATTGTTAAGAGCATCCACAATGGGCGGATGATGCACTGTGGCGTCGCGGACGATGACTTAACCATCATCCACGGACGAAGCGCGGACGATGCTCATCGTCCGTCGCATCGTCCGCCACTGTGGCATCGCGGACGATGCGACACATTTTTTATTTTCAACTTAATTTTATTTAATTTTCAAAACCTATATATATTCTCACCTTTTTCACTCATTTTTCACTTCTTTCACTCTCAAATTCACACTACATATTCTACACTTCAAACAAAATGAATTCCGGAGATTACCCAAGTCCGAATAGTCCGATGTTCGGTGATGCACGATGGCCGGGTACAGAACCCGATGACTACCGGCCATTCGACACCAAGGCCCAGCACGGACTCGTACGGGCTGTCAGACATGGAGCCTTCTCTGAACCGCACATTAGCCGCTGTCGCCATTGCTCCTCGCGGCCGATCCGCCGTCGACGCGTCGGGGTTCGCCACCAAGAAGAGGCGGCCCAAGGCACGAGCCCAGAAGTTGCAGCAAACGACTGTGTGTGAAGAGTTCGCCCCGGGAAGGACGAACTATGCCGCGGATGAATCCTTCGTCTTGACAAGATGTTGGATTGATGTGTCAGAGGATCCGGTGTTCGCCAACAACCAGAAGGTTACGGCATATTGGGAGCGCGTCGCCGAAAAATACAACGAGGCCAAGCCGCCCCACGTCTACAAGCGCCATGGGGAGCAGCTACGCAAGCACTGAGATCAAATAAAGAAGCAGGTTCGCGGGGGAGTACGACAAGTGCGAGAGGGAGCAGGCCAGCGGCAAGAGTCTGTCGGATGTGCGCGACAAAGCGGTGAGATCGTACACGTCATTGTACGACGATTTCAAGCACTACCACAATCGACGACGTCGAAGAAGAGGGCGAATGGTGCCCCTTGCACAGCGGAAGTCATGCATAAACAAATAAATCAGATCTACAGATCTATTTGACTGATTATGGGATCAATTAACCACATGTTAAACAATCAAAATTGCATACAAGAACGCACATAAATCATGCTTTAAGGAATTAAACCATAATTCATGATATTCTACAGATTAGGGTTACCGATCTGATTCTCCAAAGAATCAACGATTGCTTGCTCTTTCTCCACATGAAGATCTTCGTACTCGACCACAAATCTTCTAATCTGTATCCCGAACTCAGATAATGACCTTTGGGTGGACAAAGCTTGTCAGAATCAAAAAGGGCTTAATTAGAAAGAAGATAGAATTTCAGATCTGGAGAGAACTGAAAAAATCGTTCACTGCAGAGAGCAGAACGAAAATTATCAAAAAAAATTTAATTAATCTTCTTTCTAATCTCCTTTTATATAGAGTTATGATGGGCCAGATTAGGGATCCATGGAGGTTGGACTTGGGCCAAACCCGTTGGACTTTTACTAATTAAATTGAGCCCCAATTTAATACAAGTCCAACAGAATATTATAATCAGCCACTACAGTAAAATAATATTGACTGCCCGTCCAATCCCAAATTACTAGTAATCCGGGCTTTACCTCTTTAATTTATTATTTCCCGTGTTTAAGATATAAATATCCATTAATTAATTTAAGTCTGCTATTTGACTTTAATTAATTAATATCTTTTTCCAAGAGTTGTCTAGTTCAAAATCTTTATTTATTATTCTGGAATAAATTCCAACCGGCCGGGTTTCTGAATAATAAAACCTTTTTCGAACACCTCTTGAGGATATTATCAAACTGGACTCACCCAGCACACGATTCATTGCAATAACAATACTAGCACCTCTAGACATTGATCACCACTACCCAAGATATCAGGATTCTTGGATTGCGAAAAATCCGCACCATTTGATAAATCAAAGTAGTGCATAATCAATATCGCATGCTCAATGTTATGTCAACAATGATTAAGAAATAACAATCACCGAGACCTCGTCTTTCGGTAAATAGCAAGAAAGACTTATCTCAACTGTTAGATCCTTCAGTGCTATACCACACCAGTGTCGTTTATTTCCTAAGGTAAGGAAACAAGCGGACTGACACTGCAACCTTTCACGATAGGTAGCCAAAACCTATCTAGGTTGTGAAATTCTATTTCTCTTCTACAAAGATCCGACTGCGTCACCTTCTGTGAATGTCGTTCACGACCAGTCTACTATGTAGAAGAATTAGACTTATTTGCTTCTTATACATTTAAATGTTTGAAAAACATCTTATAAATACACAAGCAAACATCAATGCGATAAAATTACTTCTTCTCGCCTTGGGTTAAAAGTGGATTGTAGAATTTATTGTATACAAGCAATTCTATCCGTGCAACATGCTCGAAATATGCTTTTCAGTATACCAATCCTAACAGAGGGCGTCGAAGCGCACCTTCGCTGATTATACAAGCAGCGAGAGTAGCGCGTCTCCAATGGACCTCAACAATCCGGTGTTCGAGGATGAGAGTTCCGGCACTCCAATATCCCGACGTCCCCCTGGCATCAAGACTGCCAAGGCCAAGGGCAAGGCGACCACATCTGCCGCGCCGCCGCCTGACCATGCCGCAAGCCCAGCCCCGAGCTCGACCCCGAGCGCGACTTCGGCTGCATCACATGCCTACACCGATTTGGTGGCCTCCTCCAACTACAGGACGTTGTTGGACGCGCACAACGCCCTGATGCAGGCGACCAACCTGGCTCAAATCGAAGGCATCCAGCGGATGATCGATGGCCTCAGCCGCAGGTTGGGACTACTCTAGACGAGCCGGGGTTTAGTTTATATGTAGTGCACCTTTTTTTTAATTTCTTAGTTTGTAACTTTTTTTTAATTTCTTATTTTGTAACTTTTTTTTTTAATTAAGTAAATGTAGGATTTGCCTTAATAATTGTGCTGTTTTTATTTATATATTTTGCTTGATATATTTGCATAAATTATATAAATAAAAAAAGAAGTAAAATGCTTAGGGCGGGCTATAGTCCGCCCCATTGCAGGTGGAAGTGGCGAAGGATAAAATGCTAACGTGGCGGTGCATAGGGCGTCGCTTAGGGCGGGCTATAGTCCATCCCACTGTGGATGCCCTAACAGGTTGTCGGCGCGTTACCAACTTTTTTGCGTATTAATATTTTTGCATATAAATTTATTTAATTTGATAACATATTAAATATAAAAGTGCAAAAAAAATTAAAATAAAATAGCGATGATGTGCAAATGAAATGAAAGTGAGATGAGCCCTTTGGAATGACCCTTCTATTGCATGGAGATGGGCCCTTAAGTAAAATTCGGACGTGGAATGGAAGGGAGGGCCCTTCCATTGCGAATGCTCTAAAAATAGCTATTTCTTTCCGATACAATATCGCAGCAAAAGGGTACGATTTTGTGTATCTGACGCATTTTTTTAGCTGAATTTAACACTCTTGACTTTAGTACCCTTCTTCAAGTTTCCTCTCTCTTTAGAGCATCCATAATAGCGGACTAGCCGAAGGCCAAGCCACCGGCATGCGGCTAGGGCACTCGGTTGGTCCGCTATTGCGTTAGGCTAGCCCGACGGATGAAAAACCAACGCCTTAGAGCTAGGGCGTGGACTAACCGGCTAGCCAATTGTTGGCCGATCGCTGGAATAGATTAAAGCTGCATAAAATCTCATACCGTCCAAAAAAGAGATCATCTTCCTTCAAACGGAGGAAATACTCTTTAAAATTTTAAATTAATTATTTTATATTAAATTATACTACCAAACAAGCACTTATTAAAGTAATTTATGTTTATAAAGAGAAGCCCAGTATTTCAAATTTATTTACGGCTCATCTTATAAATTAAGAGAGGCCCAACTGAGTGTTTTGTCTGTCCATTGTCGACCCATCGAACCAACCCTCTCTTCACTATCTTCTTCTTCTCAGTTCCTTCCGACGAATTGATTCAAATCACCCTTGCTGCCTTACGCATCCAGATTTGTTTAAAACTTCGATTGAGTGTGGTAGCAAAGATTAGCATAGTTGATCACTGTTATTACAATCTCTCCCTACCGCTTCAACCATCTTCTGCAAATCCCCCAATTTACGAAATCCTCTTTTTTCTGTCAAACTCCGGCACACAACTCCGTCATACTCCCCGACACATCACCAATCGCGAGGCAGTTTTTGAACTTCCACACCTTCTAGACTTCTAGTTCAATTCCTTTTTTCAGAAACACTAGAAATTTTGTCTGAATTTAGTTTCCCACTCCATTGCTTTTATTCACTTTGACGGCCTCTGCATTTTTTCTTTCTGGGAGTTTGCAGCTAAAACCCTGACTTCTATTTTACCAAAAAAATTCGTTAACTGGACAAGTGCATGAAAGATGTCGGTCATGCTAGTTACGAGTTTGGGAGAGATTGTGGTGGATTTGTTCACTGATCGTTGCCCTTTGACCTGCAAGAATTTTCTCAAGCTCTGCAAGTAATTTTTCTTCTGCCTATTTTTTGTTCAACTTTTATGTTTCATTGCTTATTCAAAGCTTTTGGAATGGAGATCGCATTATCACCTGAGGAACCAATTTGGAACATTTCCAAGATTTTGTGCTAATGATTTGAAATCCAATGATTGGTGCTTAAACTGATTCGAATCATTTTGTTTGAAACTATTGCAAATTGTCTCCGAATTATTTTATTTGAAGCTATTGCATTGTATAGCTGAGTGTAATGGGAACTTGATTAGACACGATGAGGAATTAGGTTGTGTTTCTATTTTGGTATTTTGTGCATTCACATACTGTCATTGTGGAGATATTTTCAGATATATGTGTAGTGCCTTCAGATAGTAGGAACTTTACACTTGAAACTGATGCAACTGAGTATCCTAGTTTTCTTACCATTGAGAAGTCACATGTGGTGGGTGGACTTACTCATAATGCGGTCTTGATGTTGGGGATGGTTGGCCAGTTGGCCCGTGTACAAAATGTATATTTCCTTTATGCTTCTATAGTTTTTGGAATTACTTTGGTGCCGGAAGTTGTAGCTTTTACATTTAAAACTGTACTCTTTATTTTCAGCCAAACTTCTTAAATGTGTCTCTGTTGGTATAAATATTTGGAGAATAATAGTATATTGGATGCCTATTGATCTTACTATGTTTCTTCGGTTGCAGAATGAAGTACTACAATGGATGCCTCTTTCACACGATACAAAAGGATTTTACTGCACAGACAGGTGATCCGACAGGGACTGGATCTGGTGGTGATTCTTTGTATAAGTAAGTACTTTTGTTGGCTGAATAAGTGAACATTAAAGTCCTGTAATTTTTGTATCATGTCAAAAGTCAGTTTGCATTTTTTAATGGATAGCCAACACTATATTTGCATTGGTAATATCAGATTACTTTAGGTTGAATCTTTTAAAAAATATGTTTTCTTGCAATCATATACTTATGGGACATTGATAATTTAATGGGATATCCGTTTCTCATGCATGATCCTTCCTTAACATGTGATTTCAGATTCTTATACGGTGACCAGGCTCGTTTTTTTGGCGATGAAATACACCTTGATGTGAAACATTCAAAGATCGGAACTCTGGCCATGGCTAGTGCTGGGGAGAATCTTAATGCTTCTCAGGTGTGATTTCCTCAGCATATATTATTGTTTATAAGACATCATTACTTTTTCATGGTCCCCTTGCCATAGAATGTTTTCTCTTAACGTGTCATTTTTTTCTTGTTAGTTCTATATCACATTGCGGGAGGACATTGATTACCTGGATGGCAAACATACTGTGAGTCCTCTCATTTAAAGACTATATATTTGAACCTAAGGACTGGACATTTTACCTCCATATTTTTTTGAAATTTTTATTTGGGTGGGAGAGAGAATGGAACTGAAGTTTTTAGTTATAAGTTTGTATCCATTTTCCACAGTTATCTTTTGTGGTTACTGACTTATTTCAGTAGAAAAGTTTCCAGGAAGATCATTATGTTTTATTCTCCTTCTAATCACACAGTTTCAGTGAAAGTCAGGCTATCTTTCCAGAAGGAACAGCCAAGCAAATAAGCATAAACAAATATGTGAAAGAATGTAACAAGAAAGATTGTTCCTTGTCTTTCTTTAAGCTGTAATATACTCCTAGGCACCTCTTCCAGTTCCACTCATGGACTAGACAACTGTTGGATGCTTCAATAATAGACAGTGTCTATTAGACACATTAATTATTGGAATGCTTGAACCACTCTTTCATAAAGAAATTTTCTATATCTATTGAGGATTTCTGCATTTATTGACTTAGTTTACTCTTACTGTTGCTATTGTTAATGTGATGAAAAGGTGTTTGGAGAGGTTGCTGAAGGGCTGGAGACACTTACTAGAATAAATGAAGCCTATGTGGATGAAAAAAACAGACCCTATAAAAACATCAGGTCAGACTTATTTGCTGCAGCCGACATGTTTCTGGTTTCTTTTTATTTATACTCAATTTGAGCGATTTCCCCTATTCATACTTCTGTCTTTTAACTATCTCATCTATGCAGGATCAAACACACTTACATAATAGACGATCCTTTCGAAGATCCTCCGCTACTAGCTGAGCTGATCCCAGATGCTTCACCTGAAGGAAAACCAAAAGATGAAGTAATTAATTACTTGACCTTTTTTACATCACTCTTCAACTTGTAGACATTTAGTCAGTTACATTTATGCAAATCTGGTAGTGGCCGGTAGTTCTGATCTGCATAAGGGCATATTCTGAGTAATCGACGATCACCCCTTTTCTTTGGGACTGCATTTCTTTTGTATTTTATTAGAGATTCATAAGATAATTTACATTTAAACTTTACGGTTGCTATTTATGTACTTCACACTGCAGAGCTTAGCCTGAATAAAGATAGATTTTAGGTGCTTGATAAATAGACCCTTGATCTGGCTACTACTGGTGCTTGTTTATTGACTAGTCTGGTTGAATGAAAGTTTCATGCTGTTTTCCTGCTCAAGTTATAAAGAGATGTTAACTTCTTATTCTTGCTCTTTGATTGTCGCTTCTATTATATGAATTTTAAATTCTACTTTGCTCAGCAGCTCAAGCATACAATATTGCTTGGTTAAATAAAATTTAAGAATTACAGTTGTAACTTTTCTAAATATGTCTATTGTGTATACTGTATTATCTGTGACTTTATGTTCAGGCTGCAGCCGAAAATGCTGATGGAATTTAGTGTAGTTGATTTTAATGAAGGGCTTTGTTATTTGTACTGAATTTAGGTTGATGATGATGTGAGACTGGAAGATGACTGGATCCCTATGGATGAACAACTTAACCCCCAAGAGCTTCAGGAGGTCTTGCGTGAAAAGGCCGCGCATACCAGTGCAGTATTACTTGAGACTGTATGTTATGCCTCATCTATAATTTTTCTGAGTACTGTAACATACCTACATATACTAGCAGGCCCTTTCTGTGTAACTCACAGTCTAGTTTATGTCATAGATAGGGGACATTCCTCAAGCTGAGATGAAGCCTCCTGAAAATGTATTGTTTGTGTGCAAGTTGAATCCAGTGACTGAGGTAATTGGAAGCCTAATGCTTTTATACACTCAAGGGGTTATTTTATTTTAAAGTTGATTCTGAACCATCTCTTTAGATTGACCATCAAATCAAATGTTTTCTGATATGTGCTTTCTTCTATCTGTAGGATGATGACTTGCATACGATATTTTCTCGCTTTGGAGTTGTAACATCGTGAGTTCCGTAATGGCTGGGCTGTTAAATATTCTTTTCATAGTTTATTTATTTACTCCATGAGTTTCTTTTAACTTAATTGACATTCACAGTGCTGAAGTTATCCGAGATCACAAAACTGGGGACAGTCTGTGCTACGCATTTATAGGTGAGTTTCTTATTTCTATGAAGGCACACCTTGATTATTGTATCAGTATTCAATTGAAACAAAACTGTGATCTTATAATGCATTATTCCTCAACTACTCACAGCTGGATCTTGATTAATCAACTATCATGCAGATTCATTTCCCTTTTTTGTTTTGTTTATTAAATATGGGTATTATGTTATTGACAATTGTCTTAAGGCTTCTTGATTTCCTACAAAAAGTAATCTTGGTCTGGCCGATATTGCTCCCATCAAATTTGTGCCGATTCAAATATTACGCCATAATCACAAGCTAGCTTTGATATATGACTATTGGATTTTACTACTAGATAGTACCCCCTCCGTCCCACTACTACATAGTACTCCCTCTGTCACATGCTACTCAACTTTTCTTTTTCGTACTGTCTCAAACTACTTGCACTATTTCTATCTCAAGTAAAAATTAGGGTATTTAATTAAGATATTAGAGTTAATTAAGTTTCCCCTTATTACACTTAAAATGCAAAATTTTAATTACACTAATTACTCATTCTTTAAATAACATGTCAAAAAAAAGTGTGAAGTAGCATGAGAGGAGTAGATAATAACAGTTTATCATTGCTTTCGCTACTTATATGTGATTTTCTCTGGCTGCAGAATTTGAAGACAAAGATGCATGTGAAGAAGCATATTTTAAGGTATATTTGTTGACTTCTAGAAGCTGATATTTGGATTTTCTGCCAGGATATTGAACCTTAGTTCTGCTATTTTAATTTGATCCCACGTTTTCATAGTCTAGATTGATTCTTAAGAGTGGTCACATCATATATTATACTATGATTAGCTCTTCTAATATTCTGTTATGTTATATACCCGAAGTTCTTCAGAAGTCTGTGATATTTCATGTATGTGTCTCAGTTAACATATCTTGACAGCTTAGCCATTTCAAAGAACTGCACTGTCGCAATATTTAAAGAAAAAAACTGGGAACAATAGCTCATAGTTGCTTTTAATTTTCTCTACTGGTAGATATTCATTAGTATTTAGTACTACCATTGGAGCTGATTCGTATAAGCTGTGGGTTTGTTATATGAATATTTGTTTTCAAGCATTTACTTCAGTTTTTCTGTCAAATAAGTTTGGGTTTGGTCTCTTTTACACTTAACAAGACCGTACTTGTTGCATCTCTGTAATCTTATTCTCTGCCGAGGGCTGTTCCCAAGTGAATCAAATCCTTTATGTACTTAATTCAGTTCCTGCATTTCTTTGCACCATCCGTCTTAATGTACATGTGTTTGTTTCCACCATCCCATGCTTATGTCTGTATTCAATTGAATGATAGTTTGCTTTCTATCAATCTTGCAGACATGATTTTAACAATTGATGATTGCTAAACAAATCCTGATTTTTGCCTTATTACTTGACTGTAGATGGACAATGCTCTTATTGATGACCGGAGAATACATGTTGACTTTAGTCAAAGTGTTGCAAAGCTGTGGTTCCAATATAAAGGCAAAGGTCGAATAGGTGGAGGTAATTTATCTGGCCCCTTCTATTTCTGCTGGGATGGTTTCTATTTCCCTGATAGTACAGTTTTGTAATTGTTCAACAAAATGCTCGAGTCTAAAGCTTGTATCTATGTTTCTATTTCTAGTCTAAAGCTTCTCTTTTCTCATGTTTGCTAACTTCTTTTACAGGTGCTGGGTGCTTCAAATGCGGTTCTCTTGATCACATTGCTAAGGACTGCCCTGGAGGTCCCACTGCCGCCGGACAACCGCTTTCCAAATATATGCTGAAAGATGATAATACTCAACGTGGAGGAGACAGAAGCACGAGGTAGTCTTATGGAGTGCTACTGCCTACTGCAATTTTTCTTTCAAAATACCCACTGACGCATGCTCTATAATCTTGCGTTTCATCATTTTTTAGGTATGAGATGGTTTTTGATGAAGATGAAGATGATGGAGGGCCAAGGCATAATAAAAGGAGAAGAGACTATAAAGATGAACAGAGTGACGATAAGCATGACAACAGACATCGTGATGAAAGGAGAAGGGATACGCATGATCGGCCGAGTCGATATGAAAAAAGTAAGAGCAGGGAAAATGAGGGTTATGCACGGCGTCAAATAAGTCCACACAGGAGAGGAGCAAAAGACTATTCGGACAGAAATGGCGGAGATGAGAGAGAACGCAGAAGAAGGCATGGCAGTGGGGACCGTGAAAAGAAGGATGGAGATGATGCTGGCCACGGACACACACACATTAGGGATACAGTTAAGTACGAAAAGAAGCGTGTAGATGACGTCGACCATGGAGACAGGAGAAACGAAGATGAGATCAGAAGGAGAAATGGCAATGAAGATGTACGAGGGAGTCACAGGAACAGACATGATTCTGAAGATGATAAATATAATCATAAACGTAGGGATGAAGAGCGACGCTCAGATAAGAGAAGCTCGAGAGGTGATGATTATCGCGGAACTAGTAGGAGGAACTGAGTTGAGAAAGTGCCTTCTCTCTGTGGCTGGGAAAGGTGAAAACGTTCTAGTCGATCATTTGGCTTTCATCCTAGATTTAAGTAAAGGTACAGATGCTATGCAGGATTCTTATAAAAATTGTACTGGTTATAGAGCAGAGTTTTAACTGAATCCCGCGTCAAAAAGATACTGATACAAATGATTTGGGGTTTTCATTGAAGTGAAAATTTTTCAATGCTGATTCACTTTGGATGCAACCGTGCAACCTTTTTCATTATAATGTATCCGCCACTTAAAATTATATAATTTTTTTAATTATATATCCAACAGATTGTGATTAGGTGAATTAGTTTTCTACGTCAATGAGAACAAAGAGAATTTTGTAACTTTCTCATAAATAGTTGTTCCCCTTGATTGTGCAATAAACCGTTATAGATGCCTATAAATAGACACGCAAACAGTTATACAGTTCCATTTAGTATAGGTTACTACTCGAAATTTGTTTGTGCATGTGATCAATTACGCCAACGTACAATGATCATGTATTCATGTGTACGGCATGGATATATAATATTACGATTTAATTGAAAATTTGGAATTAGTTTCGTCTACTAGAAGTCTGGAACTCACTTCTTATCATTATTAGTAATCAAGAGCACAGTGTTAGATGATTGTCACACCAAACTTATACTCCTAATTAAGATTTGTTACGTAGAAGATAAGATTTAATCATTCAAGATTCAAACTTTGTAAAAAACAAGTTTATTTTTCGTATGGAATAAAATGATAAGTTCTCCATATTTTTTACATTATAAGAAAAAGACAGTGAAAACTAACATTTACGGAAGAAAACTAGTCAACTAAATGACTTCATAAATAACTAAAATCGCTAGAGTCATCTCCAATCATTTATAGTTAGTTTTACACTAAATGCATACTCTTTTTTTTTTAGTATATGTTACATTAAAAAGTAATTTTACTCCGTATATTTACACCAAACTCAAATTGTAAACTTTTTTTAGTGTACGTCTCACAAAATTTTTGAAGTATTTATAGTGACACCCATACTTGGTATTGTTTTGTATACAGACGCAAAAATGGGTTGTATTTGTATTATGATCGGAGGAAGTTTTCTAAATTAGAAATGAGATTTGGTGTACGTTGAAGATGATGGTTTTAGACTTTTAGTTATCCAAAATGCCATACTTTATCCTAATTGACTGTATTTTGGGTTTTAATTAAATTTTAGAGCACAACGTTACAATGAAGTTTTAGCACGAAAGAAGCAATCAATTAGTGGTGGAACCTGAATTGATAAACACTGATAATTGCTATAGTATAATTGAAAATGAATATGGCATGTGGGTAGGGTTACCCTTCAAAAACTTCACACGTTCAAACTTTTGTCACTTAACTGCTAAAACCATCTCTAGCTTTTATTCCTTTCAAATCTTTCGGATAATGCAATCATAAAAAAAAGAGACAAATTGTCAAAAATCACTATTATAGTACTACAATGATAAATCTCCTACATATATGGTTTAAGAATTTTGCAATTATCTCCTATATGGTTTTTCCGATGAAACTCATGATAATGTGCCAATCTATGTGGACAAAACGGCTGTGACAAATAACAACACTGTGTGGTTTACCTAGAAACGATCATGGGATAATTGCGAAATCAGCCACATCATCGCGGGGTCTATTGAAAAAATGACGTATGTGATAATTACAAAATTCTGAAACTTGGTGATTTATTATTCGATGTTTGAAAAGTATAAGACAAACCATAATTAAACTGTTCTTCGTAATTTATTTGACAATTTATCCTAAAAAATGATAAATCATATTTTAATGTCCATATTTAATTTTTTATCCCATGTGTTGTAGGGTCTACATATTAATTTATTCGTCCTCCCTCGTGTGGGAGAGTGGAGCCCTTAAACGGCCACTTGAAGTATAATTGTTTAGTTTAGTGCATGCACTTCTTGTTATGAGAGCTTTGTCTTTTTGTATTCACATTGCGATTCATGAATCATTTTAGCAGATTTGACGAAAAAATCTTTAAATACAAGCTGTAAAATGTAAGTGTTTAACTAGGCAAGATCTAAGGTAAAGCTTCAATTTTTGATGTGGTAAAAAGAATGATTAAGTTAGTTAACAAGTTTGGTGAGCAAGATAAGTCCATCTATTCCCTGACAAAGAAGATGGCATGTTGAAATCACAGCAAATATGGTCGGTTGCGAGTGGATCTCAAATACCCGTACCCGCTTCCCACGAACAGCGACCCGCCACCACATGACCAATCGAGCTATATACTACTCTTATTTGCTAGAGTAGATAACTTTGATAACTCGCTTAATGTATAAAAATATCAACACTGTGACAGAAGTATGTCAACTATATCTTTGTGTTGACATTTTTTATATACTGAATTGATGAATGATCACATTAAGCTAGTTATCATCGAAACACGACCCTATATATATTAATCAATAACCTCATCCATCTAGACAAAACATGAAGAAGAGAATCAACCACTTGCTCCGGAAATGCAAGACCCTTTCGCGGCAGCTGAGCCGGAGCTCCTCCTACACGAGCTTGAGATCGAAATCCGCCAGGGAAGACGGTGGGGAGGAGATCTTCGTGGGGAGCTCGCGGAGGAGGTACGTGATCAGGTCGGAGCACTTGAGCCACCCGCTGGTCACCGCGCTCATCGAGAGGGATTCGGGCCTGGCTGCTACTGTGGTCAAGTGCGAGGTCGTGCTGTTCGATCACCTCTTGTGGATGCTTGAAAATGCGGATCCAAATATCGCTTCCGATTCTCATTCTCTCCAAGAGCTGGCCGACCTCTACGTTTACTGACCATCTCCACTCTTCTATACGTATAATTATATTAAACCTCTTTTTTTTTCTCTTTTCTTCTATAATTATAGAATAAGATTATGTTCAAACTTTATTCATTCATATCTTCATTGTTGTTAAATTCTCATCTTGGAATTAATTTCCACAGGATATATATAGGTTTTCGGATTTTTTTCACATTCTTGTGTTCTCTTGTAACCAACCATATAAGATTCTATCCTATGATTCGGTTCCTTGCAATTTGTATGTTGTTGGGGTTGAAACTATCACATGTTAGAGAATTAGAAAATGTACGAGCAATATATAAGTGAATTCCTACTCTATTAGTACGAGGCCTTTTGGAGAGTGATCTTTAAGTAAAACCGTGAGGGCTTTTTCCCTGTGCGATTATGGTTAGTTGTTGCCTCTATGCAGTTTAAGGAAGGGTCGTTTTAGTTGTGCTTGTTTTCAAAATTGTGTGTTCGGTTTTTCAAAATTTTATTTGTGTGTTCGGTTTTCAAATTGATTAATTGTGTATCTTCGTGTTAACGTCATTTTTAAAAAGAGACATCGTTTCAAAATGGCAAACCCGGGTATAGGAATCACACCTATTAATAGAAAAAAAAAAAGATTTTATTTGGAAAGAAAAAGATAAGTGTATCTATATAACCAACAAAAGTATATTTTCGAAGCCGAGAGCAAAAACAGTCTTTATGTGACTATTGTCGTGCCCATTAGCGAACCTTTTAAAATCAATAAAACCATCATATAGAACAATAGGTTAGAGCTTTTCGTTTGTGAAACATATTTTTTAAAAATATCCTTGTCGAGTCTCCTTTCCTGTTTCTTCGGTTGAATGTACGGTATTAGCTGAACTGTGCTAGAGTACCTACACATTAAGTCCTTCTATTGTGCTTTCCCATGGGGACTTTATCATTTGTTGACAACATCTCTCTTAAAACTTAGTGCTTTCTTCTGAAAAATTGGTAAAACTTGTTCCATGCGTGAAATGTTTATGATACCACTTTTTAAATTCGTGACAAGCATGATAAAAAGCAAGCAAAAAACCATGTTGATTTAGTTGTTTCAAGAAGCATAATGCCACGTGCGTTAATGAGATATGATGATTGACCTGCCGTAGGAGTTGATATTTTAAATTAATTTTAAAATTGATGGAACCAATAACCTTACTTAAGAAAAGTGAACGTTCATATAATCAATAAAATTAAAATTTTAATATAATCTCATTTGTACAACTTTTTAAATGAAGATGTGGTAAAAATAGTAGTGACTAGTGAAAAAGAGGTTTGGATCCCCTGCTATGCATTCAGCCACGGCAGGGGTGCTGTTACATGTATATTTTAGTAATATATATTAATAGGATGTATGTAATAGCATCCCTTGCTGTGGCTGAATGCACGGCAGGGGATCCAAACCCGTGAAAGAGGGTAGAGCTAGAACAATAGAAGCACAAATCCTGTCCGTTCATTTACATCTTGAAGTGAGTTAGGGTTTATCGGGGGATAGGCTTTGAATCGCTCTACTCCGATGGCTAAACCCGCCCGCGGCCGCCCGGCGTCGCCGTCGGGATCAGATTCTCGCTCTTCCTCCCGCTCTCGTTCCCGTTCTTACTCCGGATCAGGCTCCCGCTCCACTTCCAGGTCGCGTTCCCGCTCCCGTTCTAAATCCATATCCTCCTCTTCTCCTTCTCGTAGCGGCAGCTCCCACAGCCCTCCGCCGCGGAAAAGGTGAATTTCATCCGCTTATTCTGGAATTCTTCTAAGATATCTTAATTAAGTGTCGATTTAGATTTTATAGTAACAAATTTTGTGTTACTTTAGTGGGTGATTACATTGGCTTATGATCTAGCTTCCAATATAGATTTTGGTACTCCAAACCCATAGT
The DNA here is from genome assembly GCF_029641045.1 of Salvia hispanica. NCBI lineage: Eukaryota > Viridiplantae > Streptophyta > Magnoliopsida > Lamiales > Lamiaceae > Salvia > Salvia hispanica. The sequence goes on from NC_142696.1 coordinate 5,656,025, forward strand.
ACCGTTCTGATTTGTAGTAGAAATGTGGTGGGACAGCTCTATAACGCCTTTCAGTTGGTATCTGGTTGATTAATTTGTTAAAATGTGCCTTTGCTACCGTCTTTTGCTCAATTGAGCTGCATCCCTCGGACCATATATTGTTCTTCTTCTGTGATTTTACATCAATTTGCTAACCGAGGGTATAAGACAGCTATTTAGGGTCTGGTTGCGCAACATATGTGTGGTCTTACTTGTTTTCATGTTTCCTGAACTACACCCGATGATACTATTTTATTTCCAATTCTTTTGCTTAGCCCTGCTGAAGGAGTTAAGAGAGGTCGCTCACCTCCACCACAAACCAAGAAATCTTCCCCACCTCCAAGGTGAGATAACTTCTTCCTTAACTTAAATTGAAATGTGGAATCTTGTTTCCATTCCATTTTTTGTCAATTATTTTGCACATTTTTGGTTTTGTGAATTGATGTTAATTTTGCTTGCAATTTTTCATGTATTGTAATTCGGATCGTGAAATGACCTTGCCTAGCAACCTAAATCTACTTATGGAAAATTTGTGCCCCAAAAGGTTAAGATAATTTCAATATTCAATAGCCTGATGTGGCATCTTGTGGTTTTTTCGGGCTTATGGAAGACAATATTTTTACATTGAGAATCCAAATGTCTATGATTTGCTGCTTCAATAGAAAAGCCTAAGATTTCATTCATTCGGATTTATTCTGATAGTTATACATTAGAGGGTCGATTCTGTAACCCATGTACTTTATCTGTTTTTCTTCATTGCAGCAACTCTGCTGGTCTAATTCCAATTCTGGTTCAGCTGTTCTTTTAGTTTCATACTTTGGGAAATTGTCTCTGGTACTAGTATCTCAAGATATGTGTTGTGCTTTTCCTTTTCTTATATACTATCTGTCTCCAGGAAAGCTTCGCCTGCTCCTGAATCTCTGGTGCTGCATGTGGACCAGCTTAGTAGGAATGTTAACGAAAACCACTTGAAAGAAATATTTGGTATATTTACAGTACTTATTGAAACATTTGATCACTTGCTATGTTTATTTTGTTATAATTTAATAGATTAGATTCATTATATGCTACTTATACTGGGAGTGTTTACTGTTTAATGACTTCAATCAATTGAAAGTATGTTGACATTATCAAATAGTTTTGTTATTTGATTCTTAAGTCTAGGTTTTCCATTTTGTTAATTTCTCTATTCCTTTTTGTAGGTAATTTTGGTGAAGTGGTGAATGTACGGCTTGCCATGGATTATGCTGTAAGTCTTATGCACCAATTCGTTTTATTACTCTAAGATCAGGGGTATTTGCTTCAGTTTTGACTTTGTTATTTTCTATACACAGGTTAACCTTCCAAAAGGATTTGCATATGTTGAGTTCAAGATTAGGGCAGATGCTGAAAAGGCCCAGTTATATATGGATGGTGTATGATTCTATTAGTTTTTCTATTGCTCTGCTTCATTTATCATGCAATCAATTTCTACCTGCCCATGTATTTTCAGGCTCAAATAGATGGTAAAGTTGTTCGGGCAAAGTTTACATTACCTGAGAGAAAGAAGGTTGCTTCTCCTCCCAAAGCTGTCGCCACCACATCAAGGAGAGATGCCTCAAAAGCTGAAGATACTGCTACAGATGGTGATAGAGATGTAGGAAAACGTGCAAGAGATGGTAAGATCTCATTCTCAAAATGCTGCTGAGTGTTTTCATACATTTTTTTTGTTTTATATAGTTGTTTAAGCAGATTTGGAAAAATTTCATTATATTATCAGCTTCTCCTCGTCGAAAGCAACCATCTCCTCTTCGAAGAAGATCTCCTGGACCACGAAGAGGATCTCCTAGACGAGAGCAAGATTCTCCACCCCCACCTCGCCGTAGAGCTGATTCCCCCTACCGGCGAGGTGATTCCCCTCCAATCAGGAGAAGGCCTCCACTATCTCCTGCCAGAGGCCGTTCGCCTTCTCCTCCGAGACGCTTCCGGTCACCACCAAGGTTTAGCTCTACCCTCCCATGTATCCCTGCACTTATTTTCTTCTGAAAGCAAGGGTTGGGGTCTCGGGGCAGCTTCTGATGATTTGATCTTGGCAGGTCATCTCCTAGAAGAATACGCGGTAGTCCTGTTCGTCGGCGATCCCCTCCTCCACCTAGACGACGGTATGTTAGATAATGGCTGCATTCTCATCTGTTCTTATCATAATTCTATTACTCCCTTGTTTTTCCCTTTCTTTTTCTACTGTTCTCTAGTGTTATGAGTATATTCTCTGCTTCAAATTTGATTATCCTTGCACTCCATTTGTATTGGCTCTACCATGGTTCCAACGCTACTGTTATTGGTGTTAACATTTTTGTTATCGAATGGTGTTTTTGTACTGGGTGAACTTTTTCAACTTGTTTTGTTTGCCTCGTATATTTAACTGGACGCAAATTGTTAATAATAATTGCATACACTGGAAAGATTCCTTTCTAACTTCATTTTTAGGCTTCAAAATCGGAATTACAGCCATTTGACAAATCATGTTGGAAATCCACTGATTATAGGCCTTCGTGGTTTGATAGTTCAGTCAAATGGTCATTTGAAGGAATGCACAAACCATACTAATTGCTATCATTGCTTAAAATATGTACTACTACCATTCCCTGGGACCATAAATAGTGACTTATATTGTACAGAATATCTAGACTAACACTGGGTAATAGCTGGCGAAGTTAGTTTGAGATAATTTTATGGAATATTTCAAGTTGTATGTTTTAACATAAAACACCTTGATTTAATTAGATTTGGAGTAATTATGATTTACATACAAAATGCCATATCATATAGTAGTTCTCTAATGCTCTTGCCTACAATTGGCAGAAGGTCCTTTCTCAGCAGTTGATTCTTCATTCACACATCTATATTTTTGTATAACAATAATCTAGGTAAATACCCATCTCTTGTAAAATGGTGCATCCTGTTAATGTCTCAGACTACTGAGTTCACCGACCTAATGAATTAACAACCTAGAACCTGCATAGCTTACTGTCCCAGACTACTGAGTTTAACATCCTTGTGCGTGGATTACATTTTCTCTTATCGTCATAGTGGGTCGTTTACTATTATCATAATAAGTTATCCTGATAGTCATTGATTATGTTTTAGTTCACCAAGGCGTCTTCGAAGTCCTCCAAGAAGGTCTCCTGTTGGTCGCAGACGTTCTCGCTCTCCTATTAGAAGGCCAGCTCGTTCGCCATCACGATCACCCTCCCCTAGAAGGTGATATTTGAATATTGCATTAGTTTTGGTTGATTACATTATCTTCATGACTACTTCATTACTTTTATACCCTCTCTTTTTATTGGAATTAAATCAGCCCACGGGCTGTTTTCTGTCTTAATCATGGTGTTTTCTCTTGCCATCTGTGCAGAGGTCGAGTGCCGCCTTCTAAACGTGGGAGGTCTTATTCTTCTTCATCGCCTAGTCCGCGCAGGGTTTGTATCTCTTCTCTTGATATTATATGTAATCTAAGCTGCAGGTTCGTTTTAGGTCAGCACAGCTAATGCTTGTATATCTTGTGAATATGCTGCAGGGACCTCGCAGGGTATCACGGAGTCGGAGCCGTAGCCGTAGCCGGAGCCCTCGAAGGTAATTTATCAAATTGTATTTTGTAAATTTTGCGTCAACTTTGATGCGCTGTGGAACTGTTCATTTTACCCTGAAATTTCATGACCTTGCGTGATTATATTTTTATATATCCTGTCAGGCCTATTAGAGGGAGGAATGACAGCACCAGCAGCAGCAGCACCAGCAGTTCTCCTCCGCCTAAGCCATAAATCATGATACAATCAAGCTGTGTTGAGTTTCAGCAGTGCTCTATAATTTGGGGGAACTTTTGTAATCCCTAGTTCGTGCCTGGATGCTGTCAATTAGACATTTGTTGTAGTGAGATACTATTCTCCAATGTAATTTAGGGACCTGCTTCAATGATTATATTAATGCCTTTTTGCTGATTTGAGATTATGAAATAAACGTTTAATTACAACAACAAAGACGTGTAACATTTCCCATACAAAACTTAGACAATCCAATCTTCTTCATGCATTTTGATGGTGGAAAGGTTGCTGGGGTAACTCGATAGGTGTTGACAATTGTTGTGTAGGCATTTTGTACATCTACATCACCTGAAATAAGTACTCCTATCATAGCAATCTAAGAATATGTCCAACTACATTTACTTTTAGTAATTTTCTTTTATGCTTTATTAATTTTGTAAAATTCGTAAATTGCATATATGAAATTATTTTTAGTTGACGGAGTATTAAAAAGATAGAATGTATTCCACCTTTCCATAAAAAAAAGTACACTTACATTTTTTATCCGTCCCAATGATATTATCTCATTATTACCATTTATAGAAAGTTCTCTCAAACTCATTAATTTTATTTATTACTTATATCACTAATATCTGCTATTAAACACTAATAATAATGTGAGTCTTATTATTCACTAACACTCTCATTTCTTCATCTCTCTTATTTTACTAATTATACATTAATTTTTGTATCCTTTCAAATGTCTTTTTTTTTTTTTTCTTTTTTTTTTGGAAGACTGTGTAACTAACAACGGTAGAAAAGTAAAGATATTGAGCCCACTTTACAGAGGCCCATTCAAATTAAAAATGGAGAAAAACCCTAGAGGGCCTTCCCCCCAAACTCATATACTATAAATTCCACTCAAAACCCTAATTCTCCGATCGGCCTCTCACCTCTGCACAATCACACAACAATGGTGAAGTTTCTCAAGGCAAACAAGGCGGTGGTCCTCCTCCAAGGGCGTTACGCCGGCCAGAAGGCAACCATCGTGAAGAACTTCGACGACGGAACGCGCGACCGCCCCTACGGTCACTGCCTCGTCGCCGGCATCGCCAAGTACCCGAGCAAGGTCATCCGCAAGGACTCAGCGAAGAAGCAGGCGAAGAAGTCGCGCGTGAAGGCGTTCGTGAAGCTGGTCAACTACAATCACATTATGCCCACGCGCTACACGCTCGACGTGGATCTCAAGGACATCGTCTCCGTCGACGCGCTCGTCTCGCGTGACAAGAAGGTCTCCGCCTGCAAGGAGGTGAAGAGCAGGTTCGAGGAGAGGTTTAAGACCGGGAAGAACCGTTGGTTTTTCTCAAAGCTCAGGTTCTGAAGCGTAGCACTCACAGCGTTTCGTTTCCAATTTTTTAAACTAGTTTTGATTAACGAAGTTGTTTGTTTATGAGACTGAATTTATGATATGGCTACGATTTAAATTTTTATATGAAATCTCAAGTTTACATATGCCTACGATTATTTATTGTTTTTTTTTACTGCGAATTACACACCGTTGTTCAGTATGTTCCTTGATTTGATCATAAAATGCCAATGTGCCGTGTTTTGATTTCATTATCGACTTCTGATTGTTTGATGTTGTACACGGTTTTAAGAGCACTCCCAATGGGTCGGCGTTAAATCCGGCGAAAAATCGCCGATTATCGCCGGATTATCGCCGGGCGTTGGAGTGAATTCGGCGATAATTCGGCGATAAAACTCCCTTATTATCGCCAACTCCCTTATTATCGCCGATTTATCGCCGAATCATCGCCGCCCACTGTGGGCGCGAATCGCCGAATCATCGCCGCCCACTGTGGGCGCGATTCGGCGATAAATCGGCTATAATTTTTTTTTTTTTTTTAAATCTTTGTTTTTTAAATCTTTGTTTTTATGGTTTTTATTTGTAGTTTTTTTTAAATCTTTGTTTTTTTAAATCTTTGTTTTTTATGGTTTTTATTTGTAGTTTTTTTTTTTCTTGTTGTATTATATTTTCCAATGATTAATACAGCGATGAATTGTTCATTATAAATCTATTTATTAAACACATTTGTAGAGAAAATTAAACAATATTAAAAATGATAATGTAAAAATGAAATATTGAGTTAGGGAGAAATAAGGGAGAAACTATTGGAGCAGTTGGTTAAAAACTGGGGATAAATTTTAGTGCTGATGTGGCGCTGATGTGACAGGAGTTAAGGAGAAATAAGGGAGTTTTTAGCTGGACCATTGGGAGTGCTTTAACATGTACTATCACGGAGCTCTTCACAAGTTCATTTCTCGTTAATTTGAAGGCCTCTCTTGTTGATTTGGTGTGGTTTTTAACTTTTCATTTTCCCGTTGTTTCCTTTGGTAATGCTGTGATAAATTTTTTCAAAATGGAATTGAAATGAGTGTACTTATGAAAGTATATTAGACAACTCACATTTATTTATGAGTGAACTTCAAAAATGGTTCCTGGACTATGGGTTTATCTCGAAAATGGTCCCTGGACTTTAAAAATATCACCAGTAGTCCCTGGACTAAGGGTTAATATCAAAAACAATATTTTGAGACGAAAATGCCCTTTTGAGGGGTTTTGGAGTTTGGACAATTTGGTCTTTTTACACTTTTAACATTTTAAATCTGATATTATTTTAGTTTTGTACTAAATCTGATATTATTTCAAAATTATCATTCTTCTTCACTTTTGTCATCCTTCACTTTGTTTCTTTATTTCAATTTAGATTTAATTTTACAAAATTAAATTTTAAATTTCAGTTTTTAAATATCAATAAATTTTTTTAATTATAAAAATTATTAAATAACAAAAATTATTAGTCATAATCAATATTTGATAGTGTCTAATATTTAATCAATAAGATATAACAACGTCTTAGTTTTAATCAATATTTAATAGCTTTAATCATAAATAGACAATATAACACGATTTATTCTGAAATAAATATGCGTCTAATGTAAGACTAATATAATTTTCGTTTATTAATTTGAAAACAATCAATCAAAATGACTAGAAAATTTCAACAAAAATACTCCTATACAAAATTTTTAGTCTACTTCATAATATTCAATCACAAGCAATTATAACAACCGAACGAAGGCTAAATAGAATAGCTCTTATTTTTCCATCACGATTAATATTATTTTTCTGTACTTCTTCAATTCAGCTTAATATTATATTAAATAACAAAAAATAATAGTTTCAATCAATATTTATAGTGTCCATGAATTAATAGTTTTAATTAAAAAAATTTATTGATATTTAAAAATTGAAATTTAAAATTTAATTTTGTAAAATTAACTCTAATATTGAAATAAAGAAACAAAGTGAAGGATGACAAAAGGGATGAAGAATGATAATTTTAAAATAATATCAGATTTAGTACATAACTAAAATAATATCAGATTTAAAATGTTAAAAGTGTAAAAAGACCAAATTGCCCAAACCCTCAAAACCCCTCAAAAGGGCATTTTCGTCTCAAAATACCGTTTTTGATATTAACCCTTAGTCCAGGGACTACTGGTGATATTTTTAAAGTCCAGGGACCATTTTCGAGATAAACCCATAGTCCAGGGACCATTTTTGAAGTTCACTCTTTATTTATTAAGCGTCTCTGCACCAATAGCTGACCTTGCACTATAATATTTTGGAGAAATTATTATTACGTGTAACATATCTACTCGAAAATAGGTTTGAGTTGGTTCTCGAAAATAGGTTTGAGTTGGTTGGAAATGTCACTCCAGTAATTAGACTCAAGAAGAAGCTAATGACACAATTTTCTTGTTTACAATATTTTCACCTAGTATTTTGAGGTATTCTGGCCTCTGGGCATCGGGTTGATTGGGGCTTGTACCCGGAAAGGAGTTAAGGTCCGGCTCAGGCTCGGGCATCAGTTTAGCACTCAACCGGCTAATCAAATTTTTAATCATTAAGCAGTTTATTTACCCGAGTGATAGTAGCACTACATTTCACAGGCATTATTTCTTGTATAACCAAAGAAGCTCATCAAAATTAAGATGGCAAAATACCACTTAATGAAGTATAGTATACAACTATAGCCTGATGTATACACAGGTGATGTGAAGGTGAGTTGTATTATCCAGTACTAGCAGCAATATAAGTCAGTTTGCCTCTACATAACATTTCAAAAAAATACAAATCGTTGTAATCAGCTGCGCTTTGCTCTAGTCCACCCTATTTCACCTGTATACAATATATAGTTCCATTTCTATGTCCTCCACCCAACAACCAAATAGGTTAACATCAGCTGGCAAGATTCAAGATTTTTCTTGGGATGAGTCACCAGCAAAAAGATAACAGTGATGATACAGTACACCCAGTCATCTGGGCTGAGCACGCTCTTGAGAAAGCCGCACTGATGCAGCCCGCACCATCTCAACAAGATTGCTGTCTAAGCCATCGAGCTCGCCAGAATTGCGCAGACGATGATATGAAGGTGCCATATGGTCTGCCGCCATTTGAGCCAGTCTCCACTGGGAGAAATTAGCAGCAGTTTGAATTACTTTAGTAGACAAATACTCCGTTGAATCTAAGCAAGAGATGACGACTTCGTAACATTCTTCATGAAGGTCTTCAATAAACCAAAACTCGGCAAGCCAACACAGCTCTATGTACGTCTGGATTTCTTGAAGTTTGATCTCAGGATCCAAACTCTCCCATAGACAGTCAAAAGCGGGCACAGGTAAATGCTCAGAGTAAAACCAACTGACCAGTTTATTGAGAGACTCCCAACTTCCAGGGACCTTGACAACTTGCAAATGACTGCAACGAGAATCACAAGTAATAAATTAAACTTTCAGGTTTTTGCAGCCAACACATAGTCTTATACTTCCTGGACATAAAATTTGTTAGCAAGTGATACCTGCTTAAGACAATGATTAGGCTCTCTAGTATTATTTTATAATTACTGGGCTGTCTACCTTCAGAATCCATGGGAAAAAGCCCTAGAATGCTAATTAGAACATATCCTACTTGTGGAGAGAACAAACAAATTCACGATTGGAATTAAATGAAGAAAAGCATGAAGGTGCCATCTCATCTAATGATCCGTATGTAAGAATATTAAATGCATTCTCAGCCAATCAACAAAAGTGCAAATACAGAAGATAAAAACTTATGTTGGAACCTAACAATCCTAACAATATCTCAGACTTTGAAGTCTACAAAAGATTCAATAAACATTAAAGGTAACAAAACATTAGATTTGATATGTCAACTAGTATATTATACTCCATGTAAAAACTTATGCCCACAAAATATATATCTGCTTACCTTTCTCTCATTCCTGATTGAAATAACGCCCGCAAATAATCACAACTTGACTCCACTATAACTTTGTGAACATGTAGATGTGGAACCAAAGAGGAGCAACTATTGCACTTCCAATTCACCAATGGCATCGTGCTGCTAGATTCAAATATGAGATCTCTGAATCCATGAAAAAAACAAAAGAAAAATATGAAAAGAGAGCTACGAAAAAATGTGGGGAACAAATAACCGCAAATAAGGAACTCCCCACCCAACATCCCATAGAATAGCCCTTCTCCAATTGTGCATATAGTAAGCTAGCTTCATATACGCTAATCAGTGTATCCAGGACTCGAAGTTATATTTTGAAATCTCTTCTTATTAGACCAGTGTCAATACCCATATATTTTTAGGAAAAAAGAATAAAAAGTAACAATGTTTAAGATGGTGAATGTATAACAACCAGATCAAGAATTCACAAGGCCACATGACCTTCTTAAACATGGCCCAATATCCAAACAATTATTCCAAGATAGCACGCAAATGCCTATGGTCATTAATTGGGGAAATGGTACTTACGAAAAATGTTGTCCGCCTGGCCTAAGAGCAGGACTCAAATCAAAGCTTGGTAAAGGGATACCCCACTTCGGATTTCTTCTAGAAAGCATTTGGACTAAAGGTTCCAGTTTACAATGCCTGGAGATGACTTTAAGCTTTCTGACATGGCCTTCTTCTGCTTGTAAATAACCAGAGTAAACATACTCCAGCAACTTCAACAATGATTGCCGATCCACGTGAGCAGATAGATGGACTGCCTTTGTAATGTTTCTCTCAATATCCAATTCTGTGCTCACTCCATTGGATGATTTCTCATCAGGAACTGCTGTCCCAGGAGGAAGTAATGATGGACATCTTACAGCGAGAATTACTTCATGAACATGGACAGATTCCTCATGAACAAGAACTAGATTTATATTAGAATGATCTCTCACCCCTAGGGATTTCCCAATTCTCTTCCCCAAATTACTTGGGAAACCATATAGTCCAAAATAGCTAAGCACATATGCAGCATACCATCTTGAACCATAAGCACTATGGTTTCTGCATATAGCTTCCAATTCCTCAATCAACTGGGATTTAGAAAATTCTATCTGGCTGTCAGAGGGATGAACTTTCACATCAGTAAAATGATGTAACAACTCAGCAAGGATCCACAAGCTAAAAATCAAAAGTACATCCTCCCCTTCCCAATCTTCTATGCCGGAAACACAACAACTCCTATCACTGAATGGATCACGTAAATGAGACACCAAAGCAGCTCTTTTGACACGAACAGGATTGTTTAACCACCATCGTATAAAGGCCAACACAGTCTTCATCCCTTCGAATTTAACTATGAGTTCCCGATATGCAGGTAGGCTACAATAACTTGCCAAACTAATCAAGCTGACCATAATCTCAAGGTTTCCTGGAAGACCAAACATGCTACCAGTCAATCCAGCATTTAGAATGTTCAGTAAGTATTGAACATAATCCTTAGCATCCAGCCTAAGTACTTCGTGTAGTATGGACCTGGCTGAGGATGCAATCCATTTGCAAGGAGAATAAACCATCATAAGAACTGCCCTACTTGCTGATTCAGATTCGCTCATATATGTGAGACCATATTGAGAGACTTGACGTAATGTCCGAATTGAGTTTGCGAAGGACAAGCTGCCAAAGAGACAAGAAAGAGAAAAGAGTATAAATAGAATAAGCACCACATGTTAAACCGCCACAATCAACTGTAATAACAAGAACTAATTACAGAGAGTAGCAGGAAAAAACCCACAACGATAATACTAATTGGAGAAAAAAAAGAAAATATTCCAACCTGAGCTACAAAAGCACTCTCTTGCAGATAGATGTATTACCATGCACATATTATGAGGACATTAAGTTGGAGTTCATTCCCTTGCACCTTATGATTGATATTTCCTGCACAATTAGCCGCAAGTCCTCCAAGAATATCCCATACATATGGTCTATAGGTAAGTAGAAAATTTGCTTCATGGCTCTCCCGCACAATAATTATCAGATCATTCAAGGAGGACTCACACTGCATTTTTTGAATTTTGGGATAATCTTCCAGAAGAAGATCAAGGAGTACTCTATCTACACCAGCTTTCCAAAAGTGCATGTGGTGATCACCGACCCATAAAGTTATTGAAGCCAAACGACAAGCTTCCTCCACAAAAGATGGTTGGCTTTTAGCAGATTTTTCAGCAATTGAACTCCGACTCTTCAATGCATTGATGACAGCTTTGACAAGCGGCTCAGAGCATATCTTCAGCATTTTTGTAGATCCTCTCCTGCTAAGCTGATAAAATTCATGAAGTAGAACAATTCATACACAGAAATGTCTACAAGATCAATTCAGGATAATGGTCAATACAAGAAAGGATACCGCTAAGCATCGAGCAAGTTTAAATGACTCCATGCGGACTGACTCAGTATTTGAACTATCCATGTAGCTAACAATCATCTCAAGAAGGTGCTCTCCCTTTTCAAGAAGCTTCTCCGCACCATTTGCACACAGGGCTGGCAAACACAAAAGACAGAAAAAGTTGTTTACATTTACAAGATTAGCTTCAAACAATAGGAAATACTTATATCATAACAAATAATGTGATACCTAAAGAAGAATATAACTGCAGCACAGCAACTACTGAGTTTTCAGACTGTATGATAGCATCCAAGATGTTTAAGAACTCAGAATCATTCCACACAGAGTATCTAAAGGATGACCACCGCCACAACATTTTACTCAAAACAAATGACATCTCTAGAAAGTACTGAATTGGTTTTCCGTCTATATAGAACTGCTTGATATTTTGGACAATACAACTAACTGCATTTGCTTCCTTCAGAAGATGCCACACTTCTTTTTCGTGTCTAGAATTTAACTTGGATAGAATGATATTTGTGGATGCAGCACATGACATTGCAACTTGCCATTCTTGGCAAGATAATAAATCTGCTAATGGATAGAGTATATCCAGAACATGAATATTCAGCATTGAACTCGGTAAAATATTAACCAGCTTTACGGTAACATTAGAAGCCAGGCTCAATATTGATTGACTTTTGAATTCCAATATGCTCTTTATTGCTCTGACTATATCAACCACTGAGTCCTGGAACAAAATGAGTTAAATAGGGCTAATAAAAGGTAGACACATATGAATTAAGATTATGAGCTATTCATATTGCTTCGTTTAGATCTGTCATAATATAAGTACCTTGACAAGTGGGTATTGCAATGTTTCACTAGAGACACACTCAAGGAACGCATCAATTGAACGAAGCACTTGTTTTTGTATCTCATTGTCTGAACAGTTCCATTTCTCTTTCCTCTCCCAGCTTCTGCGATCACAAGTTGCAATATGATATGATGTAACCAATTTTTAAAGAGACTACATTTGCTATCTTTTTGGTGTTGAAAAGCTATTACTCTAGTAACTCTGAATGGGAAGACATATCTACCATTACAATACCCAAGAAATAAAAGTGCAATAAATAAGCAGTTAAAACCAACCACTTTACCGTCCATCTAAACCAAGCAATGTTTGATAGAAAATGCGATTATTTTAGTTTTGACTTTTGAGAAGTTTTTATTGGGAGTTTAAACAAAAGAATGCTTAGATCGAGGATAAAATATGAATAATCATTGACTTGAATTAATTTGTTTTGGAAAACTCCAGTATTTTAGCATAGCTCTGGGCCTCTGGCCATGAGAGGGTTTGCTATTAATGACTTCAAAGATTAGCATTGATCAATGCTACTTCAGATATATGCTTGGAGAGGCTTAAGTAAGAACTGCAGCAAAATATTGAAATGACTCATCTAGCATTTCTTGTATTGTGCGGCAGAGTTCCATGGCTCCAGATTAAAATACATATACAAGTATTGATATTTAGCAGAAAGAGGAAAAATTATTAAGGATAAATGAGTACAAGGGGATGAGGTATCCGTGCTGATTAAAATACGGTCGGATCTGATGAACTATGCATTATAACTTGCACAAGGAGAGGCACCATGAGCGTTTTGATATTCGTACCTAATCAAAACAGAATTTTTTTCATTCACTACTGAGGTGCACACACCCCATTTAGCAGCCAGATTCTCCTCTCTAGCTTAAATCGTACAGTTGATCTATGTGTATGCAGGCAATGCATATGTAAAGAAATTTCTGTAACTTATCCGAAGAGAAGAATACGTGACATCTACACAAACCGAAGATTGAACTCTTAAATAAGATGAAATAGTTACTTGTTCACGAATTAATCCCCATTCCACAGCAACTTCAAATAGCACCGAAAGCAAATAGATGAAACCTCGAGCCAGAAAGCATAAACTATGATTGAGCTCACAATCCTAGATGTACAGCTAATTGAAAGAGAAGGTTCATACGGCCAATAATAATGCATATAACAAGACGCCTCGATTCAGAAAAACTCAGAACAAAAATTTTGAGGAAAAACACGAAGTGTTAAATGGAATGATACCCGAGGCTGAGGGCGTGGTGAAGGCGTTGGTGGAGGGTGAGGACGTGGCGGCTTATGCCGCGGTTGTTATCGGCCGCGGCGTGCTTCGCCGAGGATCGCATTTGATTATAGTCGAGGGATGTGAGCGCTGCGGGGTGAATTCAGGAAAATCTTGTTGGAGCAATCGCACCTCCTCCTCCAGTGGATAAGACAAATTTATTGTAGAAAGTTCAAGTCTCCAACCGCCATTGAAGAGAAGTTGAGGGTTTATACGTCTTCTATGACCTGCCTTTTTTCCTTTTTTTTTCCTGATTATAAATAATCCGAACAGCATTTGTTTACAATATTCTTATGCCTACAAATAAGTGTGTTAGTAGTTTTTTTTATCATAAACAATGTATTCATCATATACAACTGTAATCACTGCAAAGGTTTAATTTTATCGTTTATTCAGATTTTAATAACTTAAAATCTATAATCGATGACATTATTTTTTATAAATTACTACTACTATATAAGTATAAAGCTCGATTTCTCAATAGCTTGGAATAAGAGAATAAAATAGTAGTAACAGTTTAAACTTAATTTATTATATACTCCTACTTTATAAATTTAATGATACCAATAATAACTTGTCCATAGAAAAAATTCATTTCTATTTTTGGCATCTCTTGTAAAAATAGTTTATCTTTATCTTTAGTTGTAGTAACTTTTTTCTCATTAATATGGAGAGCCTCAATTTTCATTAACATTACTATAATCAATATTTTATTATAATCTTTCTTATTTCATTAATTATATATTAAAATATATTCATTTCCAAAATTCTCTATTTTTATAAGGTAGATATTACTTTTTAAGGTACTCCTATTATTCTCTTTGTTCCATATTTTTTTTTAAAGATATCTCATTCTAAATGAATATACTTTCTTAATAATTTGTCATCATTTGATCTAACACGAATTTTAAAAAATATAATAGAAAGTGAGTTGAAAATTTGAAGTGGTATATGAGTCCTATTTTAATATATTAGTTTTATAATAAAATGTGAATGATAATGAATAGGTATAATGTGGATTCACTGTTAAAAATGGTAAAAATAAAAGCGATAATACTAGGGATAGACGGAAATGAAAATAAGTAACAAATTTTTATAAGGCAGCATTTAGACAGTGGGAATAATATGCAATATCACAACGCTGGTCACTTCAACGTTGCTTTGACCGACTGAACACGTGGCTTGTTTCCATTGGATCAGAACCGGGACCCCATCCCTAATAGATACTCTTTGAGTCTTTATTCTGTTTGCTAGGGTACACACTTCCTCAACACATACACGTACTGACATACACAATCTCTGGCTCTCCTATTCAGTTTGAAAATTTGAAAGAGGCTGTCCATTTATTCTCTATCCGGACTTTTTTTTAACAATTCTTCTGTTGAAAAAGCCATCGCGAAATTTTGCATGTTAGCTGGCGATGACATCGGCGTGCGTTAACAACATCGGAATGTCGGCGGATAACTTCCTCGACTGTCCTTCAGCAGCGTTCCCCTCGTACGGCTGGCTTAGCCCGAGGATATCGTTCAGTCGCGAGTTTCCCGATGAGGACGCCTCGAATAGGTTGTCTCCTAAGCGTCTGCCAATTGTGCACAATGCGGGCTATGAGAAGCTGGAAGAGCAAGATTCGGAGCTCTCCAACAAGGATTTCATTGATTTCGAGTTCCGCCTCGAAGATCCGATCGCAATGCCTCCCGCCGATGAGCTTTTCGCCGACGAAAATTTCGTTCCGTTGCAGCTGTCCTCCATCCGCCACTCGTTGATGTCAGTTCTTGCGTTTTCTGAAACCAGATCTCCGGATACGCCTAAGTATCGGCGTAGGAATGAGATATCCTCTGGAGATCCGTATTTGTTTTCGCCCAAGGCGCCGAGGTGCTCTAGGAGCTTATCGGCTTGAAGAAACTGTACCAGAAAAGCAGTTTGAAGCATGAGGATCCGAGAATAGCGTCCTCTGTATACTCGAATAACAACAAAAATTCCTCCAGAGGCCTCAAACATATGCTCCAACGCAGCTCCAAATCCTTAGTGAATACGTCCTTGGATTCATCCTTAAATCAACCGTTGCTAAAGGACTCGGATAATGAGTCAACATCGTCTTCATCCGGCCACGAACACGACGGTCTGCCTCGACTCTCGCTTGATTCAGAAAAGCCAGGCAGCGCCATTCGTAATGCTCATCAATCCAGCAGCAGAAATCAGTCTAGTGTTCGATTGTCAAAATATAAATCAGAAAACCGGACTCTGGACGAAGCCAGATGAGAAGAGCTCCTGAAACCACCGTGCCAGTTCGTGACGTTTCCATGGACAGTCCTAGGATGAACTCCTCCGAAAAAATCGTGTTCCGTAGTTTGGAGAGAAGCACCAGCAGTTTCAACGATGGGCCAAGACACAAGCATAGTGGAATGGAGCGGTCATATTCAGCCAAAGTCCGTGTCACTCGGGTTATCAACGTGTCGGTGTGCTCGCTTCGAGGCTCATCAAAGTCCGGCGTTTTTGGTTTTTGTTAGCGTTACAAGCTCAATGGATCCAAAGATCACAAGTGTTGATAAAATTCAAGACCATGAGGATATGAAAGATCAAGAGTCTGCTTTTAATAATTGAAAGAGAATGAAGAGCTGAAGCAATATCTATAGTTGCACCATTATTACCCATAATTGTAAATCAACTGTTATGAAAGCTTTATGCATTCTAGGAATTGGATTAGATGTACTGTAACTCTATATATCTTGTCTTCCATGACTAAGATATTTATTTCTCTCAATCATTTTTACAATTAGAAGCATAATTGTCTTCTCAGTTATATTATTCTGGTTTTCTTCATGGTATCAGAGCCTTGAAGTAACCTTTTACTTCTCTACCTTCTTTTATCTATCTTCCATTCTTCCTTCTGCATCTTACTCTAATGTCAGAAAGCGAGACATCTGATGCTGCTACACAGAGCTCTACACCTTCTCAAAACTCTATTATTCCCATTCATCCTCACAATCACCCCATTTCTTTCAAACTCTCTTAATCAAACTGCCTCATTTGGAAACAACAGATCATGGCCACTGTACGCGGATATGGCCTTGAATCATTTCTTGAAGGGGATCAACAAATTCCTGAACAACTTATCTCAGTCACGGGTTCAACAGAAAGAATCATCAATCCCGAGTTTCTTCTCTAGAATCGCCAGGACCAGGTATTATCAACTTGGATCCAATCTTCTTTAACAGAAAGTATCATGATTCAGATCGTGGGTCTAAAATCTAGCCATGAAATCTGGAAAACTATTGAAGCTAATTTTGGGAGCCAGTCAAAGGCGAAATTGTTGCACTACAAGCTGCAACTTCAAACTCTGAAAAAGGACGCACTCCCTTTGCGTGAATCAAAATGTGTTGTGACCTGCTCGGAGCAGCAGGTTGCAAGGTCATGGATGAAGACCATATCCTCTATATTCTGGCGGCCGTCTTGGCAAGCAGGGGCGGACACACGTTGACAGAGGGTAGGGCTGAAACCCTTACCCAATTTTTTTTTTTTTTTTTCTACTTTCAAATTTTTCAAAATTTCAAAAAACTATGTTAAGCCCTTACTCAATAATGCTATTGAAGAACAAATTGTTTTGGGATGAATAATTATAAGGGGCTGAAAATTAAAGGAAGAAAAAATAAGAATCTATAGAGAAAATTGTAACCATGGCGTTGGAAGGAAGCATAAGGAAGAAGATGAGTTTAATTGAATTAATTAATATTCCCTCCGTCCCACATAATTTTACCCAGTATTCTATTTTGGGTCGTTCCACATAATTTTACACACTTCACTTTTATCATTTTTGGTAGTGGACCCCATATTCCACTAATTCATTCCTACTCACATTTTATTATAAAACTAATACTTTAAAAGTAGGACCCACGTCCCACCAACTTTTTCAACTCACTTTCTATTAACTTTCTTAAAACCCGTGCCGAGTCAAAATAGGTAAAATTATGTGGGACGGAGGGAGCGTAAAAGTAAGTCAAATGGACCCCACTTCTTTGACTTGTTTTAAAAAAAGGAGAACGCATTTTTTAAAAGTGCTGCTATCACTTTCTAAAGTGGACACATTTTTTTAATTAAAATTTAAGTAAAAGGTGCGTGAATTTTAAGTGGCACCCATTTATAAGATTTTAAAAAATTAAAAAATTAAAGAAGAGAAACAGAAGGGTTTTATGAAGTTTACGGAGCTGCGCGCGGCGATACAGAAACGGACAGCGATATTTTGTAAAAGGAGGGTTTGAGCCTTTGAAACTTTAGAGAAATTAATATTCAAATTCTACACAAATTGTGAGCTAAGGAGTTTATTGAAGTTGTTAATTTTATATTCTATTTCTTGTTTTTGTAAAATTTTGATAGAATAGATGCAAGCCCAAAAAGTTATAACAATGGTTAGTTGCAAGCTAATATTTGTGATTGTCGTATAGAATACCGTTTATGTTAGTGAGTGTTGATAGTATCTTATGGAGTTATGAATATAAACTAATATTGTACATCGATCATTATTGCTTAGGTTGACCGTAGAGCATGGAACGCTTCTTTAAAAAAAAGCGTCGGGATGAATTTTCTTCTCCAAGTGAACCCATTGTTGAAGCAATGGAAAATCAGCCCCAAAGGGAAGTCGAGTTGAACTTGAATGATATTGTTAGTGATCCGGGAAAACGCAAGCCAATTGAAGAGTTCGATGTTTCAATTCGTGATAGAGTATGGAGAGAGTACTTGAATAAGGGCCCTTGTCAACCAATTGGACATAAGTATGAAAAAAAGAAATATGGTATTCAAGAAAGAAGTTTTCAAGATATTTGGTTTAAAAGGTATACATGCCTAGAGTATCAAAGGATGCAACTTTTTGCTTTTGGTGCTACCTTTTCAAGAAATCAGATAAAGGAGGTCGATAATCAGACGATGCTTTTACAAAGACAGGTTGTAGCAACTGGAAAAATGCACTAGAAAGATTCAATTATCATGTTGGAGGCGTGAATAGTTGTCATAATCATGCTAGAATTCAGTTCGAAGCTTTTCAAGATCAAAGGAACAGTGTGGCAAGTATATTACGGTCAAATACCCGTGAGATGGAAGTTGCATATCGCATTCGGTTGACACTCTCATTGAATGTGACTCGGTTTCTCTTAAAGCAAGGATTATCTTTTTGGACATGATGAGTCAAGTAGTTCTTTAAATCGAGGTAATTTTATTGAGTTGCTTCTATGGTTTAGTGAACTTAACGATGTTGTATCCAAAACTTTGTTTGCAAATGCTCCTGCTAACAATCAAATGAATTCACCACGAATTCAAAAGGGATTAGCAAATGCTTGTGCTTCTGAGGTCACACTTGCCATAGTTAATAATATTGGAGATAAAGTTTTCACTCTTTTGGTTGATGAGGCTCGAGACGTTTCAATGAAGGAGCAGATGAGAGTTGTTTTAAGATATGTGAATAATGAAGGATATGTGATTGAGCGATTTATTGGGATCGTGCATGTAACTGACACTTCCTCTCATACTTTGAAATGTGCTATTGATGATTTATTGGTGAAGCATAATTTATCTCTATCTAAAGTGAGAGGGCAAGGATACGATGGAGCTTCTAATATGAGGGGTGAGTTTAATGGATTTAAATCCTTAATATTGCAAGAAAATCCATATGCCATGTATATTCATTGTTTCTCTCATCAACTCCAATTGATTGTTGTTGCGGTTGCCAAGGGTATTAGAGTTGTGAATGATGTTTTTAGCTATGTCTCCATGATTGTGAATATGGTCGGGGCATCTTGTAAAGAAAAGATCAACTTAGGCAGTTGCAACATGAAAGATTAGTTGAACAACTTAATGATGGAGAAGTCATAGTGGAAGAGATAAAAATCAAGAAACTAGTTTGGTATGACCTGGAGACACTCGTTGGGGCTCACATTACTTTACATTGCTTCGTCTATGTTCTATGTGGTCTTCGGTTGAGAAAGTGTTGGAAGTTGTACGTGACGATGCTACTCTCCGTGATAACAGAAGTACCACTGAAGGATTGATTGAAAGGATGGATAATTATGAGTTTGTTTTCACTTTGCATCTGATGAAACATTTATTGGGAATAACCAATGAATTGTCCATTGCCTTGCAAAAGAAAGATCAAAATATTATCCAAGCCATATCTTTGATCCAAAGTGTGAAACATCAATTGCAATGTTTTAGAGAGAATGGATGGGAAGACATACATGATCAAGCAACAAAGTTTTGTGAATTGCATAATATTTCACAAGTCGATATGGATGAAATCATACCACGCCGTGGTTATAAGAAGTATGGAGCAGAGTTGAGCACGAATTTGCATCATTATCGTGTAGAGATTTTTAATCAGGTACTATAATATTCCCATTCAAGTCTTCTATACATATATTTTTTGTATCAAAATTTATGTTAATGTGGTTGCAATGTCAAGGTTGTTGATTTAACTATACAAGAGATGAATAATCGATATTATGAAGCTAGCACCGAGTTGCTAGGATGCATATCATGTCTTGATCCAAGAAATTCTTTCTCTCGATTCAATGATGATCAAATAATCCGTCTTGCTACTTTATATCACGAGGACTTCTCTGCAAATGAGTGTTCACGTCTTCCACTTCAACTTAGTAATTTTATTGCTAATGTACGATGTGATCCTCAATTTGCTGCCTTAAGCAACTTAGGAGACGTTGCTACGGAAATGGTCAAAAGTGGTAAGCATTTGGTTTTTCCGTTGGTTTATCGGATTATTGAGTTGCAATTGGTTTTACCTGTTGCTACTGCTTCTGTTGAGAGAGCATTTTCTGCAATGAAGACTATCAAGACTGACTTGCGAAATCAGATGGGAGATGAGTGGATGAATGATAGTTTAATTGTGTACATTGAGAAGGACATGTTTTCAACGATTGATAACGAAAAAATCTTTGCAACGTTTTCAATCCATGAGAACACGTAGAATTCAGTTGCCATTGCTTTAGATGTAAAACCGTAGCTATGACATGTTCTTTTTATTAGATATATTTTGGACTACTTCGTATTAAATATATATCCATTTTACCATTTTTTCGGTTTTTATATTGTATAATTATATATATATATATATATATATATATATATTATGTTTAACCTCAAAAAAATATATAGTGAAGTCCAGCCCTTACAGTCAAATTTTTCTGCGTCCGCCCCTGTTGGCAAGGAATACGATCCATTGGTCGTAACCATCACCTCCAAGGCAGATTCGTTGAGCGTGCAGGATGCAACTAACTTGCTTCTTTCTTTTGAGTCAAGGTTGGAATCAATAGATGTCTCCCCTATCAATCTTGATGGATCCCAGCCGACGGCTAATCTTGCTCAAGCCACTGGTCAGAAGCGAGAAGGACCATCGCGTAACAACCGTGGCGTTTTTGTAGGATATGGAAGAAATGAAGGTAGAAGAGGAATTGGTTACCGTGGAGGGAGAGGGGGTCGGGGAAGATTTTCTAGTAACCGTCTAGTGTGCCAATTGTGTCAGAAGCCGGGTCATACGGCGGAAAGATGCTGGCACAAATTCGAGCAAAACTTTGTTCCACAATCCTCCCCACAACGACCACCACAACAGCTCGTCTATGGCCAGAAGCAACAGTCTCTTTTGGGCCAGCATCCTGCTGCTAACATAGCGCAGGCTCGGCACAGCAATGGTCAGTCTCATCACTCCCACTCGGAGTTCAACTTTGACAATTCTTCCTCAGCATGGTACCCGGATTCCAGAGTCACGAATCACATCTCAAATGATCTGGCAAATCTGAATGTCAGCTCTGAGTATCATGGAGGTATGAAGCTTCAACTTGGTAATGATAATGAAATTAAAATTGCACACGTTGGTCACTCCTTGTTCCATTCTACTCCCTCTCCTACCTGTAGATCCCTTCTGCTCAAATAACCAAGAATCTTCTAAGTGTGTCTCAATTCGCTCAAGACAATTCTGTATTTTTTTAATTTCATCTGTCTGCTTGTTTTGTTAAGGACCAGGTCACCAAAGCAATTCTTCTCAAGGGGACTCTTAGCCATGGGCTATACAAATTTCACCTTCACAAGTGGCCCCCCATCAAATGTTAGGTTTGGTATACTGAAAAACATGTTTCGAGCAGTTTCGAGCGAATAGAATCTTACTTGTATAAGAAAAACTCTACAATTCATTTTTAACCCGATTCAGTATTATTCGAGCAGTTTTGCACAAATAGAATCAGTATATTATTACATTGTTTTTGCTTGTGCATTTATAAGATGTTTTATAAATATTTAATTGTATAAGAAGCAAACAAAGTCTAAGTCTTTTGCTTAGTACACCGGTTGTGGGCGTCGTCCACTTTAAGGTAACACAGTCAGATCTATGCAATGTCTTGCAAAAGAAAAAGAAGAATTTCACAACCTAGATAGGCTTAGACTACCTATCGTGAAAGGTTGCAATGTCAGTCCGCATATTTCTAAGCCTTACTGAAATAAGATGACATTTGTGTGGTATAGCACTAAACGGATCTAACAGCAAGACGTGTCTTTATGCTATCTACTGAAAGACTAGGTCTTGATAAAATACTGTTTCTTAATCTACATATGTTAGCATTGAGCATACGGTATTGATTATGCACTACTTTGACTTATCAAATGGTGCGGGTTTTTCGCAACCCAATAATCCTGATATATTGGGTAGTGGTGATTAATATCTAGCGGTGCTAGGATTGCTATTATGTTGAATAGTGCACGAGGTGGGTCTCGTTTGATAATGTCCTCAAGAGGAGCTCGAACAAAAGTTTTATTATTCAGAAAACTGGCCAGTTGGAGTTTTATTACTCTATGAATAATAAATAAGTGTTTCTTGTCTACTCTTGGAATTAATAAGATGTTAATTAATTAAGTCCATAGCAGACATTAATTAATTAATGGACATTTATATCTTAAGCACGAGAAATAAATAATATAAATAACGGAAACCCGGATTACTTGTAATTTCGGATTTGGATGGGGAGAGTTCAATATTACTTCTGTAGTGGCTGCTTGTAATATTCCAATATAAGCTTGTATTAAATTGTGGGTTCAATTTAATTAGTAAAAAGCTAATTGGGGGAGCCCATATCCAAAACCTGTCATAGATCCCTGTCTGGGCCCAAAAGGAACTTAATATAAATAGGAGAATAAATGAGACAGAATAATTATTTTTCATTCACATGAAATTTTCGTCCCTTCTCTCTAGGAAGGAGAACGAAATTTTCAGCTCCTCCTCCATGAGGAATTTTCTGTCTTCTTTATTCGAGTCCTAGTATTTTGATGAGATTAGCCCACCCTGATATCGAGATACAGTTCGGGAACCAGAGAGAAGATCCATAGTCTAGTATTGAAGATCATCACGTGGAGAATGCGCAAGCAATCGTCGATTCTTTGGAGAATCAAATCGGTAACCCTAAACCGTAGAAATCATGTTTAGGATTTATATTTTCTAAGCATGAATTATTTGCGTTCTAGCATGCAATTATATGTTTAACATGTGAATTGATTAATCACATAATCGGTCAAATAGATCCGTATCTGATTTATTTGTTTTGTACAAGTCTTCCGCTGTGCAAGGGGCACCAAACCCCAGTATCAAGTCCCCTGCTCATTCTTCCATTTCCAAGAAAACTCCAAGACAACCTGAGGCTTCTGCAGTGTCTCTCTCGAGTCGTCCTTCTCCTGTTTCTTGTTTCTCTAGCACTCATGTTTCTAGTTTAGAGCTTTGGCACAAACGATTGGGTATTGTTAAAAAGGCTTTCACTAGTTGTAATGTTTCTTTCCAATCAATGAATTCTACTTCCTTATGTCAACCATGTTGTCTTTCCAAATCTCATAGACTTCCATATATTGCATCATCCACACAATACACATCTCCTCTGCCGTTAGTTCATAGTGACTTGTGGGGGCCCTCTCCTATAATTTCCAGAAATGGGTATAGATATTATGTTACTTTTGTTGATCATTTTTCAAGGTTCACATGGTTGTATCTTTTGAAAAGTAAAGGGGAGGTAGAATCGGTCTTCAAACACTTTAAATCCTTGGTTGAAAATCAGTTTAACACCCGCATAAAGACTCTTCAAAGTGATTGGGGAGGGGAATATATAAGCCTTAGAACTTTTCTTCATGCCTCGGGCATTCACCATAGGCTCTAATGTCCTTACACTCCTCAATAAAATGGTTTAATAAAGAGAAAACATAGGCATATAGTTGAAATGGGACTTTCTCTCCTAGCTCAGAGTGGTTTAGCTACTTCTTTTTGGGATGATGCCTTCACCACTTCAGTTTTTATAATCAATAGACTGCCTACCAAAGTCCTAAATTTCTCTATTCTATACGAGAAGTTGTTCCACTCCAAGCCTAATTTTAATCTCTTAAAAGTGTTTGGTTGCCTATATTATCCTTTTATTAGGCCATATAATAAGCACAAATTGAACTACAGATCCAGCCCCGCTACCTTCCTAGGCTACAGCTCCACACACAAAGGGTACAAAGCTCTTCTCTCATCTGGCAAAGTTACCATTATTAGAGATATCTCTTTTGATGAAGGAGTTTTTCCACATAAATCTTCTCCTCCTGTCTCACCTCCACAACCTCAAGTTGATCTTTATATTAGTCTTCTTCATCTCCCAATATCACCCCAACTACAAGATTATACCCCTTCAGCTCAAGTATCTCCTCCCACTTCTGAATTGAACTCTCTTCCTCCATCCGAGTCCTCCTCACACACTGGATCTCCCACTCAAATCCCTGATCCTCCTACCCCTACGTCTTCCAGTTGCTCACAGTCATCTCATGCGTGTCCTATTTCTTCTCCTCAGCCAATCCCTGCTACTAAATTCAAGCCTCCTCAACACTCCATGATCACTCGTTCTTGTGCCGGTATATTCAAGCCCAAAACTTTTTCCATCACCATAAAACCCTCTGACCTTGTCACTCCAAGGTCATATATTGTTGCTCTATTGATTAAAGTGTGGAAAGAGGTCATGTAAGAAGAATTTCTTGTTCTATTGAGAGCAAAACTTGGACATTGGTGCTTCTTCCACCCGGTAAGAATTTGGTGGGTTGCACATGGGTTTTCAAGTTAAAAAAGGACGCTGATGGAGCCATTGCAAGGCACAAAGCATGGCTGGTTACTCAAGGTTTTTCACAGGAACCTGGATTCGACTTCAACGAGACTTTCAATCCGGTTGTCAAGCCGAACACGATTAGGCTTATCCTTGCAATTGTTGTTTCTTGTGGTTGGTCCATTACCCACCTGGATGTGAACAATGCATTCTTACATGGCGATCTTGTTGAAGATATCTACATGAAGCAGCCCCCTGGTTTTGAACAAGGCTCCCCACGTCTTGTATGCAAGTTGAACAAAGCCATATACGGCCTGAAACAAGCATCTCGCTCTTGGTTCCTCACTATCCGTTCAGTGCTCCTTGGACTTGGTTTCTCACAATCTCGTGCAGACACCTCTCTGTTTTACAGGAATCGCAAGAATGAAGTTACTTATCTTCTCATATATGTGGACGACATGTTGATTACAGGTAGCTCGTCTACTGCAATTAAAGAAATTTTGTCTCAACTTCATATGCACTTCTCCCTAAAAGATCTAGGGGAGGTTACTCACTTCCTTGGAGTGGAAGTCACGCGTACAGCCGATGGACTTCATCTTTGTCAAAAAGCTTGCATATCATATCTTTTGAAGAAGATGCACATGGACGGGACAAAAGGTTGTCCAACTCCAATGGTTTCATCTTTGCAATTGTCAAAACATGAAGGGAATCCAATTGTGGATGGTAAACTGTACAGAAGTGCTGTAGGTGCTCTTCAATATGCAACGATTACAAGACCTGAAATCAGCTTCGCCGTCAACAAAGTGTCTCAGTTCATGTCATGTCCGCTCGACACACATTGGAAGGTTGTAAAGCAAATATTGAGATATCTTGCAGGTTATGTGGATTATGGATTGCATGTTGATCCTGGTGCTCCCTCTCTAATAGGGTTCTCGGATTCTGATTGGGCAGCAGATCCCGATGACCGACGTTCAATGACAGGTTATTGTGTTTTCTTCGGCAAGACCCTTGTGTCGTTGTGTCAAGGTTGATTACAGAGGCCGAGTATCGAAGCCTGGCGCAGATCTCATGTGAAATTGCATGGCTCGGTTCACTTCTTAAAGAGATCGGAGTAAAACTTAAGAATGCACCTGTGGTGTGGGTTGATAATCTGAGCACAATTGCTCTAGCTAGTAATCTCGTATTGCATTCTCGCACAAAACATGTGGAGCTTGATGTAAATTTTGTGTGAGACAAAGTTAGAGCCAAACTGATTGAACTGAGACATGTTCCTACTCTTGATCAGATTGCAGATGTTTTGACAAAGCCATTGAGCAATCAATTGTTCGCGAAGTTGAGGAACAGATTGACCATATGTCCTCTATCCTCGCTCAAATTGAGGGGCGGTGTTAGTGTTACAAGCTCAATGGATCAAAAGATCACAAGGGTTGATGAAATTCAAGACCATGAGGATATGAAAGATCAAGAGTCTGCTGTCAATAATTGAAAGAGAATGAAGAGCTGAAGCAATATCTATAGTTGCACCATTATTACCCATAATTGTAAATCAACGATTATGAAAGCTTTATACATTCTAGGAATTGGATTAGACGTATTGTAACTCTCTATATCTTGTCTTCCATGACTAAGATATTTATTTCTCTCAATCATTTTTACAATTAGAAGCATACTTGTCTTCTCAGTTATATTATTCTGATTTTCTTCAGTTTTACATTGTTCGCTTCAACAGAGGAAAGTAACCGGTGGCAGTAGCGCTGGAAACAGAATTCAGTATAGTCACAGCAAGAACCGCACGGATCGAACTTGAGAGAGAGGAAGGCTTAGAGTTTTATCCCTTGACAATCAAATTTACTAGTGTGTGTAGTGTACATAAATAATTAGGGTGCGTTCGTTGTTGATGCTAAATCCCATTATTCCAAAATATTCTTGGACGTGATTTGTTTTGAGATGGGTCGTTCTCTATTTTTTCACTCCATTTGTTTATGGGAAAGTAAAATGGAATCTCTGTTTTTTCCACTACTCCACTACTTATCAAAGGTTCCTTTGATTTGGATTCAGTCGCACGCGCCCAATTGTGCGAGTTGGGTATTCTCCGGTCTTCAACCAACAAAATTCTGAGTGTAACGTAACATGGCATGCTATGACATGCAATGCTGTATGCATTCACTGTTGCATTAGTACTCTGCTCTTTAACTCTTTTATCTTCCTTTTTCTCGATTCCAATTATTGTGTTTATATATACACTCTTCTAAATTATTGAAAACGTTTCAAATTATTTTAATTTGAGTCTTTGCGTTTCCAATTATTGATGTTGTTTTCAATATACTTTAATAATTGTGTTTTATAAGTATCAACATACTTTAACAATTATGTTTTATAAGCATCTTGAATAGTAAACAGGGTTAATATATCTGCTCTTATTCTGCCCACGTTCTGTTCACTCTGTTACAAGGCGAAGTAAAAGTGTATGTTTTGTCCTGCCACAAAAGGCGAGCTCAAAGTCTCAACAAAATAAGTAGAGTGCACGAGAAGCTTACAATTCACAAACAAAAAAAATTAAGGTAAGCTTACAACCTACAAACCAAAAATCAGTGAAAATTCAAATATCTGGAAGCCAAGCAACCAACATCAGAGACTAGGCGAACACAATACAAAATGATGCTGCAATAAGAGTAACCCACTCACATTGTGAGTTGGATCATTACTTTTGTGGATGCATTGAGCTCTCTCGAGCCCTAATGTTGTTGAAATATTACAATCATATGGAATTGTGCTCGTACAGATACAATGTTTCTTTTGATAAAAAAATTGTGGTTCTAATGAGTGAAATTTATTGTTCTAGTGAATTAAAGTTATAGTCGAAAGTTACTTCATCTGTCCGCGAATAGGATTCCTGGTGTATAATTATTATAAATGGTAAATAGGCCTCACATTCCACTAACTCACTCAACTCACATATTATTCAAAACTAATATATACAAGTGAGACTCATATTCAATTAACTTTCTTCCATCCACTTTTCTTAACATTTCTTAAAACCCGTGCCAAAATGAGACTCCTATTTGCAGACGGATGGAGTACTATTTTTATGATTTAACTAATGAATCAATTAATTTTTAGTCTATTAAAATAATATTATAAATAATTTTTTACTTTTAGTCCGTTAGTACAGTTTTTAAAAAATTGAGTGTTAAAATTTATGTACATATAATTATGTGAAAATATAAAATTATATGGATTGATATAGTTTTAAAAATGTATTGCATATTTTTCACTATTATCTTCTTATATGCACGTCGTATTTCTATATAAATTGAAACTAAAAAAATATGGTGTTATATTTGAATTCCTAAAATATTAAAGTTCAGGGGTAAAATGAAAAAAAATAAGTGGAAATGAATCTTAAATGTGATTAATATTTTTCAGAGAGATCTGTAGTAATTATTTTTTCACATGGACTTAAAAGGTGTGAATCTCATTTTCTAGAGATCAATTTTTAAGTTCACTCTAATAAAAATTATTAATTTAATGGAGTATTATTTTAATGAATAGAAGCCACAGTTATTGCGAATAAATTTTTTTATTATTATTCTTGCTGAAAATTATTAATTTAATGGAGTAATATTTTTTATTAAAAGTTGTTGTAGTAAAAATTACTACTTCCTAAACTAATTAAATAACTCAATTTAAACTTAGTTTTCCCTAATGAACTAATTAATAAAAGGCTCAATTCCAAAATATTTCAGCAGCCAATAAATCTAAATTTGATTAATTTTGCTCTATTGGGCTTAACGCATATTTCTAAAGCAATTTCAGCCCATAAATCTGAAATAGAATGATTTAGCCAGTGAGATTAACTCATGTAGTGCGGTACTCAACTACTCATACTTAACAATTTATTATTTGAAACGCAATCATTAAGCAATTTCTAATATTAATCCCAATCATTACAATATTAAATGCGCTGACCGTTGGCGCGTGTCTACTACCAGAGTGCGGCTCTTCTTCTATGCAAAATATTGGATGTTTAAATCAGCTATTATTAATTCAATTTTTTAAAAAACACAAAATCTAAGAGCCAAATATATAGTGTTTATAAGGGGATTGGTCAATTGATAACTCATCATTTAATTGTTAATTACAATTAATTTAAGGTCATGTGATTTTAGAAAACGCATGGTCTACAATTTGGTCTACAATTTGTCATGTGTAATTTTCGTTTTTATTAATAAAATAGAAAAAGATAAAATAAAAAACTTCAAATTTGGGTTTTGGATGAAAATGTCAATATAGTGTTTCGAAAATATCAACACAATGCTTTGAGAATGTCAACATAATGCTTTAAGAATGTTAACCCATTGCTTATATTAACATTCTACATATATTATATTGACATATTTTATATAGTATTTTGACATTTCTGCTTGTACGAAAAAATTAAAAAAATTTAAATTTTTTTTTCAAATTTTGACGTCGGAACATATGCACGTAGGATATCGTTGGAATCCTTATGAAATTATATTTAATTTGATATATGTTATATGAATTTAAAGTTTTGGGATTTCTTTTAAAAGTTAGTTATAACTAAACATGTAGTTAATTGACATTAATACTTCTATTGATATTTTTTGGAATTAATCCTATGGTCTTATTGACGTTTTTCGTTGATCGTATTGATATTTGTGGATTAATGATCTAAGCCCTTAATTTAAATATCTAATGGCTATTATTTAGTTGTAGTTAGCAATTAAATTGTGAGTTAGGTATATACTCCCCGTGTTTATAATTAGTCACTTTGGCTAGTGATTTTCTAAACAAAATTAAAACTGTGTATTTACTTAAGTTGCACGGTAGTCTAAATAACATCATTTTTTTCACTGGGGATATTATGACATAGTAGTAGATATTCCATATTACAATTAGATTGTCAACCATTGATATAAAATAGGGTATTTCTACGAAATGGCAAAAAATGTGATCCGTGTACCACGTCAGATGTGAAGGGTCCAGATGTGTAGCCACGTCATGAAACGAATCAATATCGAAGTTCGAAACCACTTGAAATTCCTTACTTGACTTTCCAACTGTATATTTGATTTTTGTGAAAATGAAAGTGTGTGTGTATATATGAGGCGTGCAAGGGGCGGCATTTGTTAGGCGCACACACAATAATTAAGCTGTGTACATAAAAAAGGAAATAAAAAAGTGTGGTTAGCTCTTCTCTGCTCTCTTAATTCCTTCACCGGAAAAAAAAAAGAATAAATATGAGCAGTCTGAGCAGCGTGGAGGCGAAGCTGCCGCCGGGATTTCGGTTTCACCCGAAAGATGAAGAGCTTATCTGCGATTATCTCCTCAAATGGATCACCGGCTGCCCCCACCCTCTTCCTCTCTTCATCCAAGTTGACCTCAACAACTGCGAGCCTTGGGATATTCCAGGTCTCTCTCTCTCAACCGTTCATCGTCGTCTCTTCAAATTACTAATCTCTCATTTTTCAATTGAATTTGCAATTATTTTTATTAAACACTAAATATGTTCATGTGATTTATATCTGGTAATAAAAGATTTTGGTTTGTGGAATTAACCATTTTAAATCTTTCGGAAAGAAATTATGTGTTGTTGATGGTGTGAATAGAAAGAAAAGTTTGCCCAATCATAGACAAAAACATCATCTACTCAAGGCTAGGTGACATCGGCTTCTATTTCTTTTACATTTAATAATTCATGTTATTTCACATATCAATGTAATCTCTCAAACAATTAGCCTTCAATTTTGCATAATCGAAGAGCCTCTGCATGTGTGTGCGAAAGCATGATTTTTTCATAACATACGAATGAAAACATGCGAAAGGATAATCTTGGGACTGCGTATGGACAAGGTTATTTATTTTGTAATGGAATATATACTTTTCAATCATCTCTTTCAAATACTTTTTTTGAAGAAACTGACACTCTTTGGCCTTGTCCTAACCTGAAGATTGAGACAGCTATAAATTCCAGATAACTAAGATAAATAATTCAAACTCATTTAGCTAGCCATACGCGTGGACACCTAAAAACTCAATCTCTCTTCAAATTAGCCACCGTCGTTTAAGCCTACATTTTTCCCTATTTCAAACTTCGTAGCTTGATTAATTATTAATTAGTAGTACTAATTATTTATGTCTCAATTGACACTAATTTGCACATGATAATTGGGCTATGGGAATGTGATAAGCCATGTGTTGCCGCCCACTAGTTCGCATCATCTATGTGGGGAATTTAGCATGTGTTTGGATTCATGAAAAAATTTAATTTTTGAATAAAATTTTGATTGTGTTTTCAGAGTATGCATGTGTGGGGGGCAAGGAGTGGTATTTCTACAGCCAAAGGGACCGGAAATACGCAACTGGGCTGAGAACAAATCGGGCCACGGTGTCGGGCTACTGGAAGGCCACAGGCAAGGACCGGCCCATAATCCATAAGGGTTCCCTAGTCGGTATGCGGAAGACGCTTGTATTCTACCAGGGCCGGGCCCCCAAAGGCCGGAAGTCGGATTGGGTCATGCACGAGTTTCGCCTCGAAGGGCCCGGCCCGAAATCCGTGTCCTCCGTTAAGGTACCCTACTTAATTTATTAATCACTATATATCATCTTTTTTAATCCTTGACTAATCACAAATCTAGTTGATCATATATATTCGTCATCATCTTCAACTTGTCAATATTATGGACGTCATTTAGTTACGGGTTGTTTTCATTTAAAAAAGACTTTCCCGAATATCTCAATTATTCTAATCCTAATTTTGTTGCCTTGTGCATAAAGAATTCAATGTATCACGACAATTAGTTATTTGGCTCCACACTAATTTAATCCTGACCATATAATAATCTCTTTTGTCCTTTTCCGCTTTCCTCAACTTCCGCTCACCAGAAAGTAGGTGTAATACACTCTCCCTATAATAATATAGTATCCATTTATATCCATTCATAAAAAATAGTCTTAATTGTGTATATACATATTTCTTTTTTATAACGTGTATGACACATATTTTAATTTTAATACAAGTAAAATAGATATAAAAAATTAATTGAAGTTATTAGTGAAAATTGAAACCAACTTGACTAGAAAGGACAAACTTATGGTATAGTAAATAGATAGAGATTAATTTTGTTGTACAATCCAAAATTAAAAACAATAGTACTACTAGATATTACTTCCTCGTCTATTTTTAGGAGTCTCATTTAAGATCAGCATGGGTTTTTGGGTTTTAAGAAATACTATAAAGAAAAGTTGGTGAAAAAGGCAATGGAATATGAGCTTTATTTTTATACTTTAGTTTTACAGTAATAAAATGTGAGTGAAAAAAAGCTTCTGGAATATGGGCCTATTAAATGAATATTCCAACATGGACTTCTAAAATAATACATTAAAAATGGTGAATCGGGACTCCTAAAATGGGACGGATGGAGTACTAATTTTACAAGAAATAAAAAACGTGTGAACAGAATCACCACTAAGATCAACACATCATTAAGCCTTTAATTAGAATCTTGACTAATTAATCATCTGTTTTTGATTAAAATAAAAATCCTGGTGCAGGAGGATTGGGTTCTATGCCGAGTGTTCTTCAAGAGCAGATCAGAAACCTCAGTGAGATCAGAGGAAATCGCCGGGAGCACCAGCAACGACGTCGTATCGTCCTCCCCATCTCTGCCACCGTTAATGGACCCCTTCTTCTCATTCGACGCCAAGGATCAGTATAATCACGAGCAGGTGCCCTGCTTCTCCATTTTCAACACCAACCAAACAAACCCTAATTTTTCGCTCCTCGACCACATGGACCCGCCGCCGATCCAGGATCCTTCTACTTGCGATAAGAAGATGATCAAAGATGTTTTGAACCATCTGACCAAAAGGGAGGATCAGACCAGTATAAGAGGCGGCTCGCCGAGCTTCGGGGAAGGGAGCTCCGACAGTTATCTGTCGGAGGTGGTTTGGAATAACTACTCCTCATGTTAGTTCTTGGAAACATATTGTGTTGTGTTTTGGAATTTTCATCTAGCTAGATTGGAGTTTTGACGTCAAGAAAGATTAATGTTGGGCTTGGTAGGTATAGGTTGTATCTATGTGCATATGAAAATGTTTGGATTGTGCTAAGGCTAGAAATTGTGAGATCAATTTAATTAGTACCATGCCTAATTTCATTTGTGCGCCTCTGTTGGTTTCTTAATGGGGCTAGTTTTAGCGAGGCTTAGGTTATTAGTTCACGGACGGCTCACATCGAAATCCGCAAAATCAGCGAAAATCAATATATCGATCCCAAGGACTCAAACCATCCCACATCAGGAAATTAGAAAATGTGCAAGAAATGAGGACTTTTGTGAAGTATCCCAAAAACAAAATCACGAGGGCTTAGCCCAAATCGGACAGTGTCATACTAATGTGGAATTCATGTGTGCATTGCTGAACTCTCACAGTACTGTTATATTGCACATTTTCTGATGTGATCTAGACCAAGACATGTGTTAATCTAAGCAGCTTGGTGTGGTCTTGGTTTGAGGGGAGGATTGTTGAGATTCAAATACGAGAATGTAACAAGGATTGATAATACGATAATGTAACAAGGTCCGATAAAAACTTCTATGGAACACGGTATGTACATCAGAAAATATTACTAATAATTTGATAGCAAATACCACATCATTTCAAAGTAGATCCATCCACAAGATTTATAAAGATCATGCGAAATCCTTCGACGGAGAAATATATAATCTTGTTATTTAACATTATATACGTAATATTATGAATATTTTGACTCAGGCAGTTGTTTTGGCAAGGTGACTAAACAAACTTGCAAGTGGAAGAAGAGCTAGCTGTTATACTGTACTATTAATTAATTAATCACTGTTGGTGAAAATGAGATGAGCAACATGAAATATTTTAATTGGTATTTAAACTCCAGTTCTTTAGTAATAATGTTTCCCTAGCCTCGTGGTATATATTCTTTTAGATTGACCAAAATAGTGAAATTGCATTGGTTAATTCATCTAGCTACTTGACTTTTATATAAAACGTAATCAAGAAAATATAGTAATGATTTATTGTTATATGGAATTAATTAGAGATGTCAGTGCAGTCCGCAATTCGTGGGCTAGCCCGAATAAATCACTAAACTTAGAGGGTTATGGTAGGAAATTATAGCCCTATAAATCATGATGCGGGGCTAACCGGAAAACTCAACGAGCTGACCCGAAAACTCAATAATAAAATTTCTGATATTCTGTCTGTTTGACTTCAAATTAACCCTTTATTAATTATCATTATTATATATACTAAATTAGAGATTAATAAATTAGAAACTTCAAACTTACTAAAAATATATTAAATTTCTAAACATGCTTTAAAATTTTTTGAAATATGTTTACTTCTATTTATTTATAAAAATAATAAAATTAGTATTGGATTATGTTTGAGTCTAAGTATATATCTCAAATTTATTATAATTAAATATTTATATCCTATAAATATAACTAATTTTCATCATTATGTATTAGATCGATGTTATATTAATTTGTCGGCATTAACTCGATTAGCCCAGTGGACTAGCCCGAAATCCGAACCTTTAGGGTTAGGGTTAAATGTTTATAACCCGATAAATATACAACTCAATTAACCGGAAGCTCGAATAGAGTTGGCCCGAAACTTGCTAATCTCACACGATTGAGATCCCTAGAATTAATGTATCGTTAAATATGAAAAACTGAATTAAAAAAGTCATTTACAATAGCAAAGTTTACATATAGTTATTTTTCTATTGCCAAAACTAACAAATAAATATAAGTATTCTATATCAGTATAAAGAAATCAATATAAAGAAATAAGTAAATTATTTTATAAGTGGATTATTTTTTCTATGAATTGATTTTTAGTATGAAATCTTATAATTATAGACTTCAAATATAGTCCGCCTCATTACAAATAAAATGTTTTCCTTTTGGATTGTTCCGTTAAAAATGAAAGATTTAATAAAATAGAAAGGACACTATATCTACTTTACTAAACAACGCTGTATAAAATATTGTACCATTAGAAACTAAATATTTTATGGAGTATTTATCTGTGAAAGAATATTAGATCTTGTTATCAATAATTAATTTTAATATGGAACCTTATGGACTTCAAACAAAATACTTATTGAATTGCTGTAATCTAAAACTTCAAAGTATCATATACTATTAAGGAGCACTATAATAATTGAAAATCTATAAGTAAAATTCACTTACGAGCGGGGTGGAATTAAGCTTGAGTTTTCATTAGCTCATTCGAACTTTTCTAAACAAATATTTATCGAATTAAGATCCAAAATTTTCACGAAAACTCTATTCATTCACATTTCTATTAAATGTGTCGACAGAAAAAGATAAAATCAATCTGCAAAATACGTAATAGTGTTAGTCATATTGAAGACGATGTAGGTGTCAAACATCATACCAACTTTACCTCAACCAAAAATATTGGAACAAAAATCGACACTTGGAACATCGATTTCATCCCTTTTAAAATTCACAATAATTAAAAGTAGAAAGATTAAAGGTGTCAAAAAAGATGAAATCAAATAAAGTGAGATTGCGTGATGAGATTACACGTATTGCCAAACACTAGAAAACAAGCAAATTACAAGGGTTACGTTAGTAATCGTAATTACAATAATTTGACTATCACTTTCACTCATCTAACTACACAGGTAAGAAGACAGCTATGTCAAGGAAATAAATATAATTCTATAAATCCATCTAACATCATCGCTCAGATTTTTAACCCAATATATTCATTTTTTTCGTTTTTTTTATAATAATAATGCGAACCAAGCGCCAAATGTGTGGTGACGATCGGCTTAAATTAAAGCTTGACAAAAATCATAATGGATTTTACATTAACTTCAATTTAATAGATTTTTAATTACTTTCATTTTCAACTTTGACCAATATAGGTTCTAATTTAATTAGAGAATCTTATAAAAATGGCACAATTACCCTTGCATAAAGAAAACTACCAAAATGAGTTTAATTTAATCAGTGAACAATTGTCCTTTTACATAAAGAAAAACTACCATCATCTCTTAATTCCATGCTAGTACCATTCAATCCCTAAGTTCAAGTGGCTAAAATAGATAAACCTAAGCAATTTAGCATGATTAAATTTGATTATCTGTATTTTTAGTTAAATTGATAATTTATGTTAAAATTTTATCACTGTAATTACCAAAAATAATTGTCAATGAAGAAACGATGAATAATTCCATGTTGGTCACTTGAGAGTCTTGTGACAGTAATACTTGGCAATTAGGAGTATTTTTTATAAACAATTCCATTTAAATCTCAACAAAATAATTTCCTTAAAATATTACTCCTGGGAACACGTCAATGACATATGTGATTAGTTATCGATGATTGAATTTGAATCATGTAATAATTAATGTTATTGATGGACTAATTAATTAGAATAATATCTGACGTTAACAAATCATTAAACAAAAATTACACGCGCGCGTATATGCATATTATACACTTTATACATCTATCCAAACATTATACTAATATTTTATAAGCAAAAACAGATGGATAAACATTATCAAAAGATATGCCGTACAAAGGGCAGTATCCACCAATCATTCGATGAAGAAGATGTTATTTACAAGTATAAAATATATAAGTATAGTGTATGAAGAAGATATTGGTGCATAGTACGGTTGAAAGAAAATAATTTAGAGACTTGTATATAATTATAGTATAACAAAGTTTACTTTGTAATCGCCTGGGGTAGAAGAGATTCTTGAAAGCAATGTATCACCAAACTCACCAATAAATCAAAATAAAATCCCGTATCTCGCGCCAAATTATCATCTAATTTGGCTTCTACATTTCATTTCATATCTTATTATATCAAAAAATGGAAGATGAAATTGGATGGATTTTGAAAACACAGTAATAGCTTTTTGGTTTATTCTAGGGGTGTCGAAACGGGTACCTGCGGGTACCCAAACCCGATTTTACGGGTACCCGTACCCGAAAACTTCAATATTATAGTACTACCCAATCCCGACCCGTATAGTTAAACGGGTAATCCCATACCCGCATCGGGTATCCCAAACCCGCAGTTGCGGGTACCCAAATCCGTAGAGATAATTTGAATTGTGTATTATATTATTCAATGGTATTATGCTTTTAGTTTTCGCTTATCATCAATGCTAGTCATCTAATACAATAATTTTATGTACATGTTTGAAATTCTAATGAATTTTGGGATTGTTGCTAGTTGCTACACTATGATTTTAGATTTGTATTATTTTTACTTTGTTGTATTTGCACAGTTTCCAACTATTACCTATGCACAAATATGATGAGTTCTCATCTCTTAAATATAATATGACTACGTATGAAATATAATGCAAATTCAAATTTCAAATAAGCAAATATGATAGAAACATCAAGCATGTCTAAAATTAAATCACCAATCAAAAGTTTAATATAAAATCAAAAATAATTTACTTTCATCAAAAGTTTAAATATAAATAACTTCAAAGAAAAGTCTAAATATTTTAAATCTCTAATCTAAAGACACTAAACTAATAAAAGTTTCACTTTCACCAATCTTGCAATCATTCATTTGGTAGCGGATAATAAATGGAAATAAAGTGTATCATTGGGGAGTATATATAGATTTGAAACTAACTAACTAAAACAAAATATTTGAAAATTCTAATCCTAAAAATAACGGGACGGGTATACCCGCGCGGGTAGCGGGTATACCCATACCCGCAAAAATTTAAAACAAACTACCCGATCCCGCCCCGTTTCCCATTATCATCGGGTAGCAGGTACCCGTTACCCCGGCGGGTAGCGGGTCGGGTTGAGGGTTTCCCGATACCCGCTACCCATTTCGACACCCCTAACTTTATTCTGTGTTTTTAAATCTGTATTGTAAAACATCTTTACAGTGAACTAAACCATAAACCCTTCACTATAATGACATTTTATTTCACTCTGTGTTTTCAAATCTATGTTATGAACTAAATCGCTTTTATAATCAACTAAAACACTATTTTAGTAAATTATGTGTTTTATCTCTAGGTAGTCAGTGGTTTTCCTATATCACTACTTCAACACAAACATATCTATATATTTACAACTGATATACCCACATCATCGACCATAAACACGCCAATTTGTAACATTTAATCCATGCCAACATTTTTTATTTTTATTTTATGGTGAAATACAACAAGAAAATAATAAAAAAATTTTTGTAAAACTATTCACTCCGGAGACAATTAGCTTGCTGAAATTGGCTATTTAGGTAAACATTTGATGTGAAATTAACTTGTGTGTGAAATACTGACTCTTTAGGTTAACATTTGAAGTGAAATTAACTTGCTGAATTGGCTATTCTTTCCTATTCCTTAGCTTATGATGATTTATTTATATGATTTATTTTATGTATTAAAGGTAAATTGGGGATCAATCATTTTTTTAATTACGGAATACCTGATGATGCCGTAGATTCATTTGAATAATGTTGTAGTGTAATGTAAATAGTACACTTGATGCGTTGTTATTAGGGATGGGAAAAAATACCGAAAAAATGATATATCGCTCGTATCGTATTGAAAAATATCGAAAAATTATCGAATTTTTGGTATATCGTAATTTTCGATACAATACGGTATCGTATCGTAAGTTTCCGATACGATAACAATATGAATTTCCTTATATCGCGATATATCGTTTTATATCGAATATATCGAAACATATTGAAATTCAATACATATTGAAGTTTAAAATTATAAATATATATAAATTCATTTAATTCATTCATATATTTAGAAAATATATATATGAAACCCTAATAAGAATACTATTTATTTTATTGGGTAGAAGTTTTATTAATTTTTGTGTTATTTTTCAGTTTTGAAATTATATTTTTCGATATATAGGTATTCGATACGGATCTTACGATATATCGAAATATCGATACGATAACGATATTGATATTATCCATATCGAAAGTTCGATACATCGAATTCGATATATCGAAACTTTTGATACGATAACGATATGAAATTCTTTCATATCGATATTTTCGATACGAAACACGATACAACATTTTCGATACGATATATCGTATCGACCCACCCCTAGTTGTTATAATGTTGTCGGTGTTTTTAATCTTTAATATCTAAAAAAATCCTAATAAATTTTAAGTTGATATAACTTTATTCATTTTAACTATTCTTTTATACCATATAGTACAAAATATCAGATTAAAGGTAATTGTACGAGGTATGTCACGAAATCACCCCAAGTTCAATTTATATAATGCGGAAACAATGTTATGTTTGATTTTGCAAGCAGTTGTTGGGTAATAAACCAAGTGGAATGTATATAATGCTCTAAGTGCAGTGTATATAATATCGAAAAATATTCGTATTTTTGAATTGTATGTGTATATTTAATACGATTATCGGTTTGATCATTTAACCGCTCAAAGCTACATCTGCACCATCTTTTTTTTTATCTAATAAACTACACTTGCAGTAGTTCTACCTAGAAATGGGAGAATACTAGTAACAAACATAATGACATGAGCATGTTTAAGTGCAAATGAAGAACATTCGACAACAATAAACCGTGAGTTGACTATATATGAATTGTTAGCTAAGGTAGATAGAACTTCCATAAAACTATGACATTCTTGTTGTGAATGATAAATGGGTTTGAGCTTCTATTATGTGCTTTGCTTAATCTCTTTTAAAATTCAAATCCATGTATTTTACTACTAGTACTTGTTATGTGTTCCTTTCTATACTTGTCAATCTCTTTCATATTTAACATTTACTCCACAAATTTCAATTTTCAATTTTCAATACAATTTTGAAATATTATTACGGAGTACTTAATTTATTGCAAAACTTTAATATATTTTTTTTCACTGTAGAATTGACATGTCATGCCAAATTTCTGGATTTGTAATGGACCAAAATGAGATTCGAAATGCAGTGAGCAGTCCACTAGGGCCCATTGGGCCTCCTGGAAACTGCAGAAGCAGAAAGGAGCATTCATCATCGATCACACAAATACAGAGAGCGCCACTTTTACTGCAACAAATATAATCTCGGCGTTTGAAAAGTAGAGAGATTTTTATGAGATAACACAAAGCACAAATTTATGGATTTAGTTTTGCCGCGGTTTGTGTCGCCCAAACTCAAGAATTGCAGCTCGCCGAATACTCCTACGCTGGCCAGTCGGAAAACCCCCAAAACTGCTAGGGTTCGTTCGGAATTCGACGCTAAATTGAATGGCGCCCTTTCTGCTGACTTCGACCCTCGCTTTACTGACCGGGTTAGCACCATACTCACAGTCTGCTTTAATGTGTCAATTTTTCCAATTTCGACAACATGTTTTGCTGTGTATTTTGTGAAAAAAAATCGTAGCTACTTCAATTTCGTCTGGCCATACATTGTAATGAACATGTTTGGTACAACAGCAAAAGGCCCTTGAAGCTGCCATGAACGACATCAATAGCTCCTTCGGGAAAGGAAGTGTTACGAGGCTTGGGAGTGCTGGTGGAGCATTGGTGTAGGTGTTCTTTTATAATGCTAACTAATGCTGTCCAGTTGGTTATAACAATATTTGTGGCTGAAGCTCTAAATGGAAATATTATTGGACCCTGCTTCTCCAAATATTGATCATGATTCTCCTATTAAAAATGATAACTTTAACTGCAAGAGGAGTTTAAAATCCTGCATTTTTTTTACATATTCCAAATTCTGCAGTTTTTTTCTTATTAATCTTTGGCATAACCATTTCGTCATGCAGGGAAACATTTCCTAGTGGCTGCCTGACCTTGGACTTTGCTTTAGGTGGTGGTCTTCCCAAAGGAAGAATCGTAGAGGTTTTTATTTATAATTTCCCATGCTATCTCATTTCATTTGATATTGCTTGCTTTGTATCATGAACACAATCGGATTATTATTCCAAAAAGCATGAGTATTTCACATCATGCTGCGTGTATGATCAAAACAACTCTAGACACTCGCAAATTTGTGATATTATGGAACATTGGGATGTTTGCATGTCATACTGACATGAAGTTCGGTGACCTGTATCATCAGTTTGTCATTTTATAATGCAATAGACAAAGGCCTAATTGGTCAGTGCTTGATTATATTAATTCTGCTCTCTGGAGTCTGATAATTATGAACAAGCTTGAAATGGTTCATGATTGTAGTTTACTAGTTATAGGCAATACTGGATGGAGCCTGATAATTTGTGTTTTTCCTTGTCAGATATATGGGCCAGAAAGTAGTGGAAAGACCACTCTAGCCCTCCATGCAATTGCAGAAGTGCAGGTCTAGTATGTGCTCACTTTTTCTTCTGTCCGTTGGTTATCACTTGAAAAGTCCATGCATTTAGAAGCTAGTAGTTAGACTAATCCTCCTCACTTTTGACGTGAAGAACAATCTGACATTCTTTTGACATTGGACTATCAGAGGCTTGGTGGAAATGCTATGCTTGTCGACGCGGAGCATGCCTTTGATCCATCTTACTCAAAATCTTTGGGGGTTGATGTAGAAAATCTAATTGTTTGCCAGCCTGACAATGGAGAGATGGCGCTAGAGAGTAAGTAATCTTGTTGACATTCAAAGAATTTAACTACAATTTCTAAGATTGGTGGCCATATGATCCTTTAAGCCTTTAAGCTTAATTTACTTTACATAATTTGTTACCCTCACACTTTTGTCTCTGTGTCAGTTGCTGATCGCATCTGTAGGTCTGGTGCTGTTGATCTCATTTGTATTGATTCAGTCTCAGCACTTACTCCTAGAGCTGAAATTGAAGTTAGTCATAACTTGTGCTGCATTCATATGAAAACTGATTTTTACTTTGTATAAAGTAAATAACTTTTGGTATGCACTTTCCGCATAGGGTGAAATTGGGATGCAACAAATGGGTTTGCAAGCACGCCTTATGAGTCAGGCTCTGCGAAAGATGTCAGGCAATGCTTCTAAAGCTGGATGCACACTTATATTTTTGAATCAGATCAGACACAAGGTACTTCATGGAAAATGTTTTACTTCCAACTTATTTAGAGGCAAATAGCAAATCCTATTTTTCGAATTGTGTGATACATTCATTATTTTCTCATTTTGATATTATGTTTTCAGTTGACTTGCTTATAGTCTTAAACCTTATACCAGTACACTTTTGTTTGGGCCAGATAGGAGTGTATTATGGAAATCCCGAAGTGACAAGTGGTGGAATTGCTTTGAAGTTCTTTGCATCTGTCCGGCTTGAGATAAGACCTATTGGGAAGATAAAATCAGTATGTCCTGATCTATATTAGCAAATTTTAGCCTGTTATATTAATTGTTTTAGCTATGAATCTTAAATGTTACATGTTGTTAAAGGTTAAAGGTGATGAAGATGTCGGTGTTAAAGTTCGTGTGAGAGTTCAAAAGAGTAAGGTACATGACAAGTTTTTTTTAAATTCTGGCGTTGCTCAAAAAAATTGTGTCCGTATCCTACTGTTCTGTCTTGAAAATGGTGGTTCTGCTGTGTTTCTATTTCTCAACATTTTTAGATTTTTTACTATGCAAAATACCTAGATCATATTTTTCTGATCTTGCTTTATGTAGGAAATTTTACTTTCTATTTTAACCACCATGCACATTCTTCTTTATTTCTAACCACCACTCTTTTTTGAGCCTACACATCCACAATTTCTGATACTTTTGTGCAACATATTTTCAATCTCACATACATATCCAATATAACCCCCGTAATTGGAAATTGGACTATTGGAGTTGAGAATGCATCCATATCTGTTCTATATTTCCTTTTGTGTTTTGTCTCAATTGTGCACATTGCATGTCATCGAAACAAAAAAATAGACATCTTGACTTCGATGTAATTTTATTTTCTTCATTCTAGTAGACATTAGTTTTGACTTTTAAGCTAATATACATTTTGGTAGGTGTCAAGGCCGTACAAACAAGCTGAGTTTGAAATTATATTTGGGGAAGGAGTCAGCAAACTGGTTTGTGCAGTTGTGCATATTGTTTCTTTCTATCTTATTATTATTTTCGTACTCTTATGTTGATTTCACTTTCATTTTAGGGCTGTGTTCTAGATTGTGCTGAAATATTTGATGTTGTTTTAAAGAAGGGGTCGTGGTACAGCTATGGAGATCACAGGTTTGATTTGTCCTATTTTTGGTTGAAATGAATGGATAATATGACACAAGTTGTGTGATTGGTTAGCCGGGTCTCTAATTAGATTAATTTGGATGTCTATTAAGTTAAACGAACAGAAGATAAACAATGAAAGAGCGATCCCCACTCAGGAGGCCAACGACTAAATCGTCCTATTACTGATTTCCCAAGATGCTTTCTATCGCCTAGGGTTCTCACTATGTATAGGCAACTAATGCAGAAAAATAGAAGCAATGAAACTGAAATAACAACCTAACAAGACTGCCGATTTTCTCTCCCAAATCTTCTCCATCGGCTAGCATGAACAACTAACCGAGATTTGTGTGATATTGTTCTGCGGGCGCTCACTTGGCCAAACAACTTCCCTATTCCTGCACCAATATACTTTCTAACTGCCACCCGTATCAAATTACAACACTTTTAACATTCCATTTAACTTTTGATTTTGAAATGCATACACATGAGCTACTCATTGTTTTCTCAGAGGTACTTAAAAGTATAAGGAATGTGTTGCTAACCCAGTTTTTCCTATGTGGAAACCTTGTTTGCCTTCATGTATACCTGTCCTCAAGTAATGCATCGTCAATCCCATTATTCTGAAGTTGAGTTTGAAATGTAGGTTGGGACAAGGAAGAGATCGAGCATTACAGTTCTTAAAGGAAAACCCTCTCTTGTCTGAAGAGATAGAGAAGGTACTGCACCCTATCCTGAATCCCATTGCATCATTATTCTTTAGACACAAGCGTGTTCATTTGATTGAACAAAACACAGCACCAGTTATAGAAATGGTATCTGCATAAAGAGTGCATTATTATTATGTTGGTTTGGTAGTAGGGTACAAGTTATGTTGTGCTTAAGGGATTATCTATGTTGCCTCTTGCAGAAAGTCCGAGTTGAGTTGACAGAAGGCAGCGGCCAAATAGGTTCATTTGTAAAGTCATCGATTCCACTGTCCGACGAGGAAGATGCATTCCAAGAAATGCAATGAGAGGAATGGCTGCATACACCTTGTATTATTCATCAGACTTCTTGTGTGTTCATTTTCATTTTAATTTTATGTAACATGAATATTGGTTGCAACTCGGTGCAATTGCTTCTATATTCAGTTGAAGCAGACATGAATGAATCAAGATTGCTCCTTCCCCTTTGTGGGAAATTTTGGCTCAAATCA
The DNA here is from genome assembly GCF_029641045.1 of Salvia hispanica. Taxonomy (NCBI): domain Eukaryota; kingdom Viridiplantae; phylum Streptophyta; class Magnoliopsida; order Lamiales; family Lamiaceae; genus Salvia; species Salvia hispanica. The sequence continues at coordinate 5,700,234 of NC_142696.1, forward strand.
AAGAATCGTCATATATAAAATAGTGCATTTGTTGATTGCGGAGGATGAATAGTGGAATTGCTGGTAATAAATTGAGATATGTATATCACAAGGCAAATTTTACAAGACGTTGAAACAGAATCATCTATAGATTACAGATGGTAGTGGGATACATTGGGAGAAAGATACATGATAGTAGTTCTAGTTTTACTGCGCCAAAGCACTGGTGTTGTAGACAAGAAGCGCACCGCCGGCAAGGATGCCTAGGAGGGTGACGGCCCATATGGCCAAGCCAGTAGTGCCTCCGACATACACATCGCCACTCGGAGACCAATCATTCCTGTCGTAGATAGGGCTGCACATGCCATATATCCAGTCAACGTTAGTCGAAAATCATTCCACAATTGGTAAACTATGCTGTGCTATTGTGACGACTACTCACCTGTATCCGTCCACGTTAGCACCGTATTTGTCCACGAATTGGTACACGCCCTTTCCGGTAGGCTTCCTGCCGGAGGCGTCGACTCCATTTCTCAAGTCCATGCCGCCGCCAGTTCCTAATGCGTTGAAATGGTGAGAAAATGAATGATTAAGCTAAGGAAAAGCGCAAGTTTTTTTATTGATAAATGAACATAAATTTAAGGACTGCTGTGCTAGAAGTTGAAATGATTAAGCTAAGAAGAAGCTTAAGTTCTTTTTTTTTTAATTGATAAATGAATATAAATTTAAAGGCTGCGTTTAATAAACCATAAGGTGTGTCGGTCTTGATCTTCTTGATGCCGCTGGCTTGGACTGTGAAAGAGGCGGTTCTGGCGAGGGATGGGATGCCGCGGACGGCGAACTTGTCGGCGGTGAAGGAAGCGGGCTTCAGCGCCACTGAGCTCATCACTGTGCTTGCCATTTGATTCCTTCTCTCTACTAATGCAACTGCAACTGCAACTGTAACTGCTCTGGCTCAAGTGCTTTGGGTTGATAAAATATTATACTAGCATTCCACGATTCTTATCGATACACGTGGCGCTCCTTTTCTGGTTTCATTCTGGATATGATGTTAAAACGTTATCACCATTTTGGAACATTTTGACACCTGGAGATTACCTATTGGCTGCCTAGATATGTCTTCTACCTTATTTATAACCATCTTTGCGATTCAATATTGTGGAAACAATATTTCCAGCTCTTTTTAATTTTTTCCTAATTATATCCACAATAATTATTTTTCGCATTTTTCAACTCCACGTAGCACGGTAGCAGTGTTTCTATCTTGGAAATTTCCAACCAAAAAATATGTTATTATTTTTTAATAAAAAAAACTCAAAGCAAACCATATAAGACTAATCAAGAAGTAACCTAAAAAAATCAGGAGATGCATCCTCTATACAAAAAATGGAACCAAAACACCGCACATCCTAAAAGGAACTCGAGCTAAATGTCACATTTGCGTCAACCAGGAGAGAAATGGTTCGTCAGTTCAGACCCGATCAAATTTTAGCTATAAATAAAATTTTGCACATTTATAAAGCGTGTGACATAACATAAAACTTCTAATACACCAAGTTCCAAATCCGTATCTTCATCTTCATAATATATAACAAAACCATGGCTGAATATAGGGAGTACCTTTTTTCAACTGAAAAAATGTTTCAGTTATAGTACTATTACGCTGTCATATTTGAAAAATAAAATCAAATTTAACTAAGCACATCAGGTAGCCAGCACAGCTCCCTCAAGAAAAGTGTAATTATGTCTAAGCAGGTAACTATATCTACACCAAATTTTCTTTATGAAACTATTAATCCTATTCTGAATTTTTTATATTAAAAAAGTTGAATTGTGTCTGAACACCTCGTGTGTGCTTTTTTGTATGATTAATGTTGAATATTTGAAAAGGGAATTTCTTGTATGGGAGTCAAGCTAAAGAACATTTTCAGACAATCACACAGCAGCAAAACAAATTAAATAAGTATGGATTCTCCCACTTGACCAAATATAGGAAGGAATACAGCTAAGCCATACTATCGTCAATAATAAAAAAAATGCATTCATATATAGTTCTTATTGGAATAAGAAAGTTTTTATTAATCCTTCCTTATAATTAAATGTATATAGCTTAGCAAAAAGCAATGGTATATTGGATTCGAATTTGTTGTATGACACTGAAAAAGAAATGATAGAATTACGTTTGCCATGTACAAATTTTAATGTAACATAATAAAATGATTCCACATTTAAAAATAATGAAGGAAGAGTCCTGAAATTGTGTTTGCCATGCAAAATTAACAATTTTTGTGTGAAATTTCAACGGCAATATACGATATAGAAATCTCTAATTCCAATTAAAGATTGACATATATTTCGTGTATTTTGAGTTTGTGATCCTAATAAAAACATATTGAAACTCAAATTTGAGCTTTCCTAGAAGAAAACACATTCCCACATATAAAAAAGGTTCACACCCATTAAGAAAACGTGACGCTTTACCCTTCAAAAATCAAAAGTAAAAAATCATACGTTAATCATAAGTTTGATGTATGTATTTTAATTTGATGAGAATTTATAAGAAAAAAAATGATTAAAAATGCAAATTATAGATTGGGTATAGAAAAAGTGGAGGCGTGTTAAAACGAGGTGACCCACTTGACCAGACGATAGTGAGTCATACGCCGCGGTTGACTTTTATAGTCTTCTCTTTCGATAATTCAATACTATTGATTTATTGATACAGTCTTCTTTGGCAGCACATCTCTTTGTTTTTTTCTTCTTTCTTCCTTTCTTTCATCCCTCCTTAACTCTGGATTTTCTAAATATATTCATCTTGCAACACATGGAACTTCCTAGATTTCACGTCACAATTTTTGAACAAAACATTTTTCTCTAAATCACCGGCGATTTCAATTTATTTTATTATTTTATTCTCAACTGTAGTTCGTTTTCCGTGGATCAAAGTTTTTGGAGCTTCTCGTGTCCTTGGGCTGCAGGTGCTTATTAATCTCAGCTGAATTCTCTTTAATTTTATGCCTTTTCCACTAATTTCTCTCTTGTTTCATATTGATCAACGGGTTTTTCTTTTCTGCTTATAGGCATGATCGATGAATTTAATCATTAAAATTATCTTTATTTTTGGGGGCGGTTATTATGCCACTTTGATTGAGTGCAGAGTTATGTACAATGATTAGTAACTTTCCGTCCATTCTAAAAGTGGGAAGCAATCTCATTTGGAATTTCATTACTTCTTCATATCAATTGTCTAAAATCAGAGCTTGATGTAAAGTTTTAAATTTTGATTCTGATAGACATTTTGAGCTACCACTCACTACAATTATGCATGGCATTATTTGTACATATTTGCGAAATACATGTAGAATGCGATTTGTAAGGATGCTGGTTACATTGTGATTCTGATAAATGTGGCTTCCTTTAATTCTCTTATTGTGATGCTCCTCACCAGAAATACATAGCCTTGTTGTTGTAGATGTTTGAGAAACACATGTAGATTTTGATTCATAAGTTAAATTGAGGAAGCCATTGTAGAATCTTGATTCATTTATCCTAAGAGATGCCTTATATAACTCCCTAGATGAACTCAGTAATTGATTATCGATGCACTACGGCATCCCTTGTAATTGAGAGTAGAAGATTTCATGTTTCCAACATTATACTATCACGTAATTGAGAGTATGATTTAGCAACAAGTTTTGAGTGTTAGTTTAATTTTGATCTATATATCTTTTGTTTGTTGCAGTTTCCACATTGTGAAGCAATATATCTGTGGATATACAAGGCTGAAGTCACTGGTATATCCTATAGTTATGACTTGTCTATCATTCTTATGCGGACGAAATTCAGCACAAAGCGATCCGGTGCTTGGAGATGGTAAACTTCTTAATCTTTTGCGTGTAAATGATCCCTGCAAATTATTGGATCAATGATAATTCTTTCTTTTAACTTTGGTTGTACTTCCTTCTTGAGTGGCCTGTTCATTTTTTGAAGCTGCTGTTTGTTCATATTTCTTTTGTGTATTTTCACTTATTGTTATATTTCTTGATCACCTTTGAGTTGATGCTAATGAGGCTAAATCATTTACAGAGCTCTCAGGAGTGCAAAATGTTACTCTATACTCATACAAGGAGCTGACAATTGCAACCAATGGTTTTAGTAAAGCGAATAAAATCGGGGAGGGAGGATTTGGTTCCGTCTATAAGGTAAAAGAGGCTTGTCTCATATTTTTCATTGCATTAGGTAACAGAATATGCTTCTATCTTTTGGAGGCAACGATACAGAATTCTGATGGAAATTCTCTTGGGATAAATAGGGAAAACTTAGGAATGGGCAGATGGCTGCAATCAAGGTTCTCTCTGCTGACTCGAGACAAGGAGTTAGAGAGTTCTTGACGGAGATTAAAGTGATTTCGGACATAGAGCATGAAAATTTAGTCAAGCTTTATGGTTGTTGTGTGGAACAGAATCAAAGAATCCTCGTTTACAACTACCTTGAGAATAACAGTCTAGCAACGACACTTCTTGGTACACCTTATATAGATTATATGTCCTTGCTATCATAAACAAGTATATCTTCCATTATTAGGTAAGCTTGTCTGATGATCTCTAACCATCTGCAGGTGGGGGTCACTGCAGCATCCATTTTAGCTGGCAAACACGAGTTAAGATTTGTATAGGAGTTGCTAGGGGGCTTGCCTATCTTCACGAGGAGGTTAGACCGCATATAGTCCATCGAGACATCAAAGCAAGCAATATACTTCTAGACAAATATCTGAGCCCAAAAATTTCAGATTTTGGCCTTGCCAAGCTCATGCCTCCGAACATGACTCATGTTAGTACACGCGTTGCTGGAACCATGTAAGTTGCAACATCACATGCATGCCTTTGTTGAATTGAACCCAAAGGCTTGTATGATTTGGCGTTTATTTAGATATTTTTGTTAAGACTTATGATTCTTTTTTATCCAAATGATTCAATATGGATAATTTTGATCATTTGCAGAGGTTACTTGGCACCAGAATATGCGATAAGAGGTCAGTTGACACGGCGAGCAGATATTTACAGCTTTGGGGTTCTTCTTATTGAAATAGTCAGCGGGAGATGCAATACAAATACACGATTACCTATAGAAGAACAGTACATTCTAGAAAGGGTACAAATCTCAACTTTGCTGAACCGTCTCTTTGAAAACCTCTTGTGTTCTATTAATCCATGGAGATGACAAAAACACTTTGCAAAAATAAACCATCAAATGGCTTGAATTATTTTCTACAACCACCCAAGTCTGCATTGGATGTCATATTTTCAAGCTTCATTGTACAGCCTGATCTCATCATGGTGACATTTTATTATCTTGTCAATATTTGTTTTGTTATTTTTCTTGAGATAAATCTTGTCATATTTGTTATATAGCCCTTAAAAGAGTTTTGATCATTAAAAATTGCTGTATTTGGGATGCAGACATGGCAGCTTTATGAGAGAAAAGAGCTTGTGTTACTAGTGGACACAGCGCTCAACGGACAATTTGATGCCGAGCAGGCTTGCAAGTTCTTCAAGATCGGTCTTCTCTGCACGCAGGACTCTCCAAAGCTTCGGCCCTCCATGTCGACTGTTGTCCGGATGCTTACCGGAGAGCAAAATTTTGATGAAGATGCAATCACGAAGCCGGGGCTGATCTCTGATTTCATGGACTTGAAGATCAAAAGCGATCCAAAGCCAAAGCCCAACGCACACCTCACATCGTCCAATTTCAACTCATCTGGTTCCGATACAGCTGCGAACTCAACATGGACGTCTGCACCATCTTCTCATGCTACCTTCTCCTTCACCGCCGTTTATGATCGCAGCTCTTGATGATTAAATCTCAAGGGGAATCCGCTCATTTGAGGGTATTTTTTCATTTGTTAGACACGGTTTCTTGTACAATTTGTACCCGGCTTGCTTAGATTGTGTATTGTCTCTTTTTCTTTTCTTTCTTTTTCATGGTTTTGTTCCAAGCTTGTGCTTCTCATGAGACGAGATAGCTGTGTAAATGAAAATGAAGTTATCTATGTCAGATTTGTTCTACAAATATGGAAACCATGTATAGTTTATCTTCTTTCTATTTAGAGGTGAACCTACTCCATCTTCAGCTATGATCTATCTCTTTCATTTTATTGCAGAAAAATTAATATCTTACATATTTGTTTAAACATATTAATGTGCAAGTGGAATTTATTTCATATTAATATGTTATTTCTACAAAAAAAGATTTAATTTGTTGAAACAAGGAGTGATCTCTATATATGTGATTTGATCATAAACATGTGAAATTAGCTTAGTCATATATATAAACACTCATCAAATTGTTAATGGATATAGATAAATAATGAACTTATAATTTACATCACTGACTTTTCAAACCCATGAATAGCATTTGTTATTGTTAAAGGTCAACTAATAATACTGGTAGTATATTTTTTACTAAGTTAAGTTAAAGTTAATTAAAGAGTAAACCGCTAAATGTGATCCCTAAAATATGGTCGTTTTATCAATTTGGTCCTTAACATTATCTTTTTTATTATTTGGTCCCTCACAAATAAACTCAAACCCGAATCGGTCCTCACTTAACAGAACCGTCAAAAAATAGACGATGACCGCAATTTGACTATATTAAATTACTAATGGTAATTAATTATACCTAGTTATAATTCTTTTCCTATTAGCAAAATTGGAAAAAAAATAGTATCAGTTGCAAAATGAAATGAATAATTTGTAATTTAATAGGAATTAAGAATTATAATTAGGTATAATTAATTACCATTAGTAATTTAATATAGTCAAATTGCAATCACCGTCTATTTTTTGACGGTTCTGTTAAGTGAGGACCGATTCGGGTCCGAGTTTATTTGTGAGGGACCTAATAATCAAAATGATAATGTTAAGGACCAAATTGATAAAACGGTCATATGTTAGGGATCATATTTGGCCTTTACTCTTAATTAAATTAAATAAGAGTTGATTCCTGCTCTAATCGCTCTCACCTCTCTCTTCCTCTTAATTAAATTAAGTAAGAGTTGATTCCTGCTCTAATCGCTCTCACCTCTCTCTTCCTCCAATCTGTTGTTTCAAAGGCATATACAGTCTCCATTAATAATAGAATGTGCAACTCCTTTTTTTTTCTTCTTCTTTTTAATAAATTATAATTACACGACAAATTCGAGTAGGTTGTTGACAGCCAGCTCTATTATGATAAAGCCACAAATCTTGTAAAAATAGAACAGCGGTTTATGATTGGGGTTGTTTATTGTATCCTTCACTAAGTACTCACATGATACACATTATTGTAGAAGAGCAGAGGGAAAATTTCTATATTTGGAATTGATGAATAAATTTATTTAATTTCTACAAGTCAACCATCGGATTATAGTTGTTGCATTTTCCCCGCGTAAAGTCTCTCTGCCTTGATCTATTCGCATTTTTTATTGTTTACCTTTTCAGTGTCATCATCCTATGCAGTGCATGACCCAAATTATTTTCACATGAGTACTATTTGTATATTCTCAATAAATCAACAAAATCAGTAAGAAATAATATAATTATGCGAACTTTACAAATCAGAAATGTATATAATAGTAACACATTGTATAACAACTAAAAACATAAAATTTAATAAGTTAAAAACTAAAATAGTTTGATTAGAACAATTATGGATCTTAATAAACATATGCATATTTTTAATAAATATTACAAAATTTAGATTAAATTATTTAAAAAATATTTGTCATTTTGAATAATAATAAATTGATAGGATTCATGTTTCAGATATAGATAGAAGGATAAAATTTATTAGCATGTCATGTTGATAGGGGATACAATGTTTGTGTCGTAATTAAATTTTGTTATATTTAACACAAATAAGGATGCATAGACAAAGACCAAACGCGTATTTGATATTGGAAATATGCAAAATACTTTTTACCGACCAAAATACATTTTTGAGACAAATTATCTGTAGTAATAAATTTGCATACTTGCAATGCGTATGCAAATTAAAGATGGCATTTCATCCCAAACGTATATCGTTTGTATTTATGATGTTTATTTTTAATTATTACCTCACATGGCACTATATTATCTTTTGTTCACCTCAATATATTTATTTTTTGAAATTATAAATTAATTCAAAACTTTCATATATCTCATAATAAATTAATTAAACTTATGTTGTCATAATTTTCATATGTCAAATGCATTTTTTATATACTCCCTTCGTCCCACAAAGTGAAGGTGCTGGCAGCGGAAGCGCGCGAAAATAAATCAATCACATAATAATCAGATCTATTTAGCAGATTATTTAGACAAAACCTATTCTCGTAAATATCACATGTATCATGCTTACAACTTGAATCAATCATGTTTTAAGAATATTGAAACCTAAAACATGCTTTTCTACGGAGCAGAAAAATACCTAATTAATTCTCCAAAGAATTGAAGATGGCTAGCTTCTTCTCCACGTGATGCTTTGAGTACTAAACCACAAATCTTTTCTCTGGTTCCCGAACTGTATCCCAATATTAGTGTGGGCTGATCTTACTTAGAATACTAGGACTTAAATAAAGAAGACAGAAGAAATCCTTTTCGGAATAGGAGAGGAATTCGAAAATCTCCTCAGCTGGGGAAGGGATTTTCGAAAATTACAATGATGAGAAATTGTGTTTTCTGTCTCCTTTATTCTCCTATTTATATTAAGTTCCTTTTGGGTCCAGACAGGGATCTATGGAAGGTTTTGGATATGGGCTCATCCAATTTAATTTTTACTAATTAAATTGAACCCACAATTTAATATAAGTTATAATTGGAATATTACGAGCAGCCACTACAGAAGTAATATTGAACTCTCCCCATCCAAATCCGAAATTACAAGTAATCCGGGTTTCCGTTTAACTTTCATTTCCCGTGCTTAAGATTAAAATGTCCATTAATTAATTAATGTCTGCTATTGACTTAATTAATTAACTTCTTATTAATTCCAAGAGTGGACTTAGCATGAAACGCTTATTTATTATTCATAGAGTAATCACACTCCAACTAGCTAGGTTCCGAATAATAAAACCTCGTTTCGCGCTCCTCTTGAGGACATTATCAAGCGAGACTCAGCTCGCGCATGATTCAATATAATAGCAATCCTAGCACCGCTAGATATCGATCACCACTGCCCAATATATCAGGATAATTGGGTCACGAAAAACCCGCACCATTTGATAAGTCAAAGCAATGCATAATCAATACCGTATGCTCAATGCTAACCTACATTGATTAAGAAATAAATATCTATCAAGACCTCGCCTTTCAGTAGATAGCCTAAGGCAAGTCTTGCTGTTAGATCCGTTCAGTGCTATACCACACCAATGTCATCTTATTTCAGTAAGGCTTAGAAATATGCGGACTGACATTGCAACCTTTCTCGATGGATAGTCAAATTCCATCTAGGTTGTGAAATTCATCTTTTTCTTTGTTTAGAACTGACCGTATTACCTTAAAGTGGACGACGCCCACAACCGGTCTACTAAAACAAAGACTTAGACTTTGTTAAGTTAACTTATACATTTAAACATGCATTAACATCCATTAAATGTAAAACATAACAACATTATGACAAAAATAATCTGTTTTATTTATTGGAAAATAAAATAAGAGTTTTACAGTATTCAATCACTCGAAACGTGATTTCTAGTATACAAACTCTAACAATCTCCCACTTATACTTAAAACACTTTCGAGTATACAAAAAAATGTGCTAACGTCTAAAATCTCCCACTTATACTGAAAGCGGATTGAGGTCTTGAATTAGTCGAACTCCCATTCCTTCAACATGGCTTTCATACGGCTTTACCGCTAATGCCTTCGTGAAAGGATCTGCCAGGTTGTTTTCTGACTCAATCTTGACCACTTGTATGTCTCCTCTCTGCACTATATCTCGAATGATATGATACTTCCTCTCTATGTGCTTGCTCGCTTTATGAGCACGTGGTTCCCTCGAATTTGCCACAGCACCAGAATTATCACAATAAATGGTGATGCTCTTGGGCATATTCGTAACCACACCTAAGTCCAGAAGGAAGTTCTTAAGCCATACAGCCTCTTTTGCAGCCTCTGAAGCAGCCACATATTCGGCTTCCATGGTAGAGTCTGCAATGCATTTCTGCTTTACACTCTTCCAAATTACGGCTCCACCTCCTAAGGTAAACACATATCCGGAAGTTGATTTCCTCGAATCTACATCAGATTGAAAATCTGAATCTGTATATCCTAAAGGACAGAGCTCGGCTGCATTGTAAACTAGAACATAGTCCTTAGTCCGATTAAGGTACTTGAGTATGTTCTTTACGGCAGTCCAATGTCCTTGGCCGGGATTAGATTGATATCTTGCTACCATGCCAACAGCAAAGCAGATATCGGGTCTAGTACAAAGCATAGCATACATGAGACTACCAATTTCCGAGGCATATGGTATTCTTCTCATCTCTGCTATCTCAGATGCTGTCTTAGGACACATCTCTTGAGATAAATGGATGTCATGTCTAAAAGGAAGAAAACCTTTCTTGGCATCTTGCATGCTAAAGCGTCTAAGTACTGTTTCGATGTAAGATTCTTGGGATAAGCACAACATTCTCTTACCTCGGTTCCTAAGAACCTTGATACCGAGAATGTGTCCCGCATCACCCATATCTTTCATCTCGAACTGGCTGGACAACCAAGTTCGCACTGATGACAACATCTTTTTATTGTTTCCAATTAGAAGAATGTCATCTACATACAAAACTAAGAACACAACATTTCCCTTTTCAACCTTCTTATACACACAGCTTTCATTTGGGCATTTCTCGAATCCAAACTTTTGAACAGTTTGATCGAAACACTGGTTCCATGATCTAGATGCTTGCTTGAGGCCATAAATGGCCTTCTTAAGCTTCCAAACCATGTGTTCCTTGCCCTTTACCACATAGCCTTCGGGTTGTTCCATGTAGATGGTCTCCTCAAGACTGCCGTTTAAAAACGCAGTCTTGCCGTCCATCTGCCATACTTCCTAATCCATGTAAGCCGCTATAGACAAAAGTATACGGATCGATTTGAGCATGGCCACTGGGGAGAAGGTCTCATTGTAATCGATGCCTTCCTTTTGGGTATACCCCTTAGCCACTAGTCTTGCCTTAAAGACTTTAACTCGTCCATCGGGTCCACGTTTACGTTTGTATATCCACTTACTCCCAATGGCAGTACAGCCTTCGGGTAGGACAGAAAAATCGTAGACGTCCTTGTCTACCATTGATTGTAGTTCCGAATCCATTGCTTTCACCCATTCGCAATGATCGACATCTGTCTGCGCTTCTGCAAAATTCCAGGGATCAAGTACATTGCTGTCCGAGGAGTGATCCATGCACTCTCCCAAACCAATGTATCTATCTGGCTCATGAGAGACCCTCCCACTGCGGCGCGGCACTACAATATCTGGTGTATTAGTTGAAATTTCTGGAATTGTTGGTACACTAGGTAATTGTTCTTGGTTAATGGAAGTTGTAACTTGAGTGAGCTCATCTAGAGCTATCTCACTGCTGGGCTTATGATTCATTACATAGTCTTCCTCTAAGAATATGGCATGAGTGCTCACAATCACTTTCTGATCTCTGAGACTATAGAATTCATAAGCTTTCGTTCCTCTAGGGTATCCTATAAACACACAAACCTCCGTCCTTGATTGGATCCTTTTCCAATACATGAGCCGGACACCCCCATACTCTGAGATGCTCTAGATTGGGCTTTCGCCCATTCCACAACTCATATGGGGTAGTAGGAACTGATTTAGAAGGTAAGTGGTCTAAGAGATAGGTTGCGGAAAGCAACGCATGCCCCCAAAATGAAGTAAGTAACCGTGCATAACTCATCATCGATCGGACCATGTTTAATAAGGTCCTATTCCTTCTTTCAACTACACCATTCTGCTGGGGTGTGCCCGGCGCAGTCGTTTGGGATTGTATTCCCGCCACTGATAAGTAGTCCAAAAACTCGGCACTTAGGTATTCGCCTCTGCGATCAGATCGCAGGCATTTGATAGTCTTACCATGACGCGTCTCTACTTTAGCCTTAAACTCCTTGAATTTGTCAAAAGTTTCAGACTTGTAGCGCATCAAATAGACATATCCAACTTTCGAGAAGTCATCTATAAAGGTGACGAAGTATCGATAGCCGCCCCTTGCCTCGGTTGACATTGGTCCACACACATCAGTATGAATGAGCTCAAGTACTTCCTTGGCCCTATTTCCCTTTGACCTAAAAGGTCTCTTAGTCATCTTGCCTTCGAGACAGGATTCACACTTCGAAAATGGTTCCTTTTCAAGACCTTTGATGAGATCTTGATCAACCATCGCATGAATCCTTCTTTCGTTGGCATGACCAAGTCTAAGGTGCCATAAGTACGTGTCATTCATTGAACTTGAAGGTTCTTTTCTTTTCTTAGAAATTTTCGATGTATTATTGAGTTCTGATTTACGTTGATTAAATTGTGTAGAAGTGATTGTGTACAGATTGCTTTCCATGATACCACGACAGATATAAGAACCATCTTTCTTAATAACGCAATTGTCATTAAAAGAAATCGAATATCCATCAAAAGACAATTTAGAAACTGAAATTAAATTTCTTCTAAAAGAAGGTATCAACAAAACATTCTTCAAAATCAAAAATCTATCACTAGAAAAACGCAAATAAACGTCTCCCACTGCAACGGCCGCCACTTTCGTAGCGTCGCCCAGCTGGACTTCGATCTCACGATCATGTAGCCGTCTTGTCACCTGCATTAAGTCAGGATCAAAACATATATGATCAGTTGCTCCAGTATCAATAACCCAAGTATGAGTAGATGTTGAAGCCAAACATGACTCGACTACTAGAGCATGGTGCATACCTGTAGCCTTGCCCTTTTTAGGACAGTCTGGCTTCCAATGACCTTTCTCTCCACATTTGAAGCACTTTCCAGTTTGCTTCTTGTCACCCCGCTGTTTCTTCTTTCCCTTAGCATTCTTAGCTGCCACTGGGTTTGGTGCCTTTTTCTTTCCTTTTCTAGGCTTAGAGCCAGAGGAATTAGGCGCCAAACTCAACATGGCCACCTTAGCTTGAACCATAAGGTCCTCCGCCGACTGAAGTTCAGTCAGCAGCTCTGCCAAAGTGTAATTCCGCTTGTTCATCTCGAAGTTGAGCTTGAATTGCTGGAAGCTAGGGGGAAGACTCTGAAGGATTATAGTAACCTGGGACTCGGGATCGATTGTCCCTCCCAACACCTCAATCTGGTTGAGGTGACTCATCATCTCGAGGACGTGTTGCCTCACAGACGAGCCTTCGAGTTTGTTTTCTTTGAGAATGGCAGAAAGAGGATTAAAAGACATCTTGACGGATTTTATTGCACTGCAAATAGAAGATTTTACTATTTGTCATAAACTTATGCAAGGAAATTGAGTAGATTAACCATAGAACTTTTCAAAATCTTACAACAGCAAAATTAATAAATTGTATCCTCCTTTGGAGGTTAATACGCATCAAAAACTTTACAATTTTACTGGTCACAACACCGACGCATCAATATCTTCCTCCTTTGGAGGTCAACACCCCAAATGCTGCCTAAGCATGACCATCAGATTTAGCATTACAGAATTTTATTTCTACAACACACTCCCATAACAATGTTCATGTGCTGATAACAAAACCAAGCTATCTCATAAATTCTGATTGAACCCTGAAACTCGCAGTTCCTTAGGATTATTGTCCCCACTTTGCAGGTGGCAATAATATTGGGAACCACTTTCTAGTTCATTCTATTTATTATGTGAGAAGTCCGCCCTTATGAACTTACCGTTTTCGTAGGATTATTGTCCCTACTTTGTAGGTGGCGATAATATTAGAAAATCAGCTTCACAAAATTTGTCAGTCCAACCGATGGAGACCATATATAAACTTTAAGTTCATAATTATCGCTTAGACATTTTAGTTATGGTTTTTCATTAATTATCCTTTAGCCTTAAGGCAGATTAAGACTAATTAAATTCTGTTGGTATTTAATTGACTGGATAATTAAATCTTTTATAATCTTTAAAGTCTTAGTATTAGGAATTATTAATCTAGAAATTAATTCTTATTCATGTCTTACTATAAGATATATCTAAAATAAAGAACATTATTTATAATCTTAATTAGACATGAAAAATTAAATTCATATAATTTCTAAGTTCAAGATTAGGAAGAATATTAATTATATTATTCAATGAAATCTTATATATATCTATCTTATTATAGATTCTAGATATATTATATTTAGGAAACTATTAAATTATTCTCATCTATATCATCTAGGATATAAAATATTCATAGATATAGAAAATAATCTAAATATTCCTAAAATCTAGGGAAATCTTTCCATAATATTTTATTTCATTAAATAATATTATTTTTAATGATATCTATTAATTTAGGAATTAAATAATCATTAAAATAATCTTTCGTCAATATCTTGCGATTCGAGGTTGGCACGAATCTACACGACGAAGATTTGAACGTATCCTCCGGAGACGCTCGCCGGAGCGGCGAATTCGCCGCCCGACCGCCCCCGGATAACGCGCGCGCTAGGCGCGCCGCTTCCACCCTACTTCCTTCCCGGCGCGTAACCGCCGAGATGACCCATCCCCGACGATCACCAGCCGCGCGGCTAAAGCCGCGAACCTCCGGTGCTCTACCACTGGTCCGGCGGTCTCGCGCGTGCCAGCAACCGCCGCGCAAGGCGCGGCTGCTCTCGGTCGCGCGCCGCCGTTGCGGTCGAAGGGTTAGGGTTTTACTAGGGTTAGGGTTTTGCTAGGGTTTCCGGTGAAGAAGACCGGCGCCTCGGTGGCTCTCGGACGAGCCACCGTGCCTCTTCACATCCTTCCGATGCAGCGGGCTCCGGCTAGGGTTGCGGTCTCGATCGGCGGCGCGCACGAGCCCATGCTCGTCAGCGCGTCGCCGCGTGATCGCCGCTCCTCGGCTCCCACTTTGGCGTCGGAATCGCCGAGCTTGGTTGGGGCTGACTAGGGTTCCGACGAATCTTGGCCGGCGGCGCGCGCGAGCCCTTGCTCGCCGGCGCGTCGCCCCATGGTCGTCGACCCTCGGCTCCCACTCGCTCGACACCCCTACTCCGATCGCACGTAGTGCAATTCGACGAATTGCACATCTCGTTCGTTCGAATAATTCAAGTTCTATGATTCGAATGTTCTTGAGTTCAACATGCATCAACATAAATAATAAAAACGCAAGAACATGCTTCGTAATCAATTAAGACATGCATACATGAATTTCGCGAAATTTAAATCCAAATAATCAGAGCCAAAGACTGGCTCTGATACCAATTGAAGGTGCTGGCAGCGGAAGCGCGCGAAAATAAATCAATCACATAATAATCAGATCTATTTAGCAGATTATTTAGACAAAACCTATTCGCGTAAATATCACATGTATCATGCTTACAACTTGAATCAATCATGTTTTAAGAATATTGAAACCTAAAACATGCTTTTCTACGGAGCAGAAAAATACCTAATTAATTCTCCAAAGAATTGAAGATGGCTAGCTTCTTCTCCACGTGATGCTTTGAGTACTAAACCACAAATCTTCTCTCTGGTTCCCGAACTGTATCCCAATATCAGTGTGGGCTGATCTTACTAGAATACTAGGACTTAAATAAAGAAGACAGAAGAAATCCTTTTCGGAATAGGAGAGGAATTCGAAAATCTCCTCAGCTGGGGAAGGGATTTTCGAAAATTACAATGATGAGAAATTGTGTTTTCTGTCTCCTTTATTCTCCTATTTATATTAAGTTCCTTTTGGGCCCAGACAGGGATCTATGGAAGGTTTTGGATATGGGCTCATCCAATTTACTTTTTACTAATTAAATTGAACCCACAATTTAATATAAGTTATAATTGGAATATTACGAGCAGCCACTACAGAAGTAATATTGAACTCTCCCCATCCAAATCCGAAATTACAAGTAATCCGGGTTTCCGTTTAACTTTCATTTCCCGTGCTTAAGATTAAAATGTCCATTAATTAATTAATGTCTGCTATTGACTTAATTAATTAACTTCTTATTAATTCCAAGAGTGGACTTAGCATGAAACGCTTATTTATTATTCATAGAGTAATCACACTCCAACTAGCTAGGTTCCGAATAATAAAACCTCGTTTCGCGCTCCTCTTGAGGACATTATCAAGCGAGACTCAGCTCGCGCATGATTCAATATAATAGCAATCCTAGCACCGCTAGATATCGATCACCACTGCCCAATATATCAGGATAATTGGGTCACGAAAAACCCGCACCATTTGATAAGTCAAAGCAATGCATAATCAATACCGTATGCTCAATGCTAACCTACATTGATTAAGAAATAAATATCTATCAAGACCTCGCCTTTCAGTAGATAGCCTAAGGCAAGTCTTGCTGTTAGATCCGTTCAGTGCTATACCACACCAATGTCATCTTATTTCAGTAAGGCTTAGAAATATGCGGACTGACATTGCAACCTTTCTCGATGGATAGTCAAATTCCATCTAGGTTGTGAAATTCATCTTTTTCTTTGTTTAGAACTGACCGTATTACCTTAAAGTGGACGACGCCCACAACCGGTCTACTAAAACAAAGACTTAGACTTTGTTAAGTTAACTTATACATTTAAACATGCATTAACATCCATTAAATGTAAAACATAACAACATTATGACAAAAATAATCTGTTTTATTTATTGGAAAATAAAATAAGAGTTTTACAGTATTCAATCACTCGAAACGTGATTTCTAGTATACTAACTCTAACACAAAGATAGTCCCATTTTGACCTAGCACGGGTTTTAAGAAATGTAATGAAAAGTGAGTTGAAAAAGTTGGTAGAATGTGGGTTCTACTTTTAAAGTATTAGTTTTATAATAAAATGTGAGTAAGAATGAGTTGGTGGAATATGGGGTCAACTACCAAAAATGGTAAAAGTGAAATAGGACAAACTTTGTGGGACGGACGGAAATAGAAAAATGGGGCAATCTTTGTGGGACGGAGGGAGTATTATTGATCGAATTAAAAGACTCATTACAAATTTTTATATAAACTCACCTCTAGTCTTATTAGGAAATCACTTAATTAGACTAGGACATCTCTTGAGTGCACCCAATTTGTGGATTAACTTCGATTACCAGAATCTCCTCCCAATACATCTAATCTAACTACCGAGCCCCTGAGATTCATACCCTGTCATAACCATCCCTTCTCTCGAATGTGAATTGATCATGAGTTGATGTTCAATTCATCTCACTTAGACATGTATCTCTCTCAATTACAACGAATAAGCAAAGAAACTCAAATGTTAGCTAAGCAATTGGATTGAAATAGCACAATTGAACCAACAAAATAAGATATAGAGGTACGCAAACATTAATATGTTAAAATTATTCATCAACCCATTGCAATCATCACTAAAATCCTACAAGATGTTTGGATACACTTCATCTCATCAACAAACAAGGACAAACCCCTGGAAATTGAGGAAAACATGGTAGAAACTAAACAAAAGTACTCCTAAGGATGAACTGGATGGTGGTGAGTCTTCCCTTGAAGAATGTAGATGATTAGGACTCCTTAGTGTTGAAACTACCGCAACGGAAGACACGAAAAACAAACAAATCCTTACGGATCTATTTAGGTGATTATACATTCGATTCCAATTTCATGCAATAAACTGGATCTATAGATATAACACATCAAAAACACATAAACATGAATATTTGACGTAGATCTGATTGTTACCTATTGATCCATCATAGGATTGACGTTGCTAGTTGCACCACCCGGAGATCCTTGATTTGTCGACCATGAATCTTCCATACTATTCCCTTGTCCTTAATTATTCATCCGTGTGGGCGGATCTTGAACAACCAAATAAAAGTGATATGAGATCTAGGAAAAACCAATCACAAACACGAGATTGTCTTGATCTAATCCTATGAATTAGGATAGAACAAGAACAAAGATCAAAACCCTAATTCATCCGTGCTAGGCACGAGAATCGAGACCAAGAGGGAGAGAGAGATGCGCCACCTATGGCGGCTAGGGTTAAGGTTATGAGTGTTGTGTGTTGTGGTGTGTTTTAGGATTTTCCATCTCTACACTATTTATAAGCTTGGACTTGTTGAGCTAGGATGAGGATCCATGGAATGATTTAGATGTTGGGATCACCCATTAGATAAATATCTAATTAAATCAAATGACCCATGATTTAATATATTATCAATGGAATATTATTTTGTTCCACTAAAGAATAATATTGCACTCCCATCTAAATCACCAAATTACAAATAACTTAGGTCCATTTTATTTTACAATCCATCAATTTAATTCTTTTGCCTGCTACGTGGCTTGAATTAAATTAATTTTCCAAAGAGTTTTCTAGTTTGAAACTTTATTTTTTATTCGTGGAATAAAATTCCAACTGTGCAGATTTCTGATTAATAAATTCCTTTTTCAAACACCTCTTTGGCTATCACCCTTTGGGCTTTAATCATACCATATTGGCACGCGAATTCTATGAAATAATATTCCAATACCTTCATGTTATTCAATTACTACCACCCTAGATATCATGTTTGAGTTACGTACACACTCTCCCATATTGATAAGTCAAAGTGGCGTCTGACTGAATAAACAATATTGATATTAATATCATTGACAAGAAAATACTAAATTTTCTGAAATATGTTCTTACAGTAGATAGCAATAAAGAATACATTTCGTATTAGATTATTTTAATGCTTTACCACACCGGTGTCACTAGTATCTTCTTTGGTAAGAGAGAATTATCACAAACACCGCAACCATACCAAAAGGTAGCCAAAACCTATCTAGGTTATGAATACGTTTTTCTTCTTACTAGATCTGGCCAAGTCGTCTACTGGAAAACTCATGAGGAGATTCATCGAATTCTCCTACTTGACCTTCTTAGTAAGAAGCCTTAGACTTGTTTATTATATTTCAATAGTAAACCATTATATTATATTATTTATTCTCATAATTAGGTAAACAAGTGGATGTGACGTTTCTTGTATGCATACATGAGCTGACTGTACAAAGGTATGTACGCTCGAAACATCTTTTAGTGTACAAACCCCAACACTTAGCACTTCAATTTCTCCTCCAAAGTGAGTGAAATGAGTTTTGGGTTGTGTGAAAGTTGTTGGAATAGAGTTCTCAAATTGGTATTTATACTTGAAGTGAAAATATCAGCAAAATAGATATCGGCGTAATCGCTCGGTTGGGCAATCCGAGATGGGAGAATTGCCTGACTCGGGCGTTCTCTCTGACTCGCAAACACCTCTCGAACGTGCGGTTGGGCATTCTTCGATGCGTGAAACGCCCGACTCGGGCATTTTCTCTATTTCTGAAAGACCGAACACCGACTCAGGCGTTTTCTCCCCTACTCTAGCGCTCGACTTGGGTGTTCTTTCAGTTTCGCCTCCTTAGGTCTATTTTCATATGTTTTGACAACAAAATTTTGACAAACTCGTTAAATCACCTAAACAATGCATAAGTGGATGAAAACCTATATATTGAAGCCACAAATCACTCAATAACCCATGTTAAACACCCATTAAAACATCTGAGACCATGAGTTTATCAATCACCCGATCGGGCATTAAAACATCACGAGGCATGAACTTTGCTCGAGGCGGGAGATGTCCAAAGGAAGGAACTCCCGATCGGGCATTTGATGCAATGTCGCGAGACAACATAAACGCCTGTGTCGGAAATTTCTCATATCTGAGATTGCCTGATCGGGCAATTGGAGCTGAAGCCTTATTTTGCTGGTATTTCACTTTGGATATAGATAGAAAGCCTAGGCCTGATGCCTAACATTCAAACACACGCCCCAGAACCAATATCCACACTTTAGAGAGAGGATTGACATGTCAAGAAGTCTATTCATCAACAAGCTTGAAGAAGAAGGCTTTCCACCATCCCTCCTGGGAGTACGTTTAATAAGTTTACCATGTCTAGTTCAATTTCTATGTATTTTTCCTATGTGGTTGGATTGACTATGAGTAGCTAAGTTCATTTCAGGGTTTTGGTGAAGATTACAATGGAATTTGTGTATTGAGTCAATGTTTTGTGTTTGTTTATCATTTGTGCTTACTTTGTTGGTTATTTTGATTGTCTAGATAACAATTGAGTTTTCTTTATTAATCACTCGATCGAGAGATACTTGATTAGGTGTGATAAATCAATCAACAACTCCTAGCTAATTTGCATTCGAGAGAAGGAATGACTTGTTACAGGGTTTGAGTCTTAGGAATTTAGATGTTAGCCTTGACATATTAGGAGGAGACGCACCGTGAGAGGGCCTAATTTAAATTAGTGACTTCCCTAGTAATCTTAGAGGTGCAACATAGGTGAACACAAACATTGTGTGAGTTTCACATTTTCCTTTTGTAATCGGATCCTGAACCCTACTTTCTCCATCTTGCTATACCTTCACTTGCTTTATTACCTTAATTGTTTACATTTTGAAGTAGTTAATAATGTAAAAAATAAAAAATAACATTTCGTAGTGTAAATAGTGTATGAAATCAAGTCAGGATACTTAAATCGACAATCTAGTCCTTGTGGATCCGATAATTTTACTTGCCACTAACTACTTAGCCCGTACACTTGCGGGTAGGAGCCAAAAGTAGTTTGAGTCAGTAATATAATGTCTAATTTTTTGAAAGTAACAGTATATGGTCGATCTACGTTTCTAGTGTATGAATGTAATATATTTATTTTCTCTAAACAAATTTCAAATAATTGATGAATATTAGTAGACTAAAGTTAGATCACTTGAGTTCTAATATAAATTAATATATTAATTATTCCACATTGATTAACAAATCTTTATTAGTTAAGTATTTAACAGTTTCATAATTTACAAGTAATAATCAACTTAACATATTAATTATTTCACATTGCTTAATTAATCTTCATTAGTTAAGTATTTAAGAGTTTCATTATTTACAAGTATTAATTTTATTATTTTCATTATTTTTATTCTTTAAAAAGTTACTACTATAATTTAGTTCATTCATTAGGGTTAGGAAATCATTTGAAGAATACGCCGTTACTCATTATTTCCACCTCTCACTTTCCAGTTGAAGCTCATATTCTTTGTTTCCATTGTTCCTTCTAATCTGAAATCGCCGCGGCACATCGCTAGAAACCTGGAATTCGCTGCTTGGCGCTATCACCCAACATCCTAGAATCGAGACAATTTATCAAGAGTAGTAAGTACTGGTAAGATCTTTACTTTTTAAATACATGAATAACATATTAGGCAACTAGCGATTATTTTGAAAAAAAATTTATACTCCCTTCTGCCGCGATTAGAAGTCCTGTTACTCTATTTCAATTCGTCCGCAAATAGGAGTCCTGATTCATTTTTCCTATAAATGGGTAAGGCCTCACATTTCACTAGTAATAGTAATATATACTTGCTTCGTTCTATAAAAATAGGGACATATGGGATGATACGAGAATTAATGCATAACTGGTAAAGTAAGAGAGAATATGAAAATGATAGTTAAAATAATATTAGTGGATAGTGGGACCAACATTATTATCAGTGTTTAATGGAATGCTTTAGTTGTATAAGTTGTAAATAAATTAATGTGTATGGGTAATGAGTCAGGGAGAATTTTCCATAAATGAAAAAGAGCCATTTTATGAGACGGACGGAATTAGATAGTATCTCTATTTTTATGGAATTGATAAATGAGACTCATATTCTTCTCACTTTTTTTTTCCACTCACACTTTTGAACATTTTTTTAACTCAGTACCGAAAAAAATGGAACTCCTAATAATATGAGAGAATATAATCAAATGATTTCTTCTAAACTAAATGTTCAGTTATGGCCAAAATAGCATTCCAAATACTCCTATAATGTAAAATTATCTTCTAGATTTTTTAGATGCAAGTATGTTGAATACTTATTTGCTACTCCCTTATCTCTTTAAAATATGTGTATTTTTTTTATTTTTGCCAATTCATAAAAATATGTGTATTTCCATTTACGAAAAGTTATCCTCAACTCATTACTCATATATATCAATTTATTTACTACTCCTTCCGTCCCGCTTTAGGAGTCCCGGTTGATCAATTTTGGGCGTCCCGCTTTAGGAGTCCCGGTTGAGATAAATTAATAAAAAATGCCTACAAAGTGTTAAAAGTGGGTCCCAACATCCACTACAACTAATAAAAAAGTGTTAAAAGTGGGTCCCAACATCCACTAAAACATTTATTTATTGGACACTCAACTAAAAGTGGGTCCCAACATCCACTAAAACATTTATTTATTACACACTAAACACTTTTTTCTTAAAACATGTGCCCGACTCAACCGGGACTCCTAAAGCGGGACGGATGGAGTACTATTTATATCACTACGACCCACCATTACAACTCATTAAACACTAATAATAATATGGGTCCCACTTAGTGGCTGATTCAAAATTCGATAATGGAGGGATCGGAATATATATTACTCCACTACCTTGGTTTATAGGCGATATGATTATTTTTTCGGTCTTCGGAGCGACATCGAGGCAAATGGAGGGGGCGAATATGGATTTTTTATATCCGAATAAGAGGAAATTAGTCACACAGAGGGGCCGGTCCCTCCCGCCCCTAGATTCGCCAGTGGTCCTACAAGCTACATTCTATAAACTCTATTTTAACAACTCTTCTCTTCATCTCTTACTTTACTATATTGCTAACTATTTAAGTTGCTAACTCTGCTAACTCATTAAGACAGTGTATTAAAAATGTCAATACGATGACATTAAAATGTCAATACATAATATCTACCCATTATATTGAAGTTCAACAAAATTATGTGTTGATATTTTAATGTCATCATATTGACATTTTTAATACATTGTGTTGACGAGTTAGCAAGTTAGTAACTTAAGAAAGTTAGTAATTGATCACACCCTACATCCTACCCCCTACTAATTGTGTATTAATTCTTGTATAATTTAAAGAGTATATTTTTTCAAGTTTTTCAGTTTGGAAATTAGTTTACTCTTTCAAGATTTTTTGAATATTGTTAAATTGTAATTTTAACTACACTGTTTCATTTAATTGCGACTGAAGTAATTGGTCCCAAAAAAAATAAGATTGGAAGCAGAAAGCGGACATATATTATGAAAAATTTAGATTAAATGGGTCCCATCTTATTTTTTCCACTTTTCCGACTTAACCTCTCCCTTCCTTCCTCAACAGCTTGTCTCACTCTCATGACCTCTTTTTGCAACTTTTTACATCTCTTCTCAAATTTTTTTCACTGATAAAAAGCCTAGGGTTCAAACTTTTTCTCCAATCAACCTCAGATTATCAATACTTTGCTCCAATTTTTCTTCATAAATTTCTTCTACCTCACCTTCACTTGCTCCAAGTTCTAAATTTTAGCTATGGCAATTTAGTGGATCTTTCGCACTTACACCTATTCCTTTTGTTGGTGCAATTGGAGGGAGTTGCTTTTTGGGATATTGTTAGGGTCAAAAGGCGAAAATGCCGTGAGTTCATTTATTGGTGTTTTTGCTTTTTGGAAGACGTACATGTGAAGCAAATTCTAGTGTTTTAGTATGAGTTCCTTGCTAATTTTCCAACTTGGAATTGCTGAATCCTATCTTTAACTCTTGGAGAAGGAATATTCTGGATCATTTCGCTCCTGTTTATGCTACTTGTTTGCTCAGACTCTGTGGATTTTCGCAATTCGGATCGCTTTTACCGGCTTCATAGTAGCATAAACTAAGTTAGATTTAGGAAATGAGTTGCAAATAATGAGATGCCGCACCGCCATATCGTCGCACATTTTGATTGATCGCCTCTTTACTTATTAGGTAGCTGGAGTTTTTCAATATGGACAAAGCTCTAAGCTTTATACCGGATTTGGTCGTTGATGTTGAGTTTATTGTTTATTAGTCGATATTTTTAGGGATTTTAGGTGATGGAGGATATTGGGTTGTTCAATCAAGGGTGGAAATGGCTGCAATCAAAGGACTGTTATTCTGTAGTGAGGACTACTGCGAGCTGTTTAAGAGACAAGATCGGGATTTTCAAGGAGCGGCATTGGCCGATGGTTTGTTGCGGATGTGCGAAATTTGGGAGAGCTCTTCTGTTCTTGTTGGTCTATTGGAAAAACTGTTGTATTTCAGGATTCCAGTCTTTTGCTGGGCTGGGATCAGCGGCTCTTCTTGTTATTATGTGGAGTTGCTTCCTAAGCTTGACATCAATGTCGTGTCTTCTATATGTTCTTCTTAGTATGGTATGTTTTCCATTCTCATTAACTTGTAGTTGCTTGTTTTGTGCTGCATGTGTGTATCCTATCTGTTTGCGATTTCCAAGATCTGATTTCGTTTTGTGAGTCTATGGCTAATATGTTATTGATCTAAATAAAATGATGTAATGTGGACTTTGGATGATCTGCGGGAAAGGTGTTATGTTGGAGTTTGTAGGACTAGTTAACTTAGGGGTCATCTGGATCAACTTCTTCTATTTCAGTAAAGATCGAGGTCTCTACCTCCTTTTCCCTGACAGAAAATGGAAAGTATGTGCAAATTCTGCTTGAGCCATTATCAGAAACGTTAAATCGTCAAGATCAAATATTTCTCATCTGAAACTTTCATGCTCGATTTTATATTGTTTGTGGAAATTATAGAGGGTGTGGATCCATTATTCCTATGGTAAATTGATACCTTTGATATTACCCACATTTTTTCCTTTAGAAAGTTCGAGTAATTCTGGGAACGAATGTAGGGCTTCACGGACCAATAGAAGGATGACCTTCACATAGAGTGATTGTGATATTCCTATTTACTTAATCACTTGTTAGAGCTTTCAATTGTCAAGACTCAAGATGGAGTGTACACTGAACAATATTCACCTGTCGCAAATGTTAAATCAAACATTTTGTATAATTAATCTTTCCAGATGTGTTGTGACTGTTTCCATGGAAGACTAATAAAATGATAAATTCTGAGAAGTTAAGCAGTATAAAATTATACTCCCTCCGTCCCCTAAAAATAGGGACTTTGGGGACGGATGAGTTTTAATGCAAAAATGGTAAAGTAGGAGAGAGATAGAAAGAAAAATGATAAATGTAAATGAAGAGTGCAGGTAATTAGTTATTGAAAAGCTACCAGCTGCAGTTAGAAGAGTAGTTAGTTAGTTAGTTAGTTAGGGAGGTAGTTAATCTGATTTAGGCTGAATAGCTATCAATATTCCTCTATAAATAGCATTGTAATACTCTTCTACACTCAACGAATCAATGAATGAAATCCGAACTTCTTCTGCCTAGTCTATCCTCTCTTCTCTGCAACTCTGCAGCCAAGCTCTTAAGCTCTATTATCCGGTGAAGCTCTCGACTACCGTTCTAATCCTGGCAGTCCTGATCCTTCCCTGCATCAAAAAAGTACCCACTTTATAATAGAGAAAAACTTGCCAAAAATGGAAGTGGACTAATTTTATGGAACGGACTAAAATGGCAAAAGGAGATTATTATTTTCAGATGGAGTAATATATTTTTTGATGCAATAGTTCATTCTCCTGAGTAGTTTTCCCTGATTTTGAAAGTTCAATTAGACTCGGTTCTCTGATTGTGTAAAAGGATCAGTACTTTGACCTGGACTATATGCACTCGTTAAATCTCATTGCCTGTAGAATTATTTATTTATTGGTTGACACTAATGGAATTCTGCGAGGCTTTCTCAAGATTCAAGAAGCAATATTTTTGTTTAGCACAATTGGTTTGTGCATTTTTTCTGTCCAGTTACTTTCGATTTATGTATTACTATTATATTATGGTACATTTATCTATCAAATGCTTACTTTATTTATTCCCTACAATTATACTATATTCTGCACTCTGCAAAAGTACAGTGGCCTACCTAGTAGCTACTTTTAGCTGCTCACTACTTGTTTCTGTGCTTCCAGGGAGCGGCTGCGGCTGCTGTTCAGTATTTAGGCTACACTCCTGGACTTTTTATTGTGGGGCTGTTTGCCATTCTAATTTTATGGATGTATGCTAACATTTGGATAACTGGTACCTTGTTTATAGTTGGTGGTATGTCTCACTTCTCTTAGTTTATTTTCAACTCAGTTAACACTGGCATCATTTCACTCTTCAACTAGTCTATTTCATTTTCACATTCATTCGTTTATCATCTTCAATGTAGATATGGCTTCCTTATGTTGAATATTTTAATTGGAAGTTACCCATTAACTGGTTTCTCAAAATAAGTAGAGGGATCTAATCGATGATTTTTTTCCCTGTAATATACTATAGAGTGATGGTCTTTTTATGAACTGTTTTCTCTTGCTTCTACCCTTTCTAGTATTTGGCATTTTCTTGTACAATCTGCTGATAACATCAAGACTTTGGGTATACAGGCTATCTGTTTTCATTGAATCATGCTCGGCTGGTGGTATTTATGGCAACCTTGTATTCTGTATATTGCGTTAAAAACCAAGTAGGATGGCTTGGAGTTTTTCTCGCAATTAATCTTGCTTTCCTATCTAATGATGTATGGAACTACATGACCAAGTGGTGTGATAATTTAAGTGAAAGCACTCATTTTGAGGAGCATAAAGAAGCTGATTCATTTACAGAAGATGATTTTTGCACTAAGTGTGAATACTCTGCTCCTACTGAAGTAGAAATAGAAGAAGAAGTAGAAGTAGAAGAAGAGAAGCTGAAATCATGTAAATCGACAACTAAACCGGCAAGTCCTTCATCAATTGTTGAAAAGCCAAAAGTAGTTGCTTTGAAGGCTGTGGTTAGAGAAGATGGGAATTCCCTGATTGAGATGGAGAGGATTTTAAGTAGTGGCAATCACTATGAAGCCCTTGGGTTTCCCCGCCATAAGAAGATCGATGTTATATTATTGAAGAAGGAATATCGTAAAAAGGTATGCATGTCTGATTTTGAGTCATGCAAATTATTCTTTTAATACCTTGGATAGGGTATCAGTTATTCCCCTCAAAATAACTGCTTGGTATCAGTTTCTTATGCAACACCACGTTCTGCATATATTCAGGCCATGCTTGTGCACCCTGACAAAAATATGGGAAGCCCACTTGCAAGCGAATCATTTAAGAAACTTCAATGTGCATATGAGGTGAGTATTTATTCATATTTATTGTCTATAAGAAGTTCCTGAAAACAATTGTGGGTATAGATTTCACTGGCAGCTGATGTTGGCAATAATCAGGTTCTTTCTGATGCTGTGAAGAAGAGGGACTATGATGAACAGCTCAAGAAAGAAGAATCGAAGTATGTTATGCAGAAATCAGCAAGCACTTCTTATCAGGTAGAGCTTGATTAACTATGTATTGCATAGCTTGTGGTAACATTCAATTCTTGAATGTGTTTTAATTTGGGCTTGAACTTTTATGGATTTTGTGTCTGCTCTTACTTATTGATTGATATGGTGCGTCATGGATAATCTGTGTTGGCATGGTAGAAAAGAGAAAATTATATATTTCCTGATGCAGACTACTGACGTTTGCTCTGAGGAGTCGAGGCGCATTCAGTGCACAAAGTGTGGCAATTCTCATATTTGGGTCTGTACAAATAGAACCAAGGCGAAAGCTAGATGGTGCCAGGTTTGACTACCCCTTTAATACTTAATAGAGTGTTTTGTCTTTTGATTGTACTCTATACCAATTGTTATGGTTTTTGGATACAGGATTGCTGCCAGTATCATCAAGCTAAAGATGGCGATGGATGGGTTGAGAACAAGGGCTCACTTGAGTTTGATCGGCTGCAAAAGGTATAGTACATGCATAGTACCGAAGGTGCTTCTTATGGAGTATTTTGTTTGCTTAGCAATGAAGTATTAGCTGGTATTGAAGATGGTACTTAAAACAAGTCGTGATGCATGGGTTTGGCTGGAGTGAAATATACTTCTTGATTTGAGCTCTAATACGATATTAGGGAGCAACTTTACCAACTTTTTCTGAAGCATGTTCCACATTTCTCTCTCATTTGTGGCATCTAAGAAGTGTGCTGCTATGTCATCTGTATGTAGGTGGAAATACCCCGTGCTTTTGTATGTGCTGAAAGCAAGATTTTTGATGTGTCGGAGTGGGCTACATGTCAGGTTAGTCTGTTATTTCTGCACTCACTTCCCTGGTATCTTGTATGGCATGGAAACATGCATCTTAGATGCTAATTTGGTGGGAGATACAGGGAATGTCTTGCAGAGCAAACACCCACAGACCGAGTTTCCATGTAAACATGGTTGGATTGGAGAAGTCAACTCAAAGGTCAAACTCAAGCCGTTACCCATGGGATTTGGATGCTGAGATGACTGATGAAGATGATGAATTTGATATATGGCTCCAGCAAGCCCTCGCGGCTGGACTGTTTTGTGAAACTTCCAAACGTAGGAAAAGCTGGAGCCCCTTCAAACTGCCTCAGAAGAAAGGAAAAAACCAGTGGCACAGATCATCTTAGAAGAAAATTTTTGCAGACTCAGATTAATCGCCATCCATCTTTTTCCACCCACACTTCTCCATGCAGAGCGTTGGATGATGGCTTTGTGCCCAGAAAGCTTGGAGCTGGTGCGAATGTGGATCAAGAATTGCACGGTTCAATTTATGTAAATAACCGGGATTCGTTTATGTTACACTTACACACCAGTTTTTGCAGCATTCTTGAGCTGTAGAATGAAATTGCGAGGAATAGCAAAACTGCTTTGCTTTGCTACTTTGTGTACACATTTGCTTAACACCACTTGAGAGCAGATGGAATAAAGTGAATAGTTGAATGAGCATCTCACCCAATGCACAAATTCATTGATTTTATGGTGATGTAATTCTTGTCAAATGTCTTAAACAATGACTACAAAGTAGTATTATAGGTGAACAATCACTTGTAAATTGTACAATCCACCTCGAACTCCTACCAATTTGGGTCTTTAATTCAAGCTTTATATCCTGTGACAAATCTTTGGATTCCAGCAAAATCAGATACAATCTCTAATCTACAGAAGCTCCCTTTCATCTCATTTTGCATGTATTCCACAAGAAGTTTGCTCTGCGTCTCACCATTTGTCTGCACAACATTCAAACTAATAGTATTGAAGTTGCATTTGATGATGACATGAAAATGTTGATAGGAAATCAAGTGAAAACCTCAAATGCGAAAAATCCACGAGGTTTAAGCATGGAAGCTGCTCCATTGCAGAGGTGGATAAGGTCATCCATTCCATCAGCTCCACCGTCAAGAGCAAGTACCGGTTCGTGTCTAGAGACCTCTGCTTGGAGAGAATGAATGTCTTTGCTGGGAATATATGGCGGATTGCTTACCACTCCACTCAATTCACCTTCCACATCCTTGAGAGGATCAAACCACGATCCCAATCTCACACTCACTCTCCCCTCAAGGCAGTATCTCTCCACATTGTACCGCGCCACGGCGGCAGCCACGGGGCTCAGATCCACCGCCAAAACCCTCCCTCCCCCGCCCAAAACCCTCGCCACCGCAATTGCGACGGCCCCGCTGCCGGTCCCCAAATCCGCCCACAAACCCTCCCCCAATTCGGAATCGGCCTTGACGGCGCGGTCGACGAGATCGACGATGGCCTCAGTCTCGGGGCGGGGGATGAGAACGCCTTCCTCGACGCTGAGGATGAGATCGCGCCAGTGCTCGCACCCAACCACGTACTGAAACGGCCGCCTCTCCTCGATCCTCTGCCTCCACAGCTCGTACATTTCCTCCAATCGCGCCCTAATTGCCACCTCCGCCGCGGCCCTGCTTTCCGTCGAGAGTAGGGCGGGGTGCTCGACGGCGTCCTCCACCAGCCAATTGAGCTCGCGGAGGAGGAGGGAGGAGTCCGGGCCGCCGTCGAGGGCGGAGAAAGTGGACCCCACGGAGGAGGCCTGGGTTTTGGCCCACGCGTGCCATCGATTGAGGTCCGAGAGAGTGGCGCGGAAGGCAGGGGGGCGGAGGTGGAGGGGAGTCTGGGGCTTGGGTGGCGCGGCCGCTGCTGAGCAGAAGGCGGGTCGCCGGAGCGAGAAGACGGGTTGGAGTATGGAGGAGAGAGAGGCGCGACTGGACTTCATCGCTGCAGCTAAACTAAACTCTCCTCGCTTTAGCCCATTGCCTTTTCTTATTTATTTGGGCCGCTTTACCCCATTTCCTTATCTTATTTGTTTAGGCCGGCCCAGCCCTTGCTTAATCATACAAACATTTTTCAACTGGATAAATTGAAATTTATTTTAAAATAAATGATTCTTTCTAATATTTATGTTGCCACGAAATACATCTGTGGCAATCGTATTGCAATAAATATGAGGATTTTCTTGTATTTGGACAACAACACAGCTGTAAAGAGGGGTGACCACAACATATTTCTTTATTTGTAGGGGCCTTTTCTTCTTAATCATATGTACATATCCAACGACCAACCTTATCTGCAAATTTTTTTCACATTCTATGATAAATCTTTTATAATTTCCATTTTGTTTCCTTCCCAGCAACAATAATATTTTGCATTCTTGTGTTTATATTCTACTGGATTTTGCATTTTGCATACATTATATATGATGGCCATCCACTCAATTCACACTCTATTTATTGTCCTTTTTTTTTGTTTGACCACGAGTGTACTGAATCCGCTAGCCATTAGCAGATTAGAATCCGACTAATTTTACTTGACCTAGGTTTGACCACAGGTGTACCGAATCCGCTAGCCATTAGCAGATTAGAATCCGACTAATCCTGCTCAACTGGGTTCGCAAATTAAGGCCGGAAGTCTTCCAGCAAGTGACAGGGTTTGAACCCACGACCTCAAGGTCACCACATCTCCGCGCTATCACGTGCGCTACAACCCGTTGGTTATATATTGTCCTTTTTATCATACTATACTGACTTCTATTTAGAATTATCGCGGACAATTATATCATGCATGAATGAACCTTATAGAGTGATAGTTAGTCCTTAGTGGAACATTTAATTTCTGCTGAAAACATAAATGATGAGAGTTAATGAGGAATATTTTAGCACTACTAGTATTAAACTCTAAAAGTTGACGAGAGTCACCAACGGCAACGGGGTGTAGCGAAGTTGGCAGCGCGGAGCTGTGGTGACCTTGAGGTCACGGGTTCAAATCCCACCACCCGCTGGGAGACTTTCGGCCTTAATCCGCAAACCCGGTCGAACAGGATTAGTCGGATTCCGCCGAAGGTGGGTTCCGTACACCTATGGTCAAACCAAAAAAAAACTCTAAACTGTCATTTACAAAAGCTAAATTTATATAAAAAAATTGCTTTATGAATAATAGGAATTAGTAGTACTAAATAATTAAATGTTGTAACTAGACTTGAGGTGGTCTCCAGTGAGGGCATGCACAATGAGGTTAACGCATGAAAGTGTTTGCTTTTAGACTGTAATATTATTATTGTTAATGTTAGTTGAGAAAGTCATTAGTTCATAAAATTAAAATTGAGAGTCACTACTAGAATCTAGACGAACAACAGCTGAAAATAATGTCGTTTGCAAATAAAGATTCCGTCATTTATCGTTTTTCACGTCGACAGATAAATGGTAAAATAATATTACTAGTATCTTTTACAAATCAAAATATAGTCATATAGACAATTGGTACATCAATAAAATAAAAAATAATGTGAGGGTCCTTAATGAGGTTATTAAAGTGTTGGACATGCATTGATGAATAACACAATTCACTTATTCTTGCATTTGAAAACTGTCACATAAATGAGAATAAAGAACTAAATTATTGATGTGTAGTACTATTAAATAACGATGTTGATTGCAAGGGACGGCTAATTAATTGATGTGTAGTACTATTTAATTACTACTATCATTTTATGTAGTATAGGATTTCTAATGACAGAAAATTTGCAACACAAGAAAAATAGTAAAGAGAAGTGAAATGTGAGATTAGTACCATTTGAAATTTATTTGTAAAACAATAGGGATTAGATTAGAAGATGGATCGGATTACTAATTAAGCAGCTATTTAATGAAGTGTAATTGTGTGGGGGTCTGGGGGAGTACATTTTTGCAATGATACCTATTAAGACTGAATAAATAAAATATACAACTTCAAATTGCTACAATTTGGAATTTCCACATAATTAAATACAATAAGTTATCCAGATTAACTATACATGTATAAATATTCTACAAAAAGATATACTCCACTTAATAATAACTTTTATTATTAATTATGAATTATTGCAATATAAGTATTACTACAATCTAAAACAATATAAGGTGCAGTGCTTGGTGATGTATTATAGTAGTAAAATAACATAAGTACAAGATAATAATACCATATTAAAAGTATTTCAGAGTATTTGCTGAGCTTGTAAGTGTATAAAAAGGTAACGAATTATTGAAGTAATTAATACTCGATCTAGTTCACTTAGTACATTAATATTCGCACATTCACATCAGTACTGAGATTAACTTCAATCATGAATAGTTCAGTAATTCAGTTGAGCTATAGTGTAATTCACAGTTAGCTTGGTGCAATTATAATAATTATATCGTGCCATTTTCGTAATTCTTATATCGGCGGACCTGCATGGAGAGGGCAAGGGCTTTAGCCCTTATTAAATTCATTTTAATAATCTTTATGAATAATCTAAATCACCTATTTATTTAATAACATTTTAAAAATCTAGCCCCACTCATAACGTTCATTTCTGCGTATAAAAAATGACGGTTGATCTTGTTTTCTAATTAACTTTTATCCCCAAATAATTTCACATACTATATATACATAATATAAATAATTGAGACATACGCACTTTCAATTTATTATTCTAATTTATTCAGTTTTTTTTTTTTATCTTGTTTTTATCCACTTTATCTTTTTTTCTTTCTTGTACTATATAATTTTGTACTAAAACTCTTATAGTTTATTAATAAGACTATTATTTTTATTAAATGGATAAAATACAAAATTATACTCCGTATGACGGAATATTTATCGTTATTA
The DNA here is from genome assembly GCF_029641045.1 of Salvia hispanica. Taxonomy (NCBI): domain Eukaryota; kingdom Viridiplantae; phylum Streptophyta; class Magnoliopsida; order Lamiales; family Lamiaceae; genus Salvia; species Salvia hispanica. Next base: position 5,733,323 of record NC_142696.1, read on the forward strand.
ATGTGGACGGCATGGATCATAGATTCGTTTATTAAGGTCAATGCTTCGTTGAGGTATGTACCAAATAAATGATGTATATGTAAATTAATAAATGCTGTCGTCTTCCTTTACTCATTTCTCAATTTGTTAATGCATTTCCCATGCATATGAGTACTTTATTTCAAAATTCAAAGGGACGTTAATTAAGTTTAATTACTCACTCCATTCCTGTGGGTGCATTGCTTTTAGCCACGTTGATTTAAGAAAAATTATGTTAAGTAATTTAGGTAAAAAAAGACTTAAGTAGGAAATGAAATATATAGCAAAATAAAAAGAGAATAAAGTAAGAAAGAATAATGTAAGTAAGAAGAAATGTGTTGACTTTTATTGAAAAGAAAAATGACTTGACTACTATATAATATATCGAAATGGCTAAATGACTCCACTAACGGAGGAAGTATATTCGAACTCACATACTCCCTCCGTCCATGTAATATGAAACATTTGGTTTTCGGCACGAGATTTTATGTAGTATTGTTTTGTAAATTAATGAAGAGAGAGTGTTGTTTCAATTTTTAGGAATGTTTTATTTTTAACGAGACAACTCAAAAAGAAAAAACATTTCAACTTTAATATATAAAAATGAGACAATTAAAAAAGAAAAAATATTTTATTTTAAATGTTTAAAAGAATACAAACTATATATTCCAACCCTTTTACACTGCATATGTTAGTTACGCTAATGATGTGTAACATTAATTGCAACTTTATTACCGTCACCAAGCTCATCGACCTCTCCAACTCATTATAAATTACGACAAAACAATACTATTAAATCCATATTCTAAATAAGTGAATAAATAACTGTTGTTAAAACCGAACTATCTAGTTTGTAGCCCAGCGTAGGTGGTACACTCTTGGTGGCTGGTGTCCCCTTCCCCAAAGGTCGTTAAAATGAATCACCATACTGTTTTTTTAATCAAACCAACTAAGTTCAAACTATCCACGAAAAGATAAAAACTATAAATAAATTAAAAAATAAAAAAGTGTCGCGCGTGTGAGCCGTTTGATTACAATTTACAACAGTACAGCTCAACTCCAGTTTCAAACTTTCAAACAGCAGCAATTTTAATTTAGTTAATTACCAAACAAAAAGTCATAAATCTGCAACTACTCACCTGAGTCCTGCTTTTCTCTCTCTCTAATCCCGCTCTCCTCTCTCTCTCTCTCTCACACACACACATTAGTACTACTCTTTCCTCAGTTAGCAACTCTTCAAGTTTATGTTTCTACTGTGATCCACTGGGAAATTTCTTTTTTTCACATTTTGATTAGCTCTATCTTGCAAGTGGGCAGTGAATTTTGGGTTAAAAATCGAATCTTTTTGGGGTTTGGAGTAATTTAATGGGTATTTGCTATTCGTCGGCTAATGGAAAGCGGAGCACGGGGTGGGAGACCGGCGACAAAAAGTCGGATTCCCGGTTGAAAAAGAGTAGCTCCGGCGATTTCGCAACCTTCATCAGTAAGTTAAGCGGCGGCGGCGGCGGAGGCGCAGCCGCCGTTGTAGCCGAGGAGCGGACGTTGCATCAAATCCCGGGGCGGCTGTTCTCGAATGGGGCCAGCCGCATCGCTAGCTTGTACACTCAGCAGGGCAAGAAAGGGACTAATCAAGATGCCATGATCGTTTGGGAGGTCAGTTTTTCTTCATTCGATTCATTTATTTACTTTTCCAAAAATTGCTAGTATAGTAGAGCATTATTAGTCTAGTGTTGAAGAAAGTATGTTTTAGGTTATGCTTGATGATTGGCTAAATCTACGAAGAAGTGAAGGAATAATGGAGTTTTTTGTTTTTGTGTATTTTGGGGTCAGTTTATGACTTGCTTGGATTGTTTATACGGTAGAATTTCTGCACTGGAGGCGATGCCAGCGCGACATTTTGTGGAGTTTTTGATGGTCATGGTCCTTATGGTCACATGGTAGCGAGGAAAGTGCGCGATACTCTTCCAATTTTGCTGCGTTCTCAGTGGGAAAGTAAGGCTGAAGATGACCAAAATCATGTGCAAGAAAATGTGGGGTTTGAAGGAATGAGGCAATTCGATGACTTCATGGATGAGGATGGATGTGAGTCGGTCGAAGCAGAGGAAGTTGAGAAAGTGCCTGAGATGCATATTCCACTCAAGAATTCAATGCTCAAGGCTTTCAAGTTGATGGATAAGGAACTGAAGTTGCATCCGTCTATTGACTGCTTTTGCAGTGGTAGTACCACTGTTGCCTTGATAAAGCAGGTAATTCTCCACCTCTCTTTGAAACCGTACCAGCTTGTGCCTTGTGCCTAGTCTGAACTGGCGTGGTTAGGACTTTCAGAATTCGTTTTTTGTGGTTGGAAACATCATATTCAGCTTGTTTTCTAAAGTCGTGTCTATATGGCCTGTAGTTCCCCCCATTAAGCAGTAAAATCTTTGAGATTTTTGTTCAGCTGATTGCTATGCTTTATTGTGTTATCAATCTATTTACGGACATGTTTTCAACTTCGTCAGTTGCAAGGTGGCTTCAGCTACTTTGAATTCTCTTGTAGAGATTGATAACTTCTTTTGTGGATTAGTTGATTATTATGATGAAATAATCGGTTTCAATACAATAACGTATAGTTGTTTCTGCCTTACATTGTGGGATCAGTGCTATGGTGTGTATCTGCATTTATAAGATAGACTTAGTCTATGGCGAAGATATATGCTACGTAATGAGTCTAACTACTTGTGAACATGATCCTCCAGGGTCTGGATCTTATAATTGGGAATGTGGGTGACTCGAGAGCAGTACTTGCAACCCGGGATAAGGACAATGTTTTGGCAGCTGTGCAATTAACTGTCGACTTGAAACCTAATCTTCCAAGTATCCCTCTCTCACTCTCAAATGCTATAAATATTTCTTTCTATTTTTTATGGAGTCTCTCTCTGCTACTATGAATGCAACAATACTAAGATGAATATTTAACAGCTTTTTTGAACCCTCGCCCCTATCTTGTTAAGTAGTCATGTTTTATGATGACATATACAGCTCTTGAAGTGAACCTAGAAAGTGTGCTCGGGGAGCTACTATAAGAAGCCACACTATTAATCATCCAAGATTCCGACAAACTATGTCTTTTCTATAAGATGACTTGCATTGAATATATATTCTTGGTGTGCTATAGAAATATGTGACTGTTACGTATGCATAGGTGGTATAGCTCAATATGTGGTTTCTTGATTTCAGGGGAAGCTGCTAGGATCCAGAAATGTAAAGGAAGAGTTTTTGCCTTGCAAGATGAACCAGAAGTAGCACGTGTATGGCTACCGAATAGTGATTCACCTGGCTTGGCCATGGCTAGAGCATTCGGGGATTTCTGTCTGAAGGACTTTGGTTTGATCTCCATACCGGACGTTTATCACCACCACATTATAGAAAGCGACGAGTTCGTCATTCTTGCAACTGATGGGGTATCATTCTCCATTCTCTTCAGATAAACTTGCTCACATTCTACTATAACTTTCTGATGAACCTGTTTCTGAAAAGTTTTTTCAATGTTTGGATAGGTGTGGGATGTTCTCTCCAATAAGGAAGCCGTGGACATAGTGGCCTCAGCTCCCGGCCGTGGAACAGCTGCCAGAGCCCTTGTGGATTGCGCCACCAGAGCGTGGAGGCTCAAGTATCCAACATCAAAGAACGACGACTGTGCTGCTGTATGTTTGTTTCTGGAACATGCAAATGAGTCCAAACCCCAAAATGGCGCGGTATCTGCTCCTGAAGAGGAAATCAAGGCTCACTTAGAAGAAGAAACAACCAAGGCTCCCTCTGAGCCGGACCCTGATTATCAAAACATCGATAGTCCTGTGAGAAAAGAGTCAAGCGAGATAGTGCCCGTGGTGGAGGAAGAGGAGGAGAAATCAACTGACAAGAGTGTTGGACAGTCGAGGAGAAGCCTGGCCGAGTGCCTTTTGAGTGCAGATGAGGATGAATGGTCAGCACTCGAAGGTATAACACGAGTTAATAGCCTTCTTAGTCTGCCCCGGTTCTTGCCTTTGGATAGAAGAAGCACGAGTTGGAGAAAATGGTTATGATATACTATTCAAGTTTTGGCCTGAGAACTACCAAATCCTATCTGAGAAGAAGCAGTAGAGAAAAATGAAGGGGGAACTGTTGATGGATTTGGTACCAGAATTTTGTATGTTCTTACTCTGCTCTGCAAAACTCTATATATTAGATACTTGTCATTTTGCTTCTTTGTAAAACTCAGGTGTTCAAAAATAATCTCACCATTCAAATTTTAGGGCGAAACACTTATATAAATATTGATCCAATCGAGTTCAATTAAGCTACTGACCCCATGGTTTCCTAAATAGCCCACTGCAGGCCCATTTAGCTTTGGATTTTAACACATTGAATATCATGGATAATTTCCTTACACAAACTATTTCAGTGCCCAAAATTGGTGTGATTATGAATTTCCAGATTCTGAACATTACAATTTAAAATAGAAATAAAACATGCCGTAATTTTGTATCAGCCCAATGATTGAGCCCATGAGACTGAACGTGTAGCCCGTAATTTTGTATCAGCCCACTTTAGTTTGGCCTGGCAGTTGAATTAAATTAATATTGCGAGATTTTGAATATTCAAAAGAAAATTGGAGTGATAATTAATTTATTGGTTGGGCCGGATAGAGAGGGCTTTATGAATAATTTATGGAATTATGCTTGGAAAGTAAAGGGTATTTTGTGGACGGGCTTTGGGCAAGATATTTTTTAAAATAATAATTTTAAATGATTATTAAAGCTTATACCAAAAGAAAGACTGCACAAGCCAGAGTTACCTACACGGTAGACAACTGAATGACTGATGCATCTTATCTTCAGCTACTATTGAGTATCGATCACCTTTTCTTCAGCTACAAGAGTTCTAGTAGTCTCTAATTTTTGTTGCAAGTAATGGAATATGTTAATCTGTCTTTCTAAACTGCTTTGGTATTCCTCTCAAAGCGTTTGACAAGCAACTATGGATATCTATGTTCTCTGTCATTTCGTGGCCATTGGGATATTTGTAATAACGTGGCATTCATGAGTTTAAAATCTAATTGGGAGTTCGTGAAAGAGAAGAAGACTTTTCAGGTGTCTTAGTACATGGTGAAGTGAAAGGATGGTTTACATTATTAGTGCTAAAATATTTTCTAAATTATAATATAAGTTTATAATTTCAAGGGACTAGCTAAAACTAATGACTCATATTTTTAAAGGACGAAAGAGTATTTTTTCAGAGTTAGATGTTATATAAAGAGTGTGATCAAACGAGAATTCATATAAAATGAGAACTTAATTAGAATCAATTTTATTCGTTAGGATCAAGATTCAAATGATTTCGTTTATAACACGCGTAGCGTTTTTTCTGTAATTTTATTCAAAATGGTACTCCCTCCGTCCTAGAGAAGTTGGCATACTTTGAAAATGGCACGAGATTTTAGGAGGTTTTGTTTTGTGTGTTAAATGGAGAGAGAAAATATAATTTTTATATTCATGTGAGAGAGAACTTTTTCCAAAAAGGGAAATGTGACATCTTTTGTGGGACAAACTAAAAAGGAAAGTGTGTCAACTTTTATGGGACGGAGGGAGTATTATAGTTAAAATGTTTATTTCTTTTTACACCTGGAAAATGAAGCTAAAATTATTCTATATATACATTTCAACATGAGGTTACGATGCAAAACATATCACTGACAATGCGAAACATATGTCATCAATATCCATTAAAACATTCACATGTTTTAGTAATAGTTTTATCATATTTTTACTCTAACAACAAAATACGCTAACAGTTTAATTAGGCATATTTGATTACAATGCAAAATATACCAATTCTCTTCAACACCCGTTTAATTTAACATGTTTAGTAATTGTAAATTTTCTGTAAACACCAACGAGATCACTAAAACACAACACTAAATAGGAAATATTAGTACTAACTTATGTAGGTGAAATAACTATATATTTTACACATGTGAAATAATTTACATGATTATAATAATGGATGCAAATCATTAGACGAAAATTACATGAATTTGGTCAAACTCACGAGAATCAAGACATTATCAATAATAGTTATACAAAATAGTACTCCCTCCGTCCCATAAAAATTGAGATAAAACTTTTGGGCACGGAGATTAAGAATTTATATTAAATAAATAGGAGAGTTGAAAAAGGTAGGAAAGATAAGAGAGAGTAAAATAAATGATGAAATAAAATAAGAGTGATTAGATGTTTTGTCTTTAGTTAAAAAAGGAAATGACTCAACTTTGTTGGGACGGACTAAAAAGGAATACGACTCAACTTTTATGGGACGGAGGGATAAATAAAATTACAATTGATCGTTATACTTAATAAATTTGAAAAGTTATAATCAATAAATTTGATTGTCGCGGTTTGATCAGTTGCTGAAGAATTATCCTGAGATTATATATTCTTGGTATGCAATCAAATATTATTGCCGCCTCCGACCACCACCAAGTATAGTTGATTAATTAATTGATAAAAGACAGCATTTATGTAAGAAAAGGTAGCCTTCAACAATTTGGGCGCACGTGGATTTTGAATCTTATTATTATCTCTGGAACTTTCATATATAATTATACGTATAATTAATAATATTTTTACCCGATTTCAAAAATATCCACAAATGAGAACCATTTTCAGCCCCTTAAATTTTAGTTTTTTTTACAGTGGATGCATACTTGTCGTTAGATGAACATGGATCTGAGGTCAGATACTTAAAATTTTAAATTCAAATACAGAATATATAGTCGTACCAAATAAATTTTGTACATCTACCCTTACAGTTTACATACTAATTGATGCATGTAGAGATGTCAAATGGGCCGGGCCGGGCCAGCTCAGTCTGGGCCCACTTAGACCTGCCTATATTGAGGCCCAGGCTCATGTTTGAGGTGGGCTGGGCTGGGTTTTTAAAAATTTTGCTTAGCCCGGGTTGGACTTTATTTCAATTTTGTGTTTATGTATTTTTAAAATATCGTAAATGTATTATATGCAAAAATAAAACATATAGCTTGTATTTATATCACATTAACTAAATCTAAATTTAAATAACGTATTTAAGTTCATTTTATTGACTTTGTATTAACAATATTCTTCATATTCTTTATTCTATTTAAAAGAAAGTGTATAACTAAAGGAATAACCAATATTGTTAGTTTTGTTAGTAGAAAATGACACATGAGTTGATGTTGCATTTTATAATTACAAATATATGAACCTAACAAATTTTTAAAAAAATATAATTATTCATCAAATATCTAGGTTTGAATACGTAATATTCTTAAAGTTAAACTTCAAAACCATCTTTTTTACCTCTTAGATAGAAAAAATATATATAAGAAAAAATTAGATATAGTCAAAATTGAATGTCGCAATCATGATTTAGTAGGAAACTTTTGTTGATATTAAACTATTGTTGTTTGAATCCATTCGGAGACACCAAAAAAATTGGAATAATAGACAAAATTAACATGTCTCTTGCACAAAATGACATGTATAAATAGGGAAATATACTATTATTAGTAATTAATCACCTAATTACATTAAAAAACACCAATTATAGAAGGTGCCTCTGATGGGTTCGGGCCTAGGCTGGTCCTGAGATGGTCCTGGATTTACAAAACGGCCCAATTGGAGCCCATCTCAACTAATGAGCCCAGCGCAGGCCCGCTTCGTTTCACTGGTTGACATCTCTAGTTGCATGTATATAGGGATGTCAATCTAGCCCGAAACCCGCGGGTCGACCCAAATAATATGGTAAAATCATAGGGTTAGGGCTGGAAAATTGTAACCCAAATACATAACCGGGCTACACGGGCTGACCCGTTTGGGTCTGCGGGTTATGCGGGCTGGCCCGGGTGGGTTGCGGGTTAGCCCATGGGTTGAGCATTTAAAAAAAATATTATCAAATTTAGGGTTTATATTCTTATATATATGAAATATATATGACATATGAACTATATATGGTAATCATGTCTTCCTTCTCAAATTAAAATTTAGGGTTATATGAAATATAGAGTATACTAATATCATAATTGTTAGGATTGGTATACTGAAAAGCATATTTCGAACATGTTGCACGGATAGAATTGCTTGGATACAATAAATTCTACAATCCACTTTTAACCCAAGGCGAGAAGTAGTAATTTTATCGCATTGATGTTTGCTTGTGCATTTATAAGATGTTTCTCAAACATTTAAATGTATAAGAAGCAAATAGTCTAATTCTTCTACATAGTAGACTGGTCGTGAACGACGTTCGCAGAAGGTGACGCAGTCGGTTCTTTGTAGAAGAGAAATAGAATTTCACAACCTAGATAGGCTTTGACTACCTATCGTGAAAGGTTGCAGTGTCAGTCCGCATATTTCCTTACCTTAGGAAATAAACGACACTGGTGTGGTATAGCACTGAAGGATCTAACTGTTGAGATAAGTCTTTCTTGCTATTTACTGAAAGACGAGGTCTCGGTGATTGTTATTTCTTAATCATTGTTAATATAACATTGAGCATACGATATTGATTATGCACTACTTTGATTTATCAAATGGTGCGGATTTTTCGCAATCCAAGAATCCTGATATCTTGGGTAGTGGTGATCAATGTCTAGAGGTGCTAGTATTGTTATTGCAATGAATCGTGTGCTGGGTGAGTCCAGTTTGATAATATCCTCAAGAAGTGTTCGAAAAAGGTTTTATTATTCAGAAACCCGGCCGGTTGGAATTTATTCCAGAATAATAAATAAAGATTTTGAACTATACAACTCTTGGAAAAAGATATTAATTAATTAAAGTCAAATAGCAGACTTAAATTAATTAATGGGTATTTATATCTTTAACACGGGAAATAATAGATTAAAGAGGTAAAAGCCCGGATTACTCGTAATTTGGGATTGGACGGGCAGTCAATATTATTATACTATAGTGGATGATAATAATATTCTGTTTGGACTTGTATTAAATTGGGGCTCAATTTAATTAGTAAAAGTCCAACAGGTTTGGCCCAAGTCCAACCTCCATGGATTCCTAATCTGGCCCATCATAACTCAATATAAAAGGAGATTAGAAAGGTGATTTAATGTGATTCAACACATAAATTTCGTTCTCCCCTCTCTGGAGTGAACGGTTTTCTCAGTTCTTCATAGAACTGAAGTTCTATCTTCTTTCTAATCAAGCCCTTTTCGATTCTGACAAGCTTTGCCCACCCAAAGGTCATTATTTGAGTTCGGGATACAGATTAGAAGATTCGTGGTCGAGTACGAAGATCTTCATGTGGAGAAGGAGCAAGCAATCGTCGATTCTTTGGAGAATCAGATCGGTAACCCTAATCCATAGGAAATTCATGAATTAGGGTTCTTATTCCTTGTTTGTGAATTATATGTGTTCTAGCGTGCAATTGATTGTTTAACATGTGATTAATTGATCCCATAATCGGTCAAATAGATCTGTAGATCTGATTTATTTGTTTATGCATGACTTCCGCTGTGCAAGGGGCACCAATCCCCAGCAATATGTACTTATATAATCACATTAAACTCCATACAATTTATTTTTTGGCATACAATTATATGTACTATCTTTTCTTCTTAGAATTTAATTTTTTGGGTATACAATTAAGAACGTTATTTAACTCCTTTTGAAATGCATGATTTCCATTTAATTGTATTCAGATTCACACGTGCTACTAATTGAGCAATATGTTTATGTGTTTTGTTTCAATTTTGAATAGCTATTATTTTCCTTCTCTTGATCACTTTGATAATATTTCAATTTACGACAATCTGTTTTTTTTATAAATTAGAATATTGAATTGGATAGAAAGAAACCAATAAGATCACTTCTGACCCGAATAGCCCGTGGGTTAGCTCGAAACCCGAAGAGTTAGGGTTAGGGCCAAAAATCTATAACCCGAAAAATCTACGGCCCGAATAACCCGCACCCAAATAGCTCGACAACCCGAATGAGTTGGCCCGAACCTGAGCGGGTTAGCCCAATTGACATCCCTAATTGACACGCACCATGCACAGACAAAAAGGAATAGGGGCCCAATGTTCCTCACCCGACCGCTATCCACCGGCCCACAGTAGTACTATTATTGCCTTCTCATTTTCAACGTTTGAACAATGAAATTCACACCTGAGTCTGAGTCTGACTGAATGCTTCCAAATCTTGGCTTTTTCACTAACCCACCCATATAAGTACTACTACGTGTGTCGACAATCATATTTGTGGTGGATCACATATCACTACTTCAATTCAAAGGACACAACCTTTTTAAATTAATAATAACATTATTGTGCCATACCTTTATAATGCGAATAAGAAAAGTAGGTTCTCAATTATAAGGTTTAAATTTTGAGCTCATCTCAGTTGGACTAACTTTATTCCATATCACTTACAAATTAAATTCATTATAAACATCGAACACTGTATATGTTGACACTAATTACATTGTCCAAATTAATTTAGATTGTAAGTGTATAATATTTGGATTTGATAGTATGTATTCATTCATTCTCATAAGTCATAACTAGGAGTATCTAGTATCAAAAAGTTGACTTAAAGAAAAGTAGAATATGAGTGAGTACAGTAAATCAAGAATGATGGTGGGGAAATTTTGGTACTTCCTCTGTCTCACGTAATTTGGAACACTTTAACTCGGCACGAGTTTTAAAAAATTTAATGGAAAGTAAGTTGAAAAAATTGGTGGGATGTGAGTCCTACTTTTAAAGCATTAGTTTTATAATAAAATATGAGTAGGAATGAGTTAGTGAAATATGAGATAACTACAAAAAATGGTAAAAGTGAAATGTGACAAATTATGTGGGACGGGGAGTACTTTCTTCCTGTGTAATAATTGTGCTTTGTTAAATGAGCAGTCGTAATCTCATTCCATTATTGTTATCCAATAATAAATTAAGTAGGGTCACTAGCTAGACTTTAGTACTTGTTTAACTAGTAAACTACAGTCTTATTCTTATAATCTTCCGACCAAGATAGTACTCCCTCCGTTCCATAGTTATAGAGACGTTTCTTTTCGATACGAAAATTAAGAAAAATAGGGTTAGATGAGTTAAGTAAAGGGAGAATAAAGTGGAAAATGAAAAAAAATAGAGACATGAAGATAAAAAAAGTAAGAAAGAGTAAAACAGTTGCAGTAAAATGTGTTGACTTTTACTAAAAAGAGAAATGACTCTATTACTATGAAACGTATCAAAATAGCAAAATGACTCTATTATTATGAAACGGATGAAGTATATAATCGATCTAAAATAGTGTCAAAATAGAAATGATATAGAGTTATTTTTGTTGGGTAGTGTATAAGTCGAATATATGGTACTGATATCCGTACTTGACAGCTAAATTCTGTCGCAATACTTTCAAGGATTTCATTAATGCGTTTGCCTCTTAATCAGTGTTTGCTTCTTAATTATTGCATCTGTCCTTTTCTCTTATTTTGTTTTTTTTTATAGCCAATTAAGTCAAATATTACTCCCTCCGTCCCGCTTAAAATGACACGTTTTCAATTTTAGTTTGTCCCAACTAAGATGACACATTTCCTTTTTTGGTAACTTTCTCTCTCCAATTAATATACTCAACCACTTTTTCTCACTCTTATTAAAATATCCATCTTTCTTTATCTCTCTACTTTAATACTTACACCCATTTTCTCTCTCTCCAATTAAACACTTTAACCAATAACTCCTAAAATCCCGTGCCGGCTAAGCAATGTGTCATCTTAGCCGGGACGGAGGGAGTAGTAATTATTTTCAGTTCATCATCTGTGTACACAATTTTACAACAAACTTTTCCCCAAAATATATTCATAATTTTGTTATACACTATTCTTATGCCGACATTTTACATCAAAAGTGGGGTGTAGAAAGACTCAAAAAAAGTAGTACACGTGAGAATGAAATTGGACTTTCTAAATGGCACAACCTCCATTAATTTCTATGAAAATTATATACTCCCTACGTCCTATTAGAAATGCAACATTTTCCTTTTTGGGTTGTCCCACTAAGAATGAAACGTTTCCTAAAATAGAAACATCACTCTCTCTACTTTTCCCTCTCTCTTACTTTACTCTCTCTTCATTAACTCACAAAACAACACTTACATAAAATCATGTGCCGAAAACCAAATGTTTCATATTTATTGGGATGGAGGGAGTATTAAACCTTTTCAAAGCCGCAAACTCTGAAAAAACAGCTCATAGCACTATTACGGCAAGAATATTCCAAATATAAAAAGGTTATTAATTTAGTGGTCTATGGTGCTTCAGGACTGAAAACGATTAGTCGAATTGTCTATCTCGGAATCTAGTTTTAATGCGGTAGTTGATTGGTCAATTCGTGTGGATCAGCACATCTGCCACCTGGTGTAGCTTTAAGCCAGCGGCAGATTCAAAAATTTTATATCGGGGATATGATAAATAATTTCAGCGACATAAAGATTTAAAATTCAATTTATTCTCTTCTATTATTTCGATTACTTATTTTCTAGTGACTCGTTTTGTTGTGCATAAAAATATATTGTTGTTTTATTTTACTTAAAAAACTTCACTAATTGAGATAGAGGCCCTTAGATATATATACAACTAAGAATTTATTTTAGCTTAAATATTTAAACAAATAAAAAACGATCATATTTTTAAAATAGTTGTATCAAATATGAGCATTAGAAACTATAAATAATACTAAAATTATATCTAACCATACTTTTATTGTGAATAAAACAAATGAGATATATTTGTATTCAAACATTTAACATTCGATTATAATTCGAAACTATAAACAAATAATGAAAATAGAATATAATATAGCGCATGAAGATAGAATATAGTGCAATTGATGAAGATAAAATAGCAAAATCTGCGCTTGCAAAAATCGATCCCGGGTGGATGCTGCGAAAGTTGTGCAGATTACCACTAGGCTATTTACAGATTTTGGGGGTAAAGTCGTCCCCCTCTGTTATGAAGTGGATCCGCCAGTGCTTTGAGCAACAGTAGGAGATTCAAACCCATTATACTACTTCTTTCTCCAAGGAAGATACCTATTCTTGGATAAATATAAAAATTTATACTCCCTCCGTCCCGCTTTAGGAGTCCCGGTTGATCAATTTTGGGTGTCCCGCTTTAGGAGTCCCGGTTGGGAAAAATTAATAAAAAATGCCTACAAAGTGTTAAAAGTGGATCCCAACATCCACTACAATATTTATTTATTACATAATCAAACACTTTTTTCTTAAAACATGTGTCCGACTCAATCGAGACTCCTAAAGCGGGACGGAGGGAGTATATAATTTTATTTTGTGTGTAAAGTAAAGAGAATAAGATAAGAGAGAGGAAATAAAATAGGAATAAAGGAGTTTCTATTTGTAGTAATGAATTATTTTAATTGGAACAAACAAAAAGGAAAATGGGTCATTTTCGGATAAAGAACATAAATAGAGCATACTACTGATATGATAAAATTTCTTAGATCTAATTCAAAGCATTATTTTGAAGTGATCTCAACTTAAAACTATACGTTATTATTATTAATTATCACTGAATTTTTTCACCATACCAATTAGTGTACTATAAAAATTGATTAGGGCACACTGCCAATTGTAAATTGATAGCATTTGTTTCCAAGCAACTACGCATTTTCAAGTAAGTAAACGGATCTATCAATTTACAATACAAGCTTTTAGGCAAGTTTCAGCTGCAACAACCAAAAGAACTACCATACAGATCATTATATGCTATAAATCTAAAGAATGTTCATCAAATGATGTGTTATCACTCGCTGGATCTAAAATATGGGGATTTAAGAGAGCGTAAACGATGAGCTGAATTTCTCGAATTCAATGGTCAAAATGAACTCAAAGATGGGAGCTACGGCACCACAATTTCATTGAGATCGTACAATGAAATAAGAATCTTCAGCAGGAATAAACAAATTTCACTTGTAGGCAGATGCCTTTTAACAAAATGTTTCTGCTTTACTCCGTTTTTGACATTCTCTCTCTCTCTTTGGGCTTATGGAACACAATTAAAATAGTAAAATTTAGAATCTGAAACCTGGATCGACATCCATTGCCCAGGCGAATTTTGCCAGTAAGGACTTGTTAAAAATCTGCACAACATAAAAAGAAACCAACCATTATTGATGGAAAAGGATGAAAAATAGATTGAAGCTAGCAACCCAAAGCTCACCTTCTCAATAGGAACTTCATGGCGTTTGCACCATGCAACGGTGATCCTAGGATCAAGATAGTTGATCTTTGACGTACCCAATGCTACAGTTTTTAGATCCTCTTTCGTATCCTTATCTCTTTCCATTTTTTCAATCTTCGCTGTGGTTTGAGATATCTTTTTCTCCAATCTGAACAACAGTAACATCATAAGCTGCGTGTAGCATGCCATATGCCTAACTAGCCCACAAAGCAAGCCATTTACTTACGAATCAGGATTTAAACTCCTCTTCGACTTCCCATCCGAACTCATCAAAGGGGGCTTCCCCTTTTTGACCCTAGCCAAATTTGTCCTCAATTCTTCCAAAACGCCCTGAATTCACCAGCAATTGAATAGAAAATAGATTTGAGCTTATACAAGAAGGAAAACATCCAACCAGAAGTAGGAAACAAATGTGATACATCAGTCACCAAAAAACAGAGCCCATGCAGAATCCTTCTCCAGGGATGCAGCCTCCGCAATATACCCCCCAAATCTTTTAATATTTCTGATTCACTTTTGTTACTAGCTAATAGATTCATGACATTACCTTTAGTTCATCTATCTTTTCATTCAAACGCGTCATCTGAGCGCTGTGGGACTTTGAGACGGTACGTTGATGATTACAAATGATGGCAACCTAAGCAAGACATGTAGAGAATAAGACATAATAATAGAAGTTCACACAAAAAGAGATAATCAGAATTGAAAATCTTGCCTCCTTGTTTGCATGCTGATAGACAACAACTTTTTCAGCAACTTCTCCCCCTTTTGTCTCCCTGCTCAGCTGTATACAAGGGATCCATGCATTAAGTCATTAACAGATTTGTCAAGAGAAGAATTCAATATTAACTATTAAGAACAAGTATAGGCTGAGGTTTCATTACACTTGAAATAAAGCAAAACTGTTTCCATTGACATGAGGGGCATCAGCATCATGTATCAAATACCATACACTATATGCATGTTTAACAGCACAGTACACATGTCATATTCATTCAGCTGATTTAGTTAGTACTATATGTTACTCATACCAAAAGTAAGAGAATAGCTCTCTGCCAAACAAGAAAAGGTTATACGGCTAAAAGACTCTAAGATAGCTCATATAAATCTGTCATCATAATTTATTTATAACCAACTTCAAATAAAAGTACAAGTTCACATCAACTTTAATTGAAACATAAGAGGAGGGGTTTAATATTACTCTGCTAAAAGTAAAATAAATAAAAAGTACAATAAATAACAAAAAAGATGGGAGTACAAAAGTAGCCAGCAGCTTCTAAAGGCATTGCTCTACTTTTCAGGAAAATTCTTGGTTAGAACTCAAAATGACTCAATGTTGAGAAAATTCTTGAAAACAGATACTTTAGTACAATGTTATCTCTTAAGGCATTCAAATGAATCGTCTGCCATTCTTTCACCTGAGACCCATTCCCATCCCCACAGCATGGCAGGAGAATGAGAAATTAGATATGCTGCACATCAACACTACTTATTAATGAGTAAACATTCCACAGAGAGTAATCAAATTGCATCTTACCATGTCATCCAATGTAATAGATGCATTGTATGTACGGAACACCTTGGCAGTGAGACCAGGCATCAATTCCTTTAGATGAGCATTCAGTTTACTAGTATCTAGTTTGTCAAATATATCATCTCCACCTTTTTTCCCTGGACAAAATACAATATGCATGTAAATATATATACCAATAAGAACCAGAGTCCCATGCATATTATTTTAGTGGACTGTTACTGACTATTCCGAAACTCTTGGATTGCCCTGAACACAGCAACTTCAACCTCGACTTCATTCTGATACCTTATAGAATCTTTACCAAGAAAATCAAACTGCACGTAGGGAATTGCAATTTGTTAATTCAACATAAAACTTTGAGGTTGAGTACTTTGAGGTTGAGTATAGTAAGCAGGGCTAAATTTTCAACTTCCTTTCAAAACCTCAACTTCTTGTACTAATTTAAGGATAACGAAGTTCATATTTTGTAATAATTTTTAATCAGTAGTCATCGTACTAGTGAATCTAATCGAGGAGACTATATAGCAAAGTGAATATGAAAAAGTTGTATCAAAGATGGAAGGGGACCTTCAAGATATTTGGAGGCACTGGTTCCACATTTTCAACTTTTAACGTACAGCAACCTACTGTGTCAGCTTCATCATCATCCTATAACCAAAAAAAGATATTAAAAGCTGTGTAATCCTCATTTAAACTAAAGCATGAGGGAAATTTTAAAATCAGAGAAAAGCTTGGAGACATTACAAGACATCAAGACAAGAGAAAAGAAAATTAAAGAATGATAAAACACAAAAATCTCTTGCAACTTATACCTTCTCATTGCCAGCCCTAAGAGCCAGTTTGTCAATAAGATATGTTGCTACTGCTATCTGTTTCTTAGTAGGATCTTTGCTTGTAAAGTCCTTGGTATATGCTGTGCGGATACCTTGTATATAGTTCTTCATTCGAAAACCACAACATGCAAACAATTAGTACACCAATCTTCACAACCAACAAAAATGACAGGTAAGAAAATTGGACTTGGAGTTTTGAATAACCTTTAATAGCCTGGCTTTCTCATACTTCTCTTTGTCACTTTGACCTTTCAAGGTACTACTTGCAGCAAGAAAAACATATTTGAATTCCTTCGGATTAATGGGGTCGTTCCAGAAAGCTAACCATGTCACTGTGTTATCGTGTCTTATTTCTTTCCAGCTGCCAGTCGTGAAGATTAAAGAGTATTAATTTTAGAAAAGTTCCCACTTGAAGCGGAAAAAAAACTGTTCATTCTATTGGCATTTCAACAAAAAGGAGTCATTAGCAGAACCTTTGGCCAGGGATAGGACACTCAGGAATAGGAGCATCCTTCCCAATATTGATAGTTATGTCACTTGGGCGAATTCTTTTTTTCAATTTCCCCATCTGTATTGATCATCAACAATATAAATATGTAAAAGCTTAAATTATTACACTAACAACAATGCTTTACAGTTAGAAGGAAAACATTAGTGCACCTTTGGGTGCTCACCCCGGCCGCGGAACAATCCAGGTGGTTCAACTCTGAAGTTTCCAACCTGTAAATGGGCACATCAAAAAGATGATCACAAAAAGTTTCAGTATAGTTATAATTTAATAAAGAAAGAAAATGAAGGATCAGTTCTACACCCACAGGGCTCTATGTAAAGATTGTGACGAAGTGTCTTTCAACAGTTTGACTGACCACACTATATGAGTAGAAAATAAGACATTTTCCTTTCTTCCTTAGCATTCAATTTTTTAGTAAACTAGGAAAAGTACGGGAAGGAATCAACAGGAAAACCACACCATGTCTTCCACCCCTTGATATATGGATAATGTAGAAAGTGAAAAGCATAGTCTATTTGAGATGTGCGGTTGGGAAAAGAGATCAAGTATAGATCAAGATAACAAACAATTTATACCTTCTCTTTCACACCATCAACAATGGCCCACATATATTTTTCCTCTTGCTTCAGTTTCTCCTCTTTCAGAGCTTTCTTCTCCTGCCCAGTGAAAAGAAAGCTGAAGTGAAGATTTGGCCATTCATACATAGGATCAAAAACCTCACATGTCCGTCTACAGTTTTAACTTGCTTCAAATCTGTTATTTTCTCTTATGAGGAAAAGAAATGTTTGTAAAACAGTTACGTCAAGAAAAAGATATCATGTCGCCTCAAAAAATTAGAAATAGATAACATGTAAATGTCATGTGACGGCCATGTTTATAGCAAATTAGACACAATTATCAAGAAACAAATAAAGAATAGAATCAGATAGGCTCAATATCAACGATATTTCATATATGAATTATGAAGTCTACAAAATGTAACCCTAGCACACCTCCGTTGTCATCTGTTTCTTCTTCTCCTTTTCACTCTGATGCCAATCATATATTGGAGTGAAATCACAGTGTTCTAAGCTCTGAATAATGTGATTTTTTCCCAAAATCTTCCGCCAGTCATCCATGAAGTTCTCTTTGAACTTAGGCTTATCCATATACTCAGTATCAAGCATCACTGCAAACATTGTCGCCACCTACAAATAGGAGAAATGAAGACATCAATATGATTCCAAGTAACAAAAGCAGTTATACAAGAAATGATTACTGGGGGAAACAGTCTGTCATAAGCGTAGATGCACCAGATAGGGGTGTGTGTGTGTGTGTGTGAGAGAGAGAGAGAGAGAGAGAGCACCTCTTCCTGTTCCGGGGTCAAGTTGACAGGCTTCCCTTTATAGAGAATCTTGACACCGTGAGGTTTGTATGGAGGCGGAAAAATCACACCACTATGGACCAAAGTGGTCCACTTCTGCCCTTCACCAGAGCTAGGAGGAATTCTTGATGACTCAGAATACTTCAACTTTTTAATGGTCTTATTTGGTTTTTTATTGAACTTCTTGGTTATTGGAGTTGTAGGTGTAGTCAATTTTTTGATCGGTGCTGATTTCTTCTCTGCAACAGCTGTCTTCTTTATTCTTTGTGATATTGGAACATCATCTTCATCATCTTCTTCCTTCGTTTCAGCTTTAATGGACGATTCTTTATTTTTATGAAGTGTAGATGTCTCAGATAACTTGGGCCTTTTTAAAGAAGATGTGTCTGAAGGTTCTATACTATCTACAGTTCTCTTCTTCAAAACAGTTGAAGATTTCCTATCTGTTGATGCTGAACCATTTTGACCACATTCTGCCACCAGAGGTTTTTTCTCACCAGATGTAGAAGATCTGTTAGTTGAACCCCCAGCAGCAGCCTTAACTCGAAACTTGGAAGACAAAGGCATTTCATCATCTGAATCTTCTGATTTGGGAATCTTCAATGTTTGACTAAAATTTGAAGCATTAGCCCCTTTATCAGCATTGCCGGAGTTGATCTTTGATCGGCCGGCATGAAGCCTAGCACTAAGTGGTTTATCATCTTCAGAATCTTCTGATTCCTCCTTTGGTCCACGAGTAGATCCACTCAAAGAATTCTCACCTTTAATCTGACGCTTGACAGAGGTTAACTCACCTCTCATTGAAGTGGAAGGTCTAGAATCTACCATGGTAGACTTTACTTCCAATTCCTTGGTAAGAGAATTAGATAATTTTGGGGAAGGTGTCTTAGAAGCAGGGAATATCTTACTCCTTTGAACAGAGTTATTCTGACCATTTTGTGGCCGTACATTTGATGCTGGCCTCCCTGGTTGTTCATCGTGTTTATGAGGTACTGATTTTTTTGTGTCCGAGTTTGATTGGTTTTGCTTTGAAGAAGATGAGCTACTCCTTTTAAAAACTAATGGTCCATCATCGTCATCCATATCATCCATTAGCTTTTGCTTATTACATGCCTCAACAGTCATCAGTGGCTATTACCTACAGATACACCGATGCTATTGTTAACAGCTATATATAGCAATTCTCCAGTCCTTTTTATGTGCATGACTAAATTCTACTTATTTCAAACAGGAGCAATGGAAATAAGACTTGCATCTTTTACAGTTCAACCAGTGAAGCAAGTGGTCTAAACCCAAAACCATGAGTAAAACTGAAAATTTGCTTGTATGTGAAAATATCATACTTATCCCACTAAAAAATACTACATGAAAGTTTAATCTCTAATTCAAAACATACAGATACATTGATCTAAAAAAATGAATATACGTCGTTGATTCAGAAGAAAATGATATTTGCAACATGCAAGATCAAGAAATGACGAGATACACCAAACATTGGAACAAACAGCTACATGCATCAAAAAGATATTCACTATAGATATTCATTTAGCACTTCAATGTAGTTAAGTTTGCTTCATATCAAATTCATCTAAAGCTATGCATGCTACGACCTATGCATAAAATCAAGTCAACCAGCCATTAATCTTGCTATAGATGGAGTCGAGGACAGAAATTCAAATTCACATGTACAGTATAGACCAAAATCTTATCATTCACAAGCACTAGCTTCACTTGTTATGATATAATTTCTTATGAGTAAATGCATCCTCAGGTGAATAACGCTAACGAGAAAAAAGAACCTCAAACATTTTTTCTCCAAAACTTGACTTTGATGATCCACAATAGTCGTCTAAGCCACACACAATCCAAAATCCTCATCAACCAAACCATTAAGGGAGTACTAACTTTAGGTGGTGGAGTAAAATGATAAACACATGTGATAATTTGAAGCATTAGATTATAAAACAAGCTTAAAATTAATAATCCACTTAAGCATGTGGGAAATTAGCTTAAATTGTTTTTATCACCTAAAGTAAATATTCCCTGATTGGATAGAGAGACCTTATGTGTGCTCTTAGTTGATTTCATGCACACATCTTACTATATATCAACTGTTCTAATGAGGATACAGTTCAACTCTTCCACAATGATGGGTATTAAGTTAGGTTGAAAAAGGTTTCCGGATTCTGCCTCAGATGATCAGAGAGTTATAGTAGGCATTTTCATTTCAGTTTATTGAATCCACATTAACTTGGGTCTAACATTCCCAATTTCTGTAATATGGTTTTTCCATAATTAACAGAAACGCAAAACCTAGAAATTGAAAGAAGTGCTACCACCTACATTAACCAAAACTAATAATTGTCGACTAGAATCACCATTATGCACCTGTTCTATAATGCTAAAATGCATTTTAAAGAAAAGAAACAATTTTGTTAACTTTCAATCCAGCTACTACATCCCTAGCTCAACATCCAACAATCAATTACATGCATATATACCATAAAAATGACAATAAACCAAACGGAACCATATCATACGCCAAAACCCCTAACATCAAAACAGAAAACTAGACTATACCCCCAAAATTAATCTAAGAAACAAATGGCACAGATCAAATAGCTAACTTTCCCGACAAAACGAAGCAGCACAAGTGAATGAAATTCAAATATTGAGCTTCTACCTTCCCCCTCTCCGTTGCCCCAATTCGGAGACGTCCAATCACTATTTTGTAACAGTGTTCAAATTCTATGGAAAAGGAGTGATTATTCTTGAGGCGCACGAGTCTTGAAAAAAAGAGGACGGTGGCGTCGGCGTCGGCGGCGGCGAGCAGACTCCGGTGAGCCGGAGGCGGAAAACGAGGGTATGGCGGTTAGGAAATAGATGCGGCGTGAGGTGAAAGAGGCACATATTTTTATTTTCTTTTATTTATTTCTATTCCTATTTCCGGGTTGGGTTTACGGGTGCCCGCCCATATTAATAAGTCCAACGGGCATACTCAAGTCGAATGGATTCCAATATTATCCAATCAATTTATCCACTTCCAAAGAAATCTATATATTTGCTATAAATAGTCACTCTCCAACAATTTATCTTCAAATTTGACAATATAATATATTTAGCAACACAACAAATTATAAAATAAATTATTTGTGCAATTACTTATATCTTGTATGTATATATATGTACCAATGCTAAGAACAAAACAAATCCTAATTTTGTATTAAAATGAAAGATAAATATGAACTTTTAGATTAAATAAAAGTTGATGGTGAGTATGTACAATTTTTGGTTAGTAAAATATTCCGTTCGTCCAAAAAAAATAGAACACAACTATCATTTTTGGCCGTTAACAAAAAAATAGAGCATATTCATTTATGGAAAGTTTTCAACAAATAATAATTCTACACATTATTCCAATAACACTACTTCTCACTTACTTTTTCTTCTTTTCACTTACTTTATCCCTTTTCTCTTATTTTATCAATTCTACATTAAAACTCATGTCATACACAAATTGCTCTATTTTTTGTGGACGAAGGGAGTAGTTTAATTTTAGGGGTAAAATGTTTCGTTTGATAGTTGTATTATATATACATAGTATAATTAAAAATACAGACATTTTACTGACATTACATGTACTGCTACATTATTGCACTTGAGTATGCATTATGACTAAAATTGCTTGCAAATTCAAAAACACTTAGCACATTAAATTTTTTTGACATTATACACATTGAACTCAGAACATCATAACAATATGGAGTAATAAATAGCATTACATTGTAGATCTATATAGAAAGTATGTAAATTACAATTTTTTTGTGCAAAAAATTTTTTCAATTGAAAATTTTGTTGGAATCCTCGTAAAATCACCTTAATTTAATATATGGTATGTGAAACTATAATTGTATCTAGAAAGTTATATAAAGTTTAAGTTTTTAAAGATTTTTTTGAGAATAATAAGGATTTTCAACTATCATATTGATTTTTTAATTTACCCTTACTACATAATACTCCATTTGTCCCACTGAGGATGACTCACTTTCCTTTTTTAGTTTGTCCCAACCAAGATGACTCATTACTAAAATTAGAAACATCTTTATCTCTATTTTATTCCCTCTCTAGTACTTTATTAATCTTCTTTGGGACAGATGGAATAAGTTTGAGCATCTATATTTAACTAGGCTGGTCTGGGTCCGAACTGGGCTAGGTCCGAATCAATAGAAAGAAAATCAGCCTACAATAGTGATGGGTCTGGGCCGTGCTAACCGCCAAGATTCCTGGTCCGGTCTGGGCTGGGCTGGCCCAACCCATTCGATAACTCTACTTATTAACTCGGGTTCGGACCGGTCTAGTTCATTTGACAACTCTACCGATTAACTTTGATATGCATTGGTTATGCTAATTGTATTAAGATCTTTGAGTGAATTGTATTTTACCTTAAACTTAAACAGAGTGAATTGTATCAAGATCTTTGAATGCAACTTTCAAGTTGCAATATATTGTGCTAACGATAGTTTTAAAATGTTTCATGTCTTATTGTGATAAAGAATCTTCATCAATCATCAGACATACAGCATATAATTTGATATTAGTAGTACCATTAGTTCCATGTAGCAATGTTATAAAGGCTTAGTGGCTAAAATTAATTAAATTTCCAAGCATTTTGCTGCCTGATATACTTGACAGTTATTAGCAGCCATAACTAAAGATTACATGTAACTTTTATGTCTCACATATGCGAGATGTGACAGAGCCCATAAAAGAATTGGATTTTGTTAGAATACATTAATTTGGTATAAGACACATTTTTTCTAATTAATTAGCTTTCAATTAATTATTGTATTAATTGGAATGAAAATGGACGATCAATTAGCTATAATATGTTCTCTAAATTATTAGTTGATCACATATATATACATTACATTTCCTTTTCTATAGTAATTCCAATATGGAAAAGAGCGTATATATGTATTTGTTCAAATTAGAGCACATATATATAAATGGCAATGATTACAATTAATATTATAATCAATTAGTATTACAATTAATATTATAATCAATTAGTAATACGATTGATTTAGGAATTATATTCCTATAATTATGATCAATATATTACAATAATAATGCAAAAGAATAGTCCATACTATTATATAGCCTATTTGATGGAAATGGCTTTTAGGGTTTGATAATTAGGGTTTGTCCTCTCTCTGCCTATAAATACAAGTGTGGTGATCCCATCAAATCACACACTTTACAGAGAACACATAAACAAAGGAAAGAGAGAGAAACAAATCCTTGGAGTTGGAGTTGGAGTTGCGCCACTACACCAGAAAAGGTTCAAGGAAATCGTCTCCTCCTTCCTCAATCGCTTCTGCTATGGATCGCCAAGGTATATCTCGATCCTATTATGTTTATGGTTTACGTGAAATACATGTTGTTCAAAGATCTTGCTTTATTTATATTCAATAATATAATCTTGAATATATGATGATAAATAATGTCCAACATTACAAGCATGCATATATAATATATGATACATGATTATATGATTAAAGTCCTTCATCGATGCGACGATGTCTACATGTGATCACATATTATAAATGAAAATGTAAGAAAATTACACAACATATAATTACTTAGTTATTGTAAAGTGACCAGACCATAATTTGTTTATAAATAGTAGAGTTTTTGGTAGAATTCAAGCCAACCAAGCTATTTTGTGACTAAAATAACTCGCAATCGTTATTTCATGAGTTTCAATTCACAATGAACAATCGTAGAAGAATTGCATCTAATAATATTTATACGCATGTGTATTTGTATATAATGTGTTGTTACAAGTTATGCATGATGAATCAACCACCTAAGTGCATGCATCAACCAAAAAGTTAAGCGCAGCCATGTATATTTTTTTATTAATTCTTTAACAATATAACTTCTTGTTGCTCTTATTGTGATGACAAACTACGAGGTTATAATATATTTACCGAACTGAGATCCTAGTGGCGTCAAAGAAAAATTATGATTGATAGTTTAGGAAGAAATTTTAAATAAATATGGGTTTAGTTATGGCTTATGAGAAAAGCGTACGTAATAAGCGTGGTCCATGTTTAAATATTGTTTTTCGTATAAATATATTTTTCTAACCACCAAGCACAATTGCAATATCTCCCAAATTAACTCAAAGATGGCTACATGTTGTGAATATATTAATATGTATGTCTCGTCCGTATCAAGACTAAATAATTATTTGATCCAATGAAATGACATATTATTAAGTTGATAGGTGAAATTCCAACAACCCTTTACAAACCATTAATAGTTGTCAAATTATGAGGTTTAATGCCTTTATTGGACGAGATATAAACAAACAATTTTCATTAGGAAACAACCCACAAAGATGACTAATATCAATTTTTTAGGGTTTGAGGCCTTTCTTGGATGGTTCGTATAGTTTCATTTTGAGTCCAAGGATCATGTGCAAGATTATTTATACTCATTTGGTGTTACAATGAGTATTTTAAGAAGTTAAAGTGATGTTTAGGTTAAGGGTTAAGCTCGTGTTATTTATAAATAATAGATGCATGCAATATGAAGATAAATAGAGCAAGAAAGCAGACCAAATCAACATTGTTAAAGTTTCACGTGAGATTATACTTTTCGCATTTATTCTAAACTTTAAGTGTAACTATATGTACTCCATACGGTATCCAATATATATCTCATATTTGACTGGTGTGGATTTTAAAAAATATTTGACCTTGTGAAGAAATATGAGTAGCTAGATTAAGTTAAGTAGAATGGGAACCTTACTTTTACATATATATTAGTTTTATTATAATTGTGAGTAAAAATGAGGTAGTAGAATGTGAGTTTATTTACTAAAAATAGTAAAAAATAAAATGGGACATTAATTGGGGATCATTTAAAGAAATATGAGATATATTCATTATAGGGTTAGTAATTTAGACATTAAACTATAATGAAAATAATTTTATTCAGTTGCAATTAATTATGATTATTTACATTAAACTTATTTTATAATTTTCTTATAGAAATTGATTTGATGTCGTCATCAATAATAAGCTAGAAGTATAAAAGCTTAAGAAAGAATGTTTACTGGTTAATATACAAAATAAGATAAACACTTCATGTGTTAATACCCACAACTACCACACGCCAGTTTTTTTTCGATGCAACAAATAACCTTTTTTTAGCAAAAAGATGCGACATTTAGTAAGATCGAGTTATGTATAAAGTTATTACCGCTATTCGTGAAAAATCATAAAAATTACCCTAAATAACTCGTAAGAATGTTACTTGTGCTAGTCCATATTTTTTTTATAGTATATCATATTCACCTAGTTAATTAAATGAAGTTTTACTAATTAATTGGTAATATTATGTTGAATATAAATGACGTACGTTTAACTTCGTTGTTTGATCTACCATTTCCCCCCATCTTTAGATATATATACCATTCATAATCGGAAATAGATTTGTAAGTGTACATGTACAACTAGTTTAGAAAAAATTCATAAAAATATTATGAAGAAAGACTAAAATTCTAACGCTCCACTTTTCGAACCCTAACTTTCGAGTCATAAAATTTTTGCATTAAATGCTTTTAATTCTATGAAGTATGAGGATTGAATGATGAGTGATTTAATTGCATGATTTATTTATGACCTAGTTGTGTTGTGGAGTTGAGATTTATTTGAATAGTAAAAAATGTTGAGTATATGACGTGACTGTTGAATAGTCAAAGATGTGGAATATATGACGTGGCCGTTGAAAGGTCAATGTGTTGAGAATATGAGGTGAAAGTGGAAATGGTTGAAATTGTGACGTGATTGTGTAAATATTTTGATGCGGAGTGAAATATATTGTGGTGAATTATTCCCTAAGGATGAGTGAGATTAAATAGGATCTTCATAAATATCATACACATTTTATTTAGAATTTTCGACCCCCATGCTTTATTGGAGAGGAATCCTATTTTTCTTGGATTTAATTAAGTGCTTGAGATATTTATCCAAATTAAATCCAAAGTCCGATTATTTCTTATTTTCTCCATGAGAAAATCGACCCCTATGCTTATACATGGAGATTTTTGAAAATCTCATATTTATGGGAGAAGGAATTATTTTATTATATTATTTGATCCCCTCATTTATTCCCTCCCACGAATATATTCAAATATCCTAGCATCTTACCATATCTAAGGAGATCTTGCCATATCCTATTTTAATTAAGATTTGAAATTGATTCCTTGTGGAGGAAGCATAATTCACGCCACTTCCCTATTTTATTTGGAAAAATTATTATTTTTATTCTGCTCCGTGATATTTTATTCTACTCCGTGAAATACCAAATTAAATCATATGCTAACTAAATAGCATACAATTCGAACCCTCCCCTTATTTCTCTCAAAATTAACGCCAACTCCTCCTCATATCTCCTCAAATCTTTTTATTTATTTAATTATGGGAGTATATTCTTGAACTCTATAAATAAGAGAGAAAACCCTAACTCTAGAATCAAAGATCACGCCTACTCTCTCTCCCTCACGCCGTCTCCCACTCTCTCTCAAATTTTCTTCTATTTTCCTCCATGATTTCTTCATCTTTTGAGAAGAATTCAAGTTGAAGCCTCAAGAATTATTGAAGAATCAAGATTTTACTTTGTTTCTACCGATCGTTTTATTCAAGAAGAGGTATTTTGATCTATCATTTCTCATCTAGCCGATTGATCGGTGTTCTTGAACCCTTATGCATATAGATTGAGTGAAAAGGGGAAACAATTGATGAATATGAAGTGATATGCGTGTGTGCATCGGTATGCGTGCGTGTGTGTTTGTGTGTGTGCGTGTGAGATGTGTTGAAGAACACTCATACGAGACATGTTTTGATGATAGATCTGTAGTTGTGGTGCGAATAAAATTGATATGATGAGCATGTCTTGATTTTTGAATGATAATATAAAACTAATCGATGGGAAAAAGGGAAAACGTTGGGAACATTCATGATTTTGAGTAGATGATTGAGACTTACTTTTGATAAACATAATTTAAAGGTGATAACTCGCGCTCTCGGCGTGATAGCAAGGGGAAGAGCGTACTTGAGATCTAAGGAGTCGAGATGGACTTTATTTACTAAACTCTTTTATTTCCAAAATAATGATTATGGTGTTATAAGGGTGGTTTAAAACGTTATGCCAAGCCTATGATTGTTTTGATGATGTTGTGTGCCTGATGCCTAGTTTGTGAGTTCGCTCCATTAGGCTATAGGGCTATATAAACGAATTCGGGAATTCGGGTCTGAGTAGGGCCGCAAACCCTATCAGGCTAGTGTACACAGTTGGGATCGGGAGCCGTCCTTGCTAGTCGGCCGGTCTCGTGGGCGAATAGTGTGGCCACATTTTCGTCGCACTACGGAATTGATGTGAATTGTGAATTGTTGAGAAAATAGGGGAAATTGTTTGACTGGTCAGTCTATGAAATTATTTTGTGATACTCGATGATATTTGAACTCGAGTTTGCAGTTATAAAATAATATCATCGAATATCACAAAATAATTTCATAGACTGGTCAGTCAAACAATTTCCCCCATTTTCTCAACAATTCACAATTCACATCAGTTCCATAGTGCGACGAAAGTGTGGCCACACTATTCGCCCACGAGACCGGCGACTAGCAAGGACGGCTCCCGATCCCAACTATGTATACTAGCCTGATAGGGTTTGCGGCCCTACTCAGACCCGAATTCGTTTATATAGCCCTATAGCCTAATGGAGCGAACTCACAAACTAGGCATCAAACACACAACATCATCAAAACAATCATAGGCATGACATAACGTTTTAAACCACCCTTATAACACCATAATCATTATTTTGGAAATAAAAGAGTTAGTAAATAAAGCCCACCTCGACTCCTTAGATCTCAAGTACGCTCTTCCCCTTGCTATCACGCCGAGAGCGCGAGTTATCACCTTTAAATTATGTGTATCAAAAGTAAGTCTCAATCATCTACTCAAAATCATGCATGTTCCCAACATTTCCCTTTTTCTCATTGATTAGTTTTATATTATCATTCAAAAATCAAGACATGCTCATCATATCAATTTTATTCGCACCACAACTCCAGATCTATAATCAAAACATTTCGCGCATGAGTGTTCTTCAACACATCTCACACGCACACACACAAACACACACGCACGCATACCGATGCACACACACACACGCACATCACTTCATATTCATCAATTGTTTTCCCTTTTCACTCACTCTATATGCATGAGGGTTCAAGAACACCGATCAATCGGCTTGATGGGAAATGATAGATCAAAATACCTCTTCTTGAATAAAATGATCGGTAGAAACAAAGTAAAATCTTGATTCTTCAATAATTCTTGAGGCTTCAACTTGAATTCTTCTCAAAAGATGAAGAAATCTTGGAGGAAAATAGAAGAAAATTAGAGAGAGAGTGGGAGACGGAGTGAGGGAGAGAGAGTAGGCGTGATCTTTGATTCTAGAGTTAGGGTTTTCTCTCTTATTTATAGAGTTCAAGAATATACTCCCATAATTAAATAAATAAAAAGATTTGAGGAGATATGAGGAGGAGTTGGCGTTAATTTTGAGAGAAATAAGGGGAGGGTTCGAATTATATGCTATTTAGTTAGCATATGATTTAATTTGGTATTTCATGGAGTAGAATAAAATATCACGGAGCAGAATAAAAATAATAATTTTCCCAAATAAAATAGGGAAGTGGCGTGAATTATGCTTCCTCCACAAGGAATCAATTTCAAATCTTAATTAAAATAGGATATGACAAGATCTCCTTAGATATCGTAAGATATGCTAGGATATTTTAATTTATTCATGGAGGGAATAAATAAGGGGATCAAATAATATAATAAAATAATTTCTTCTCCCATAAATAGGAGATTTTTGAAAATCTCCATGTATAAGCATAGGGGTCGATTTTCTCATGGAGAAAATAAGAAATAATCGGACTTTGGATTTAATTTGGATAAATATCTCAAACACTTAATTAAATCTAAGAAAAATAGGATTCCTCTCCAATAAAGCATGGGGGTCAAAAATTCCAAATAAAATGTGTATGATATTTATGAAGATCCTATTTAATTTCACTCATCCCTTAGGGAATAATTCACCACAATATATTTCACCCCGCATCAAAATATTTACACAATCACGTCACAACTTCAACCATTTCCACTTTCACCTCATATTCTCAACACATTGACCTTTCAACGGCCACGTCATATATTCCACATCTTTGACTATTCAACAGCCACGTCATATACTCAACATATTTGACTATTCAAATAAATCTCAACTCCAAAACGCAACTAGGTCATAAAGAAATCATGCAATTAAATCACTCATCATTTAATCCACATACTTCATCACTTAAAAGCATTTAATGCAAAAAAATTTATGACTCGAAAATTAGGATTCGAAAAGTGGGGCGTTACAAAAATGCCATGTAAAATGGTTTGATGTTGTCAACCACATGCGCCCTATCTTTTCTCTTCTCTTTTCATTATCTTTTTCTATTTCCTCTTTTAGATATAATCTTAAAAGTAGTCAATCATTTATATCATGATATGTTTGCGATTGGTTAGTATATGAGATGAAAAGTGGTCATCCAAAGTCCAAGCATCACATCTTTTCACCCCCCCAACAACCCTTATTAGTGCAATTTAAGAGCATTAACACAAATTAAACGGGACAAAATGAGTAGCACACTAAAATTAATTTTATGATGCTCTTTGTCCTTATGATTTTTAATAGTAGTAGTATAGGATTTTAGAAAATAAACAATTGAGAACCTGAGAATGTTGTATTCAACTTAGATACTCGCATTCGTAATAAAATTAAATGCGTTCGAAGAAGATGAAATTTCTGCTCCTCATGTATCTACTAAGAGGATGCATCCAATGTAGTAGTACATATTTATGATCGAATATCGTCAGAATTAAGATGCTTGGTGGGGTACTCAGAGCAGGATTACGAGGATAAGCTTTTGGAGCATTTATAAGAATAAAAATAATTTCAAGTACGATAAGGTGTCGGACATGATTACCTGATGTTCTTCGGTGGCAAGGAATTTGGTTTGGAAGAAACGAAGATCTCACCACTAGGCAATAATCAATTACTTAGGACATTGATGTAGTCGATTTTCATCTCGCGGTCAAGGAGAGTTTTTACACATAGTCGGCGCCTAGTGAGAGTCGTCCGACGAGTCATAAAACGGATTAACATGAGGTAAAATAGACAGCAAAATGAATGACAAGAAGTAGTGTCACAAGCAGGGAGTGATTGGACGAGTTGTCCAAAAATGGATAATATGGATGAAACAACGATGACCACCGTATGCGACAAACCGTTCCCCAGATTCACATCAAAGATTACATAGGCTCAACAATAAAAGTACGGAAACTTTGTCGACCAACTTGGATGCTAGCTTTTGTGGTTTGTAATTTTTTAATACATTACTTTTTTTAATACTTATTTTAATCATTATATGTTTATCTTGATTGTAAATTTTTCCAAATTCTATTATTTATTCAATTATAGAAATATCTCAATTCGAATAAATATATAACATTGGATATTTAAAAAAAATAGTACTATGAATAAAAAGAGTAAATAATGGGAGTGGAACCTTGAATTTTAAAGTTCTAGATTTGTGGCATTGGATTGTGAATGTTCTTAGTCACCTTTTATGACTGTATCTCATGTGCTTAAGTTCATGAAAACATCCATCTTAATTCTGTAATTAATTTATCCAATTCTATATTGGTTTTGTTTGTTCATGAGTATACCTATCATCGAATTTAACATAGAACCCAACAAATCATAATATCGTGTTAATCAGGAGTATGTTTTATAGGATATACTCAAAACAAAAAATGAGAATCATTAATTAGAAGGTGATTTTTTTTTTATCAAATTCCCGATTGAGAATCGAGCAGAGATGCAGAGTCAAACCTGTCGACATGGATGTTTTACTATATCTACGAAAATTATTGATGCTGTACAGTCGCTCACTGTTTGGCTTCAGCAATATGTCTCTGGGGGTAAATATGAGTATTTTAATGGGACACTGTTAGTTTTAAACTTTTAATAGTCTTCACATGTGAACTATTGAAATTAAAATTTCATATACCAACGTAATCAATATTTAACTAGATACTAGTACAAATTTCAAGTACTTATAAAGTTTTCTCTCTATGGATTGACAATTTTTTCCCTCTATGGAGCTTGAATTCATGTATCTTCTATTTCCGTGCCCATTCACCGTAGAGGCCGTAGAGCTATCAATAAACTTCAGATTTTTTTAAATGGTCTTTTATTTCAATCTATATTATTAATTTAATTATATAATTATTAAGTATGGTTTACAATACATCTATGATTTATATATATCCACCAACTCGGTTAAGAAATTTTGTTGAGGAGTCGTGGAGGCTTTTGGCGATATTTGTAATCGGAAGTCGAACACTGTCGATTGCTAGTTCCTGCTGGATATGCATGGGAGGGTGCACGGATTTTCCGATTTGCAGTGAAGCATAGATTGAAGAACAAGTTCATACTCACCTCTAACGTAACATGATTGAAGAAATTTAGACACAACCATTTATGTGTATTTGTATTTTTTTTAAAGTTTGTTTATCGTTGTATTTTTTCGAATATTGCAATACAATGAAGATTTTCGTATTATATTATTTTGGTATTTCAATTTATATTTTATTTGATAACGTAATAAAAACTAAAAGAAACAAAAACAAAATAGAGGTGACATGGAAAATGGAGATAGACTAAATTATACTCCCTCCATCCCACAAGAATATGCCTTCATTCTTTTTTAGTTCGTCCCACAAGAATTTGCACTTTCTAGTTTTGGAAACTATTTTCTCGCTAATGAGGTAGAACCCATCCCCCACTAACAATACTTTAATTACTTTTCCTCTCTAACTCTCTCTAACTTTACTAATTTTGCATTAAAACTAGTGTCAAATCTAAAGTGCATATTCTTTGGAAACAGAGGGAATAGTGCACTATTGTAGAAATTTGGACTGTGTGATACTCCCTCCATTCCATAGTAATAGAGTCATTTTGCCATTTTTATACGTTTTATAATAATAGAGTCATTTCCCTTTTTAGTAAAAGTCAACACATTTTTCCACACCTACTTTACTCTCTCTTACTTTTTTCTCTCTTCGTCTCTCTACCTTTCCATTTTCCACTTTATTCTTCATTTACTTAAGTCACCTAACACATTTTTTCTTAATCTCCGTGCCAAAAAGAAACGCCTCAATTACTATGGAACAGAGGGAGTAATATGTTGACATGCCATGAGGAAAATGAAAATGAGCTGATTTATAGGCTGATTTATATTTCACGACAGTGAAAGCTCTAAGGCCATGCTTGGTATGATGGAATGGAATGGCATTCCTACCTCCATTCCATTCCTTTGCTTGGTAAATTTTTTCCTTAGGAATCACCATTCCATTAGGAATGGTCATTCCATTCCACATGGGAATACCCATTCCATCCATTTAGCTAAGGAATGGTCATTCCATTCCATTTCATTTTCCTTTCTTCTTATTTTAAAATTTAACAATATTAAATAAATATTATTTAATATTATATTTAAATTTAATATCATCTCAATTTTAGCATAAATTAAAATTTTAAAATTTTTAATAATTGAAAAAAAAACACACACACACCAACTCACACAAACACATGCACACAGCAACTCACACAAAACACACACAAACACACACACACAGCAAAACACACACACACACACACAACAACTCACACAGCACACACAACACACACACACATGCAGCAACTCACACACAACACGCACATGACAAAACACACACACAAACAACTCACACACCACCACATATACACACACACATCAACACATGCATACACCACATATGCACACACTCATTTATGTGTATCGTACAAATTTATATGATCCAAAATATTGACAAAAATATTTTTGAATAAATATTTTTGTTATAGAATCAACATATTAATTATTCATATTTCATTCCAATCCATTCATATATTATTTTGTAGTTACCAAGCATAGGAATGAAATCAATCAAGGAATAACAATTCCATTCCATTTGTAAACCTTACATTCACCAAGCACAAGAATGGAATGAAATTGTCATTCCATTCCCATCTCCATTCCATTCCCTCCTCATTCCATTCCATCATACCAAGCATGGCCTAAGGGCTTAAGCCCCTATTGAATTGAATTTTTTAATATTTTTTTAAATATTTGTAAAATTTATTCAACTTTTATACAAATTATTACGGTATTGTGCAAAAGTTTTTATCTCTTAATCTCTTTTATATTATTTTCTCTTATTTTATTTTTTTCCACCTAAAATGTGTATCATTTTTTAAATATACATGAAAAAACAAGTCAATTGCTTAAGCTAAGGAAATACTATTATTGATCTAAATTATAGTATAAAATAAAGTTTCAAATAAAATATTGAAAATATAGTCCCTAGTCGTACTAACCATTTTCTATGTCCGGCCTCTAGCGACAAATACGGCAAAAAAAGCATTGATAAAATCGAATATTGGATGTCATGCTAAATATGAAGAAACAGAAATAGAGTTGGCATTGACTATTTTGCTTCACACTTTGTGTACATAAAGAGTAGTATAATGAGGAAAAGAAGAGGAGGAGATGAGTAGGCAAATAAAAACTCAAAATTGGAAGAAAAGAGACATTAACAGAAAAGATGATTCGAGAAGAGGCCTTGAAAACTGGGAGACATGAAATCATCAATGAGCATTGAATCATCCTCTAAACTATGGAGACTCGGTTGATTGAAATAGCAATCCCATTCCCATTCCCATTCCTCATCCCCTTCACATAGCCGCGGCAGCTCCACAATCTCTCCCAGCTCCAGGTGGTCCATCTGCGCGGCCTTGGTGGCGGCCGCCTGAACGTCCTGCGGCGAGGAGGTGGCGGGGCGGGGCAGCAGGTCGGATATCTCCGGGAAGTTGAGGATGGCGGCGGCGCCCTTGACGGCGAGGGCGGCGGCGTCGTGGGCCCGCGCGGCCATCTCGGCGGTGGCGAAGGTGCCGAGCCAGATCCTGGACTTCTTCTTGGGCTGTCGGATCTCGGATACCCATTTCCCCCACGCCCGCATTCTCACTCCTCTGTACACTCTCTTCTGCCCCGGGGCTTCGTTGCTGTCGCTGTCGCGGCCTCTCTTTTTGCTGCACTCGCCCATTCAAAGGAATGATCTCAAATTCTCAATCAAGGCTTAGATTTTGATACACCCACTACTATACTCTGTCTATATATATATACATGTATGTATGTGTGTGTGTGTGGTGTGTAGAGAGTGTTGAAATATATAGGCGAGTTTATTTTTTTCTTCTTCCGTGTTCGTGTATGTATAGTGTATGTATCGGTTGGTAAGACAGGAGGGAGCAACCTCTTTTCTTTTTTTTTATTCTGATTTTTTGGTGTTGAATAAAATTTGGGAGGGAGCATTAAGGGCCGTCTCCACCGACCCAACTTTTATGGCTGATTTGTTTTCATCATTTGATTTGATTTGTGATATTTCTACGATAGAATCCACACTTGATTCGGCACAGATTTTTAAAAACGTCAAAAAAAAAGTGAGTTGAAAATAGTAATGAATTAAGAATCCCACTAATTTAATTTACTCACTCTGTCCATAAAAAATAAGGCACATTTACCATTTTTTACCGTCCACAAAAAATAGAACACATTCATTTATGGAAACATTTTCAACCAATAATAACCTACACATCATTCCACTAATACTACTTCTCACTTACTTTTTCTTCTTCTCTCTTACTTTTTTTCCTTGTCTCTTATTTTACCAATTCTATATTAAAACCCGTGTCATATACCAATTATCATATTCTCCGTGGACGAAGGGAGTATTAGTTTTAACAGCTGCAGAACTGCCGTCTCGCCCGCCACACCGCTCCGCCAGGTACTCGGCTGTCCCCCATGCGCCATGGAGCCCCTCAGGCTTGCAATAGACCGTCGCGGCTGGTCTATTGGAACACTCTAACTATTTTGTTAAGAATAGACGAGTCCAATGCTATTCGATCACATGGGTTATACTATTCTAAATTTTTATAGTCCATTCTAGTATCAATTGCAGTTCAAATAATTAATTAGCACATGCTTAGATATGTATTTTATACAGTACAAAGAGAGGGGACGAGTAGTTAAAATAAAGTGGTTTGAGTTAAGGCGTAAATTGTAGATTAAACCAGCAACGTCATTTAATTAATTGAATTATATATCCGCCTATAGCCACAGCCAAAGCAACCGAAATATGTACAGGTACGAATTTTGCATTATATCTCAATTATTTTATGGAATTAGTAGGTTCGGGAAAGGTATGTACTAGTATTTATTTCTTGGTATTACATAAAGTGGAATCTCCGTTGCTCAAACTTTGTGTGCCATTTATATGCGTATTCACCTTTGTATCTAACGTTGAATTATATAGAAGAAAAAACCAATTTCACTTTAGGAAAAAAAGGACAAAAATACTACTCTTAAACTTTGATTGACTAACTCGTGTATGCTCATTTCTTATAGATTTGATACTTTTTACATACAAGATACATATTTTTATTATAAACTAAAGAATAAAGGTCAATTTTGATCCTAAATATATGACCAAAATATAAATTTGGTCCAAAACGTTCACTTTAAAAAAAACAGGTCCATAACAAATGAAATCCTTGTCGGAGTGGCCCTTTTTTGACGATTCCGTCAAAAAACTAACAGTCGTGCTACTGTGCAATTACCGTTGACCGTTAGTTTTTTAACGGAACCGTCAAAAAAAAGGACTACTTTGGCGACATTTTCATTTATTATGCATGGACCTGTTTTTTAAAAAGTGAATGTTTTGGACCAAATTCATATTTTGGTCATATTTTTAGGACAAAAATTGACCTTCACTCTAAACTGAATATATAACAATGAAAACTAGTACTGTACTACAAATTAAACAAACTGCTTAAAATAGAAGTAGTACATGCTAATTTGTGTTCAATCATCCAAAACATAGTACCCAATGTAATTGATCTTGAATCAGGCGGCGGGACATCGGTGCTAATTAGTGTGAATTATTTGATACAGTAGAATAGTGCAAAAAATGATAAAAAGAAGAAGATTGTTATAAGAAGTAATAATAATATGATAAAAATATGATTCTTGAAGAGAGAGACTAGTAGTGGCGGACGTAGAAAAAAATTATGGCAGGGGCTGCATGATATACTTCTTCCATCTTGTTTCATACTCCGTACATTCTTTTTCGTTCGTCTAAGAAAAACTATATCATTTACCCTCTTTTATTATTTTTCATAATTGGACTCCATATTCTACTAACAGCCCTTATTACATTTTTATTAAAATTAATAGTATATGAAAATATGACTTAAATTTTTTCACTAACTTTTTTAACAGTTTTTCAAACCTAAACAAGAGTTAAAGTAAGATACATAAAATAATAAATCACGAATGGAGGGAATGATTTTTTAGTAATATACATATGAAAAAATATACGTAGACAGAATATTAAAATTTCAATTAATTAAATCAAAATTGTCTTACAATAACATTATAAATGATAATAAATATACTTACTTTGAGACAAACTTCAAATTATCCAAACTAAACACATCAAACTCTAAGAGCACTCCCAATGGGCTCGGCGTTAAACTCGGCGATTTTTCGCCGAAAATCGCCGAGTTTTCGCCGGCCAATGGGACGATTTCGGCGAATTCTCGGCGTTATTCCTCCCGAATTAACGCCAACCGGCGATCCATCGCCGAAACATAGCCGAATCATCGCCGCCCACTGTGGGCGCGATTCGGCGATGTTCGGCGATAATTTTTTTTTTTTTTTTTTTTTAAATGGCTATATCTATAATTCCACCACTATAAATACTTCCTCTTCCTCCTCCATTCATCACACACAATTCTCTCAATTTTTCAATCTCTTATCTCAATCTTCAATCTTCAAAATTATGAGCTCTAGTAGGAAAAATTCTCGAAAAAGTAAGGGTAAGGGCAAAGAGTCGAGTTCGAAAATTCCCAACACTGATGAAGCAAATGAGCAGTGGTTGAGCTCGTTGTTGTCGATGGGTTCTCCTC
Source organism: Salvia hispanica (assembly GCF_029641045.1). Classification (NCBI taxonomy): domain Eukaryota; kingdom Viridiplantae; phylum Streptophyta; class Magnoliopsida; order Lamiales; family Lamiaceae; genus Salvia; species Salvia hispanica. Next base: position 5,771,090 of record NC_142696.1, read on the forward strand.
CCGGCCAATATCCATATGCGGGTCCGTCCCCATTGCAGACTCCTACGCCACGCAGACTTTCTCCGTACTTCCAGTCTGCCCTCAGCATGCCCTCTCCAGCCGACGATGTGTATCGCCCCCAGATAGTCACATCGTTGTTCGACACCCCTGGATCAACCCCAGGCGACGAAGAATCTCAGGCCGCGACGTACACAACGGATCCGACACTCAGCACGGACGACTACGAGGTGGAAGAAACGCCCTCCGAGCCGCCTTCCAGGAGCGGGAAGGGGAAGGCACCGGCGTCGACGGCTGCGACTGATACGGCTTCCGATGAGAAGCCGAAGCGGACAAGGACTACTTACACTCTCGAAGAGTCCGAGCTGATAGCCAACTGCTGGGCGGACACGACGCAAGACGCGGTGCGCAGCAACTACCGGACTGAGATCATGTTCTGGGCGCAGGTTACGGAGAAGTACACGACCAACAAGACTGCCTCGATGAAGGACCATGGCAGTGAGGCGATCCGCCGGCATTGGGAGCGCCTCATGAGGGACTGTGCCCATTTCAACGGTATATATTCTAACTTGATGACGAACATGACGAGTGGCCAGAACGAGCACATGGTCCGAGATGAGGCCATCCAGATGTATAGTGGCCAGTTCTTGTCGAAGGGCTTCAAGTATTGAAAAATCTATGATAGGCTGAAGGATCTCCCCAAATTCCGGACGGAGATGCACAGCGCGCTGCACGGGAAATCGGTGCGCTCGCGACTTAGCGGTGCAGAGAGTGAGGGCAGCGCGATCCCCATCGACTTGTCTGAGGATGGTCCGCACGACCGCCCTATGGGAGCGAAGAAGGCGAAGCGGAGGCGGAAGGGGAAGGGCACATCGTCAGATGCCCAGTCGGAATCCCCGTTCTTACAACAAGCCACGTTCTCTTCCAATGCCGCCACTCTGGCGCAGTTTTACATGCTGTACTTCACCGGCGGCGGCACCCCAGAAGAGAAGCAGTCCCTCTGGTCGACCATCCAAAATATGAAGATCAAGATGGGCCTCTCGCCGGACGCCCCTCCCTCTTAGTTTTTTAAATCCTTGTTTTTTATGGTTTTTTATTTGTAGTTTTTTTTTCCTCGTTGTATTATATTTTCCAATGATTAATACAACGACGAATTGTTCATTTATAAATCTATTTATTAAACACATTTGTAGGGAAAATTAAATAATATTAAAAATGATGATGTAAAAATGAAATGTTGAGTTAGGGAGAAATAAGGGAGAAACCATTGGAGCAGTTGGCTAAAAGTTGGCTAAAAATTGGGAATAAATTTTGGTGCTGATGTGGCGCTGATGTGGCAGGAGTTAGGGAGAAATAAGAGAGTTTTTAGCCGGACCATTGGGAGTGCTCTAATCCTAGCATTACAAACTCTAACCCAAACATAATAAACTTAAATCACAAAATTCTAACATTCAATCCACCATAATTTCTTTTATATTTTCATGCTTAATATATATAGTCCAGTAAATATTAAAATTTGTTAAAAAATTAAACTGAAAAGATGAAAAAAAAGAGTTAAAAGTTGAAAAGTCAAATACACACGCACTCTTTGAAAATTGTACTACATTTTTAAATTTTATTACGTATTGTACTATTTATTTCTTGGGAGTTGGGTCTTCTTCTTCCCCAAGGCTAAAACCATGACAGCTTATTTCTTCATTTGTCTTTGTATATTTTACAAGCTGAAATTCATTTCAGCCCCTTCCATCATTCAATCTCGAATAATTTAGCCTTTAATAGCACTGATTTAGGAAGGGTTGAAGACTGTATATTGAAATTTTTAAAAAATTTAACAATAGAAAATAAGAAAAAGAAAATTGTTGGCATGTGCTGAAACCCCTCCCCAGCTCTATGTGTGTCCGCCACTGGAGACTACTAGCTATTCTTTGCTCCTTATTCGCCTAGTAGTACAATTATTATACTACAAGTATTTAGATATAATAGGACATATGTTGAAAATTAATAATCTCTAGCTTGATATACATTGCTATGGAAGACTACTTTGTACCTCACCTAATCGAATTAAATTCAATTGAATTATATATGGAGCTTGCATTGCAATATTGCATGATGTTGTAACACATGCAACTAGATATTAACAATCTTCGGTTTACCCCCATTAATTAATTATAACGATAACCAAAACGGTTGATATATGTAGACGTATATCTCTCTTTTTTGTTACATACCTAACTCTTTTGTCTACACGTAGAAATCAGTAAATTAAATGCCCAAGTAGATTTAATTTATACAAAACAAATCAAATTCATGAGATATTCCTAGGAATTTAAGTAGCATCGTTTTATCGACATCGAGAATGTGTTTAGTTACTGGATTCAGTTCCATGGTTATATAACTAAAATTAATTCTTACTAATGGAATTGCAAGTACATATAAGTATAAAATTAGGTATTAATTTCGCACTTAATTTATTGCAGCAAGAAAAAGACGATTCTGTCGTCTTGGCGGCCCCCACACTCCGCCCGACATCATGTGACACTTAATTTATTATAACTCATAAGCTGGTCAAGTATCGCGTGATTTTCTTTGAACTTTGCCTTTTTATAAAAACTAGCATTCCTCACTTTGCCATGAGCGGAATCTCAGTGCTTGGATTTGGGTCCACGAAAGATACCAAACATTGCTGTATTAATAAATTTGTGTGTTGATCAAAATTGAACTATTACATAAATGCACGAGCATACGTTTTTGTGCATTCATATATTAAGCGAGTGTATTTCATTTTGATTAGCCCACATCTAGTGTGGTTTGAAAATTACTACACAAATAAGAATTTAAATACTAAGACACACATATAAATAAGAATTCTCAATGACACGCGTGATTTTCAGTTTAGCCAGAATAGTAACATACTTACATTAATTACGACCAGTGGCAAGTAATCCTCAAATAAATACTCACTTAGTCCCACAATAAGAGTTACGTTTGGCGTGGACACGAATTTTAAGAAATATAAATAATAGTGTGTTCAAAATGTTAATGGAATATGAGGTCCATTTTTTATATTGGTTTTATAATAGAATGTGAGACCTACTTATCATTTATGGTAAAAGTGAAATGTGACTCTTATTATGGGACAGGCCGAAATGATCAAATGTGACTTTTATTTGTGGGACGGAGGGAGAAATTAATTAAATTGAGTAAACTACAGTATTTATTAATGTCATAAAAGATCATAAAATAAAAGTATAAAACGTCAAAGAATCTTAACTTAAAGCCTAGGCATTTAAAGTAGGTCTCATAGCGTGTTACAACCTTCGTTATGGTGGAAGAATTTAAATGAGTACTAGTAAAATTTACATCACTTATTAATAATTTTATAGCTTAATCCCTAAATTGATTATTCTATAGGAGTATTTCTTATGTGAATGTGTTACGTCCCCCAATATATATTGTCTCCTCCAAATTCTATTTTGAGTGACTTAAATAATATGATTCCTTATGTTGTATATTAATGAGATCAATTAAATAAAGAAAATAAAAAATTAAAACAGTGAGCTATTAATTGCTATCAATTTACATAAGATGATATTAACCTCTTCTACAAAATACTTGCTAACAAATTTTTACTCTATTTGACTTCACACCGAAAACGAGTATTTGTAATTGCGAGACCAATTTGAAATTAAAATAGTAGACTTAAGAGCATACTCGTGTGTATCGGGGATTTGAGAGAGGAGAAGAGAAGAGAAATTGAGTTGAATATTTGCAGTTCTTTTAATATTTGACAGAGAAGAGAAGACGAGATTGAAGAATGTTTCGGGCCTTTCTTTTTTTTAAGCTAGTTGGGTTCAAATTTGGGCCCAACTATAACCAGCTATGGAATCATATTATTAATAAGCTCCGTGACTGCATTGATGCGCGACTAACATGGGTTGGGCTTCTGTGGGTGGCTGGGTGAAGTGGTTCTTATACTAGATGGACTACTAGTTTTGATGATTGATTTGTGATGTGAACTTTAGGAGTGGGATGATATGGTGCACAATTTTTGAAGTTAAATGTTAGCTCATTTAGAAAAAAAGAAAAGAAAAGGGTGCGGCTTCGTTATGTAGAGACAGATGAGTCCACATGTTGTTATGGCAAGGAATATTCACGATGTCAAATTGGCTGCTCCTGGTGGTGAGGGGGTGAATCGAAGTGCAATTTTAGTCGGGTTAAAAATTATAGGAATTATTATCATTTAAATCATACATTTGTTTAGATAAAAGTTCGAGCCTACTACGACCGTTAATTTGGGGGCAATCTTGGATTTACATAAACCCATTTGTCTAGCTCAAACCCATTTTGTTTTGGTTTCTCTACTAGCCTGAACATTTATGTAACAAAATGGTAAGTAGTATAATTAACTAGAGCTAATTACTAAATTGGACTTGTAGTGAGTTTAACTCGGGCTTCTAATAAGCATGGTTGAGTTTGGAAAGAATTCAATTGAAGCACGTAGCTCAAATCATTTTTTTTATTTGATCATAGATGTACCCAAATCTATTTTATTTCTCTAGTGGATCGATTTTAGGCCGATCTTTGTTCTGGACTGAGGTGGCTTGGGTCAACCCTATTTACTAAACAAATCTATATGTGGATATATATTATTCTCCACTACTCTCATTCACAAATAAAAAACAAGATATTTATAGGTTATATCAAATTCATTTACTTCTCGCCAATAAGATCATTTAATTGACAAAGACATGATATGGAAGTCTACAATAAATTTGACTTTAGTATCGGAAAATGCATGTAAAGAATAAATAAATAAACTTAAAAATATATAGCAACTATATTGGAATTATTTACAGCTTTTAAATTGATCTTCGATAACAATACTACATGTAGTCATGGTTTTAGGCATGAATTTTATACACGGATTAAGAATTTAATTTTCGATTTCATCATTTTTTGACAATTAATCCTTTTCTATAGAGTAATTAATAATTACTCCATATAATATACCTACATGCTTATATAAAATATAATGTACCCACATGATCATGATCATATGAACTGGTTTCGAGAACATAAATTTGCAGCTTGTCATCTAGCTACCTTTATTTAACATTGGTCAAATCGATTGATAAAAAATACTAAGTAGTCACTTAGACTTAAACTTTGAAATGACAATGGCATGAAAGTAATAATTAAGTTTCGTTACTAGGATATGTGTGTTTGTTTTAAAATATACCCACTTGAACAAAGTATTTTATATCCATGTTCACACAGCTGGTTTCAAATATAAAGTTAGCAGTTTACTAGCTACGTTTACATAAAATAAATACCTTGAGATTGATGGGTCAGGGTCAGGGTCATGGGTGGATAACTGGATATACTATCAATCTTTCTTTTTTGTTGCTAGACAGAAAAGTAATTTATGAATCAGTATTATACTAGTAATAACTAAATTTGCAATATATTATCTCCGTTCCATAGTAGTCGAGTCATTTTTTCATTTACGTTCCATAATAATAGAGTAATTTCTCGTTTTAGTAAAAATCAACACATTTCTTCTCATTTACTTTACTCCCTCTTACTTTATTCGCTCTTCAACTCTCTACCTTTTTCATTCCCTACTTTATTCTTCCTTTACTTAATACAATTTTTCTTAATCTTCGTGCTAAAAAAATGTCTCTACTATTACGGAACGGATGGAGTATGTAGGTAGCAAGGTTTTTTTCCGGAGAATTTAGTAGGCTTTCGCATGTATATATCAATCACATGGCAGGAATGGTTATTCTGTTTATCAACTACTATATTAAAATAAATGTAAGTTTTTGTTAAGCATTAATCGAATCAAATCAAACATATATATTAATAACTGAAATTTATTAACATCGTTTAGTTCTTTTCTATTCGACAAAAGATAAATTTATGTAAATAAGTCTCCTTATTTTTGATTAGATCGAATTGATTTTCTTTAACTGGTTTTATTTTTTAGAGACGTAATTTCATAGTTAACTTATCCTCAATGTATAGTTTAGGATATTATTTTCACACTACTACTTTAGGAAACAAATCATTAGTGTAGATTATGAATTAATTATGCCAATAGGAAACACGGAAATCGTAGAACTGCATATAGAAAATCTGATTTTCAAGAAAGATTAGTTATTATCTCTTTCTTAATTAATGTCTTCATTCATAGAAATGCGTGGCTGTTGTATTAAGGAAAGAAAGATTACTCGTTATCAGCTAAAATAGATATTCGATTAAAATGGATAAATCCCTTAATTTTCGAAAATATTAGTAATAGCAGTAGTATTTATGCGAAATGGTCTTCTAAACTTATCTGCTAGGCCAAAAACATTCAAAGTCAACCTGTTAACACATAACATTAATCTTTAAGCAAATAAAGACGCTACTCCGACAAGGACATGGGCCCACACTAAATTAGTTTGGACATTATCGGAAATTTATTACTCCTCTACAAAGAATATGCACAACATAGTCAACCGTTATCGGAATATAGCAATAAAATAGTGGAGATAAACAAATTAGCAAATTGAAGCTGTGATTTCGCTATTATAATTGACAAAACAGGCTGTCATTTCTTTCCAGTCCACTATATTAGGTTTGAAAAATCTTGATCTTTATCATTTAGAGAGTAGAGAGAGAGAGATGGCGGGTGGGGGAATAGTGGATTCAAAGGGCGGAGCCAGAGCTCATCTCTATGAGTATACCATCACTCCTTATTTCATCTTCGCTTGCATTGTTGGCTCCATGGGCGGCTCCTTGTTCGGCTACGATCTCGGTGTTTCTGGTAGCTTTTCTTTTCCCCTTATTTCATCAATTCTTAAGCATTCCTAAATCCTAATAATCGAGTTTGAAAATTGCAGGAGGAGTGACCTCCATGGATGACTTCTTGTTTGAATTCTTCCCCAAAGTATACAGAAGGAAGCAATTGCATCTCAAAGAAACAGATTACTGCAAATACGACAACCAGATTCTGACCCTCTTTACATCCTCACTCTACTTAGCCGCCTTAGTCTCTACATTCGGAGCCTCCCACGTCACCCGAAACAGAGGCCGCAGGGCCAGCATCATCTGCGGCTCCATCAGCTTCTTCTCCGGTGCAATCATGAACGCCGCCGCTCAGAACATCGCAATGCTCATCATCGGCCGCATCCTCCTCGGCTTCGGCATTGGCTTCGGCAATCAAGTCAGCAAACCAAACACTAGTTTTTTTGGGAATATCTCGTTTTATATGAGCAATTAAATTAATGATGTGAAAGCCTTATGCTGTGCAGGCAGTGCCGTTGTACCTTTCAGAGATGGCGCCTGCGAAGATACGGGGCGCCATCAACCAGCTCTTCCAGCTCACCACGTGCCTCGGGATCTTTGTGGCGAACTTTGTGAATTATGGAGTTGAAAGGATCCATCCGTGGGGGTGGAGGCTGTCTCTCGGGCTAGCAGCAGTGCCGGCCTTGCTCATGTTCGTGGGCGGGATTGTCCTCCCCGAGACTCCCAACAGCCTCGTTGAACAAGGCAGGTACGAGGAGGCGAGGAATGTGTTGGAGAAGGTAATCCATTAGAGGAGTGGCTCGTTAGACTTATATAGTGGTTTCAGTTCTTTGTTATAAGTATTTCAATTGGCAACAGGTGAGAGGCACTCCAAAGGTTGATGCGGAGTTCCAAGACCTGATTGACGCGAGCAATGCGGCTAAGGCTATAAAGCATCCTTTTCGGAACCTGTTGAGGAGGAAGAATAGGCCCCAGTTGGTCCTTGGTGCCATTGGTATACCGGCGTTTCAGCAGCTTACTGGGATGAACTCCATACTTTTCTACGCCCCCGTGTTCTTCCAGACCTTGGGTTTTGGCTCAAGCGTGGCTCTCTACTCTTCTGCCATCACCAGCGCCACGTTGGTCGTGGCCACTCTCATATCCATGGCCTTTGTTGACAAGTTTGGTCGACGAGCTTTCTTCTTGGAAGCTGGCTGTGAGCTCTTCCTATGCTCGGTATTCATTTCTTCTAACGTCACCAGTTCAGTCATTCTTTATACGTTTCTATTTTACGACTGAGCCATACAAGTGCAAAATATGATTGGTTTTGTAGGTTGCAATAGCCATTACTCTAGCACTGAAATTTGGAGAGAGAGAACAGCTGCCCAAAGGTATTGGGATCTTCCTGGTGGTGGTGATATGCATATTCGTGCTGGCCTACGGGCGATCATGGGGGCCGTTGGGGTGGTTGGTCCCTAGCGAGCTGTTCCCATTGGAGACGAGATCAGCGGGGCAGAGCATTGTGGTGTGTGTGAATATGCTCTTCACGGCGCTCATCGCTCAGTGCTTCCTGGCGGCGCTCTGCCATCTAAAATACGGCATCTTCTTACTATTCGCGGGCTTGATCTTCATCATGACATGCTTCATCTTCTTCTTGTTGCCGGAGACGAAGCAAGTCCCCATTGAAGAGATACATTTGCTATGGCAGAACCACCGCTTCTGGAAGAGATTCACAACCTGAAAAGAATATGGATAACCATTGATAATTAATGAATGTGTATTTACAATTTCATATAGATGTATGTTCACAGTTTGTTTGTCTCAGGAATTGTAAGCTTGCCTCACAAAAATCAGTGATTTTTTTTGTCATTCTCTACAACTTGTTTCTACACTTTTTGTACTTATGATGTATCGATGATATTGCCTTTATTAATCAACTACTCCTACAATACAGTTTTCAATCAGTGAACTCCTTTAACCTCTATGCACATTGCAGTGCTACTTTTTCAGAAGCGGTGGAATAAAGCATGCTTCTATTGTTCCTGAATTCATCAGGCCATCCACAACGTAAGGGGTGTGTAACGTGACCACGATTGGCCTAGTTCGTAGAGCCAGATTTGATATCGTTTATCATCCTAATTCCTACCGTTTATTCCCCTCCTATAAATTCTCAACTTCTTTCCCTACTTCATCAACATCTCAAAATTATTATCTTCTTCAAAATGTTCTAATTTCTTAACCTTTTACTTTTCAAATTCTACCATTCTAGTAATAATCTCATGTTTTGAAAACTAGCCTTTGCATATGCATAGTGGCCCCTCTTTGCCCACGCGATCAATGCATCGTCTTGACCCTTGTTTCGCCCTTTGCTTCGACCTCAGCCCCCAATCGAACCTCAGATATGAAGTTGCACTGGATGTTGAACATCAGTGTTCGCATTAGGAGATTTTCTCCAATGTTTGCGAAGTACACCGCACAGGAAGTCAGGGAACTATGCGAATATTCAAAGTCTACGTGTGTTAAAGCATTCACATTAATGATCACCACCAAATCTATCAGGATTCTTGGGCAACGAAATACCCTCAGCATTTAATAGGTCATAGTATCAATTAATATCGTATGCTCGATGTTATGTCAAAAATTATTAACAAACGATAATCACCGAAACCTCGTTTTTCAGTAAATAGCCAAGAAAGACTTATCTCACTATTTGAGCCTTCAGTGCTATACCACACCTAAGTTGTTCATTTTCTTAGGTAAATAAACTTTTGGATTGACATTGCAACCTTTCACGATAGATAGTCAAAGCTATCTAAGTCGTGAAAATTCTTTTTCTTCTGCAAGAACCGACTTAATTACCTACTCTGAACACCAATCATAACTAGACTACTTGCAGATGACTTAGATTTATTTACTTCTTATGCATTTCAATGTAAATTAAAACATCTCATATTACAAAAGCAAAATATATTATAACAAAATATAAAAGAACTATTACATGTACAAGGATTCGAATTTTGTGTTTATCAGTCCAAACAAGATGATGCCCACAAATCAATTATGGTAATTCAAACTCTGTAGTCTATACTATCTGATGCTGTAAGTTAGAAGAGGTTTATTAATCTCCATACGATATCTTGTCTAGATCTTTATACGATACTCCTATTATATTCGGTAATGATCTTATAAGCTCCAGTAGATGATTAACCCAAATAAGTTCTAATCTTAAGTTATGCTCTTTCATTTAGAAATTTGAGTACAAAAGTCAATATGTAGTCCTACCTCCCTCTCATTATATACGACACATTTTTTCTGGGCAATGGTTATATAAAAGAGTGAACAACAATTATGGAGTTATCTTGTTCATAGTTTCTGGACTTTAAAAATATCGTCAGTATTCCTTAGAATTTATTTTGAAATTGGTACTTTTGGCTATTTTTGATCCGAAAATACTCTTTGAGCATTTGGGCAATTTCATCTTTTCACATTTTAACTGTTTCAATATGATATTATTTCAATAATGTACTAAATCTGATATTTTAAAATTATCTTCTTCTTCCCTTTGACATCCTTCACTTTGTTTTTTTTTTTATAAATTTCAATATTAGATTTAATTTTATAAAATTAAATTTAAAATTTAGATTTTTAAAAAATTATTAGTTTATGTATTCTTTCTCGTCTTATAGCTATATATATAGAAATAAAACTATGTAGCCAACTCACACAAAACTCTTTTATAGTAATAAATACATAAATTAATAATTTTAATTAAAAATATTGGTATTTAAAAATCCAAATTTTAAATTTATTTTATAAAATTAAATCTAATATTGAAATAAAAAAAAAGTGAAGGATGTCAAGGGGAAGAAGAAAATAATTTTAAATTAATATCTAATTTAGTACATCATTGAAATAACATCATACTCCCTCCATCCCCAAAGAATATGCACTTTGGGTTGGTCACGAGTTTTTAATGCATAATTGATAAAGTAAGAGAAAGATAGAGAGAAAAAATAAATAAAGTATTGTTAGTGGAGAATGGGTCCCACCTCATTAGAGGGAAAAGAGTTCCAAAATTAGAAAGTACATATTCTTGTGGGACAAACTAAAAAGGAAAGAAGTGCATATTCTTGTGGGACGGAGGGAGTATTGAAAAAGTTAAAATGTGAAAAGACGAAATTACCCAAATGCTCACAAGTGCAGTTTTGGATCAAAAATAGCCAAAATGACCAATTTCGAAATAAACCCTTAGTCCAGGGACTACTGGCGATATTTTTAAAGTTCATGGACTATAGACAAGATAAGCCCATAGACCATGGACCATTTTTGTAGTAGTTCACTCTAAATAAAAAGATAATAAAATATAAGTGAGAAAAAGTATGAGAGCGGAAAGTAAGAGATAAAGGGTTGCTCTTTTGCCATAAAAGGAAATCTCTCATTTATCATGGGACGTGTAACGCCCCGCTTTTTCGAACACTAATTTTTGAGACGTGAAATTTTTTGCATTAAATGCTTTTAATGCTATGATATATGTGGATTAAATGATGAGTGATTTAGTGCAATATTCTTTGTGACCTAATTGCGATATGAAGTTGAGTTTGAGTTGAATAGTCAAACTTGTTGAATATGTGACGTGGCTATTGAATAGTCAACATTGTGGAAAATATGACGTGGCTGTGGGATGGTCAAAATCGTTGGAAAATGTGAAGTGGAGGTGGAAATTCGAATATGTGAATATTTTGATGCGGGGAAAATAATATTGGGGTGAATTATTTTCCTAAGGGATGAGTGGGAATTTAATAGGAGCATTATTTAATAAAGTGGAATTTTCGACCCCTCCTATTTATTGGAAAGAAATCCTATTTTTCTTGGATTTAATTATTGCTTGGGATAATTATCCGAATTAAATCCAAAGTCCGAATTTCGGCCCCTATGATTTCTTTAAGGAGATTTTCGAAAATCTCCTATATTATGGGAGAAGGGATTATTTTATTCTATTATTTGATCCCTTGTTTATTCTCTTCCATAAATAAATTCAAATATCCTAGCATATCTTGCCAATAGAAGAAGATCTTGTCATATCCTAATTAAATTAGGATTTTAATTAAATTCCTTCTAAGGAATTGAAAATCACGCCTACTTCTATATTTTTGGGGAGATTTATTATTTTTATTCTTGCTCCGTGATATTTTATTCTACTCTGTCAAATATCTAAATTAAATCATAGGCTAATTAAATAGCCTAAATTCCGAAAATCCCCTTTTTTCTCAACCTTTTTAACACCACTTCTCCCACCATATCTCTATAAATCTTGATTTATTTAATTATTGGATTATATCTTGCACTCTATAAATAAGAGTGAGAAATCAAACCCTAGCATCACACAAAAATCGCCCCCCCTACCTCACGTCGTCTCTCTCCCTCTCCCACTCTCTCAAATTTTTCTTCTACTTTCTCCATTAATTCTTTATCTTTTGGAGAAGAATTGAAGTTGCAATTCGAGAATTTGTTGAAGAAACAAGATCCTACTTGTTTCCTACCGATTGTTCTATTGAAAAGGTATTTTTATTTTGATCTTCTCTTCTTCTACCGATCAATCGGTGTTTTTGAGTCCACATGCATTTAGAATGAGTGAAGGGGAAATTAATCGATGAATTTGGGATGCATGTGTATGTGTGTGTGACCGTGTGTGTGTGGGTGTGCATGCCTCAGTAAGCGTGCGCATGCGTTGTGTGTGTGCGTGTGCGTGTGTTGTGTGTGGAAAACACTCATGCGTGTCACGATTTGATGATAAATCTGGAGTTGTTGTGTGAATAAAAACGATATGATAATCGTACTTTGATTTTGAATGGGAATATTGAAAATAATCGATGGGAAAAAGGGAAATGTGAGAACATGCATGATTTTGATCCATGATTGAGACTTATTTGAAATACATGAACTAAAGGTGATAGCTCGCATTCTCGGTGTGATAACAAGAAGAAGTACGTACTTGAAATTCGAAGGAAATCGAGGTGGGCTTTATTCTTAAACTCTCTCTTATGTTGCAAATATATGAAAGTGGAGCAATAAGGGTGGATTAAACTGTTATGCCATGCCTATGATTATTTTGGTTATTGTGTGTGTCTGATGCCTAGTTTGCGAGTGCGCTCCATTAGGCTATAGGGCTATATAAACGAATTCGGGTCTGAGTAGGGCCGCAAACCCTATTAGGCTAGTGTACACTGGAGATCGGGAGCCATCCTTGCTAGTCGGCCGGTCTCGTGGGCGAAAGTGTGGCCACACTTCGTCGCACCTTGATATTGTTGATTGATGAGAAAATGGGAGATATTGTTTGACTGGCCAGTCCATGAAATATTTTGTGATACTCGATGCTATCTTTTAAATTAAATGCTAAACCTCGAGTTCACTATGGTAAGGGTGGCATAACTATTAAAACGTTTTGGCATGAGTCTACTGAGTATGCTTAAAATACTCAGCCCTACATGTGTTTTACCTATGTGCAGGTTGAGCGGCGATGGGCGGTCGGTGGTGTTGAGACAGTTGAATCCAATAAAATGGATGTTTGGAACTTTAAGTGTAGACGTGTCTTCATACATGGCTCCGCTTTCTCTTGGATTGCTTCCGCTGAATATTTGGGAAAACTTATTATCTTTGGTTGTTTTGAACTTATTTCTTTGATTTGGAATGTTGGGAAATATTGCGTTTTGTTGGAGTTACAGTAAACCCTTGACTTTTGAGCTTAGCCTATGTTATCTATTAAATCTTGATTTTCGTGAGTAAGCCGTTGACTTATTGCCTTGATAGTTCATTAAACACTTGGTCAAATCTCTTTAAATGAAACCCTAGCCTATGTTCTTGTTGCATTTAAGTTCGCTTAGGTAGCATTCGCCGTATTTATTATACCCTAGAAATCCGGGCTGTTACAGTTGGTTTCCGCTCTGGAACCAAGAGTCTTTTGAATTGAAGTCTAAAAATGTGTAAATTGATTAAGTAATAATCGTCGAAGACTCAACACCACGACTCGTCTCCGCTCAACCATGAAGAATGAGGTAACCCGTATCTTTGAATATTGATTTGAATTATGAACTGTTGGAAGTTGAAGCGAATGGGAGTTGTTGTGATATTTGGAAATTTGTGTTGGAGTATAAAATGATGATTATGCATGCATGCGAAATTGCAGATTGTGATTATGCAAAACAAATGATGAATGTTGTTGAACGAATAAAATTCTATGGAAATTCTATACGATTTGTGATTTCGTGATTGTTCGATGAACAACGTTATGAGTTGAACTTGAGCATGCTATACTTAGTTGTAAATCGTGTTCCGAATGAGAATTTGTATGACGATATCGAACTTGGAGGCATAAAAACGCCGAATGCGAGGCGAACGACTTACGAGAACGAAATTACGAACTACCGTAATGCGAAAAAAAAAATATATATATATACAAGCCTTTTGCCTCGGAAATGAAATTCCGTTCATTCTTGATATGATATTACCTTCACACCTCCATCGCTCGACCCATATATATATATATATATATATATATATATATATCCATCATACTCTCAGCATCAATTGAAACCTCATACACTATTGATATTCTCTTCGATCCTTGTGCTGATGCTGAGATTTCTTTTGTAGATGCTTAACCGGTATTACGCACCGATGCGAGACCGTTACGTGAAGAACAAGGTTTTCCCTGTCGAGACCTACCAAGATTTTGAGTGGGATGGAAAGTCTTTTCTCCTAACCTACGTCACTGAATTCTACGATCGCTGGATGGATGCATACGCGTATGGGGGAGCTACCCATTACGCGGGGATCTCGAAATTGATCCACAGCCTGCCTTCTCCATGGAGTGAATGGACTGCTCAAGCTGCGTTACCGTTTACGTGGTTCGGTCCGCCCGAGTACAAGCCTCGAGGCGATATGATCGGCTTGATAGGAGTGCTACTCCCAGCCATGGCAGCTGCAAGGGATGGACCGCCGCTTAGTCCCCCAGCGCACAAGTATCCGCCGAGTCAGGCCCGTCGATGGAGATATCGTCATGATAAGGAGCCGCATGTTGATCGTGTCCCTACTAAACCAAGGCTTAGGACTCGTACGTCCAACCCGTTGGTCATAAATAGGAATGTGGAGGACATGCGTGCGATAACCCCTCCGCCCCCGGATGTTGGTGGATCAAGCGAGGACGAGGAACCTTACGAGGAAGGACACGATTTGGACATGGGAAATGTTGATGAGGATGAGGACCCCGAGGAGGATATGAATGATATTGACTAGGAGTGTCGGTCGTGGAAAACATTGTTTTGCTTCCCCTATATTTTTTGATTGTTTTGCTAAACTCTTGCCGTACCTTTCTATTTCTGCTCTTTTGATTTCTATTGATACTAAGACCTCATTGAGGCAATGTTTTTGATTAATATGCTATGGGGAGAATTTTTTTTATTACTCACTACCTTATGATGCAATGGATTTCCATATTGTTTCCCCATGCCATTGTGGAAAATTATCTATCACTATGTTATCATGCCATCATATTATCACACCACTCTCTTTGAATACCTTATTGCGCCCTATACTTGCCACTTAAATTGCATAATTGCCTCTTGATTACAATTACCTTGTTGATAAGGACCAATGATTCCTTTGATACCCTATGGCGCAACCGATTTTGAGATAATAATGCTTTGACACTACTTGTGAAACCCATCTATGTGACGAACTTTTGATACCTTGCGCTTGGCCATATACTCCAAAACAATTGTCCCATGCACCTTGTTATACCACGTGACTGTTGCTAGAATTTTAAGAATAATCCGTGTTTTGACAAATCAGAATGCTGCCGAGACGCCATAATCGTCAACCGACACCTCAGCCTTCGAGCGAGGAGAGTGTGATGCAGTCGATTCAGACACCGCCGCCTCCCCCACCCCCTGTTAATCGGGAAATAGTGAAGCTGTTCTTGGAGCAGAAACCACCTGTGTTTGATGGACTTGGAGAACCGGCCAAGGCCGAATCATGGATCCGCGCGATAGAGCGTATCTTCGCAATCTTGGGATGCAATGATAGGGAACGGATGAGTTGCGTTACTCACCAACTAACCGAGGCAGCCGACTTTTGGTGGGATACTAGAACGAAGACCCTGACGCGAGACCAAGTAGAAGCAATGACGTGGGAAGATTTCAAGACTGAATTGTACAACAAGTATGTGCCGAAGAGCTACCGGAAAGCAAAGACATCCGAGTTCCACAATCTGACTCAAGGACGTATGACTGTGACCGAGTACGATCGAGCGCTCAACAGCATGACCCGATACGCCCCTGATCAAGTCGACACTGACGAGAAGCTGTCTGACAAGTTCCGTGAGGGACTAAGGTCCGAGATAAAGATGTCGTTGGCCAGTCGAGGGAGACTCACCTACACTAAATCTTTGGCACTCACGTTGGATATTGAAGCAGCGATGCCTAGAGAGAGAGCCAAGGAGAACTCTACACCGTCCCTGCCCCCATCGCATCACTCCCGGGAGAAGAGGAAGTGGGAGGATGCTAGGACTTCCTTCGACGGAAAACGGCACCAGTCGAATCAGCATCGATCCCAGCACGGAGGAGGGCAACATACGTCTAGCCAGAGAGGAGACTATCGACCCAGGGCACCGCAGTGCAATGTGTGCTCTAAGTACCATTTCGGAGAATGCCGATATCAGAACGTCGTCAAGTGCTACACCTGCGGAGGAAACGGCCACTTCTCTAGGGAGTGTGCAAATAACAAGGTAGGATCGGGATCAAGGCAGAACGATCAAGGAACCCGTCAGCAATCGAGGGCACCGCAAAATGAATCAAGAGGAAATCGCGACCCATCGTCGTGGCAGCAACAACCTCACCGCCCAAGACTTTCTCCACAAGCTAGAGCGTTCGCACTGGAACAAAAGAAGCCGAAGAAAGAACAAGATGATCGTGAGAAAGGAAACTTGACAGGTATGGGCGAAATTCTCGATACCCCCGTTGTTGTGTTATTTGACACGGGCGCATCGCATTCATTTATATCTGAGCTATGTGTGCACACTTTGGGCTTGCCTACTAGCGAATCTGAACATAGAATGATGGTGTCCTCACCAGTAGGAGGAATGATAGAAATATCTAGAACATGCTCGAACATAGAAATTGTTATGGGAGAACTTAAGTTAGTCGCTCACGACCTGCAAGTTATGGCGATGAGAGATACCGACGTAATCCTAGGAATGGACTGGTTGGCCGCAAATTTCGCGACGATTCGTTGTAAAGAGATGCAAATATCTCTACAAGCTCCGGGAAAAGAACCTATCGTGTATCATGGGATCTCGATGAACCGGCGCACCGCGATAATCTCTGCGCTGCAAGCTACCTCGATGATGAGAAAGGGGCAACCTGCCTATCTTGTCTATCTTCGCGGAAATGAGAATGATGAAAGAAGAGTAGAAGACGTCGTTGTTGTGCGGGAATTTCCAGACGTTTTTCCCGAAGTGTTACCTGGACCGCCGCCAGATCGACAATTGGAGTTTACGGTTGATCTCGAGCCGGGAGCTGCACCCGTGTCCAAAGCACCATATCGAATGGCGTCTAAGGAGTTGGAGGAACTCAAGATACAAGGAGCTCATGGACCTAGGTTTTGTTAGGCCTAGTGTCTCACCATGGGGCACACCGGTACTTTTCGTAAAGAAGAAGGATAGGTAGATGAGGATGTGCATCGACTATAGGGAATTGAATAAATTGACTCTTAAGAACAAGTATCCACTACCGAGGATAAATGACCTGTTCGATCAACTTCGAGGAGCCGAAGTGTTTTCGAAGATGGACTTGAGGTCTGGATATCATCAACTAAGAGTTCGAAGGGAAGACAGACCGAAGACTGCGTTTCGTACAAGATATGGATACTATGAGTTTGTTGTGATGCCGTTCGGCCTAACGAATGCCCCAGCGGTATTCATGGATTTGATGAATCGAATATTCCACCCATACTTGGATAAATCCGTCCTAGTATTTATCGATGACGTTCTAGTCTACTCGAGGAACGAGAAGGAGCACGGGGAGCATCTACGAATCGCTTTGGAGACTTTGAGAAACGAAAAGCTCTACGCCAAATTCAGCAAGTGTGAATTTTGGCTGAAAGAAGTAAACTTTCTTGGACATATTGTATCGGCGGAAGGAATCAGAGTGGACCCCGCCAAAGTTGAAGCCGTGCAACAATGGAAGTCACCATCAACCCTAAACGAGATTCGGAGTTTCCTAGGCTTGACAGGATACTACCGAAGGTTTATAGAAGGGTTCTCTAAGATAGCGAGACCAATGACGCAACAAATTAAGAAGGGAGTCAAGGTGAATTGGACCCCAGAGCGTGAAGCAAGCTTTCAACTTTTGAAGGAGAAGTTGACCACCACGCCAGTTTTAGCTGTGCCAGAGTCTGGAGTAAACTACGTAGTCTACACCGATGCTTCGAAGGTTGGACTAGGATGTGTGTTGATGCAAAACAACAAGGTGATCGCATACGCGTCACGACAGTTAAGACCACACGAGTTGAACTACCCAACACACGATTTGGAGTTAGCAGCAGTAGTTCACGCCCTAAAGATTTGGAGGCATCATCTCTACGGAGTTCGATGTGAAATCTTTACGGACCACAAGAGCTTGAAATATTTCTTCGAGCAGAAGGACTTGAACATGAGACAACGAAGATGGCTCGAACTAGTGAAGGACTACGATTGTGGTATCAATTACCACCCCGGCAAAGCAAATGTGGTGGCAGATGCTTTGAGCCGAAAAGACCATTCGCAACTAGCTTTCCTGATGAAAGAGGAAAGTTTGATACGAGAGTTTAGTAAATTGCGATTGGAAGTGATAAGGGCACCTGAAACGAGGGAAGGACGAATCGCCATCTTGGTGGTGGAGCCAGACTTGAAAACAAGAATCGTTGCAGCGCAACGAATGGATGCGAAACTCGAAGAGATTCGAGTGGAAGTGAGAACGGGCAAATCGGGAAATTTTAGTGAGGAATCCGATAATGCTCTCATCTTTGAAGGAAGACTATGCGTGCCCGACAACGAGGAACTCAAGAACGAGATCATGAGTGAAGCTCATGAGACTCCATACACTGCTCACCCTGGAAGTACAAAGTGTTAGGTTTGGTATACTGAAAAGCATGTTTCGAGCAAGTTTCGCTCGAATAGAATCTTGCTTGTATACGTAAAACTCTATAATCCACTTTTAACCCGATTCGGTATTATTCGAGCAGTTTCGCACGAATAGAATCAGTATATTATTACATTGTGCTTGCTTGTGCATTTATAAGATGTTTTATAAACATTTAAATGTATAAGAAGCAAACAAAGTCTAAGTCTTTTGCTTAGTAGACTGGTTGTGGGCGTCGTCCACTTTAAGGTAACACAGTCGGTTCTATGCAATGCTTTGCAAAAGAAAAAGATGAATTTCACAACCCAGATAGGCTTAGACTACCTATCGTGAAAGGTTGCAATGTCAGTCCGATTATTTCTAAGCCTTTCTGAAATAAGATGACGTTGGTGTGGTATAGCACTGAATGGATCTAACAGCAAGACGTGTCTTTATGCTGTCTACTGAAAGACTAGGTCTTGATAAATAACTATTTCTTAATGTACATACGTTAGCATTGAGCATACGGCATTGATTATGCACTACTTTGACTTATCAAATGGTGTGAGTTTTTCGCAACCCAATAATCCTGATATATTGGGTAGTGGTGATTAATATCTTGCGGTGCTAGGATTGCTATTATGTTGAATCGTGCGCTAGGTGAGTCTCGTTTGATAATGTCCTCAAGAAGAGCTCGAACAAGGTTTTATTATTCAGAAAACTGGCCAGTTGGAGTTTTATCACTCTATGAATAATAAATAAGTGTTTCTTGCTAAGTCCACTCTTGGTATTAATAAGATATTAATTAATTAAGTCCATAGCAGACATTAATTAATTAATGGACATTTATATCTTAAGCGCGGGAAATAAATAATATAAATAATGGAAACCCGGATTACTTGTAATTTCGGATTTGGATGGGGAGAGTTCAATATTACTTCTGTAGTGGCTGCTCGTAATATTCCAATATAAGCTTGTATTAAATTGTGGGTTCAATTTAATTAGTAAAAAGCTAATTGGGCGAGCCCATATCCAAAATCTTCCATAGATCCCTGTCTGGGCCCAAAAGGAACTTAATATAAATAGGAGAATAAAGGAGACAGAATGATCACAATTTTTATTCCCAAAATTTTTGAAAATTTCGAAAATCTCCAGCTGTGGAGAATTTCGAATTATTCTCCTATTCCCAAAAGGATTTCTTCTGTCTTCTTTATTCGAGTCCTAGTATTTTGATAAGATCAGCCCACCCTGATATCGAGATACAGTTCAGGAACCAGTCAGAAGATCCGTGGTCTAGTATTGAAGATCATCACGTGGAGAAGGCGCGAGCAATCGACGATTCTTTGGAGAATCAAATCGGTAACTCTAAACCGTAGAATTCATGTTTTAGGATTTACTTTCTATAAGCATGAATTATTTGCGTTCTAGCATGCAATTATCTGTTTAACATGTGAATTGATTAATCGCATAATCGGTCAAATAGATCCGTGTCTGATTTATTTATTTGTACAAGTCTTCCGCTGTGCAAGGGGCACCAAGACTTGAAGAAGTCGTTTTGGTGGAATGGCATGAAGAAGGATATCGCGACATTTGTGGAGCGTTGCTTAGCCTGCCAACAGGTGAAGGCCTTACATCAACGCCCGTACGGAAAATTACAACCGTTGGAAATACCAGAGTGGAAGTGGGAGCACATCACCATGGATTTCGTGACGGCATTGCCAAAGACCCTCAAAGGAAACACCGCAATTTGGGTGATTGTAGACCGACTCACCAAATGTGCGCACTTCATACCGATTCCTATAACTCATGGATCGGACAGACTAGCTCGTATCTACATAAAAGAAATCGTGCGATTGCATGGAGTCCCAGTGACGATTACGTCTGATCGTGACCCGAAGTTCACTTCAAAATTTTGGATTAGTCTACAGCGCGAGCTTGGAACATGATTGAACTTTAGCACGGCGTTTCACCCGCAGTCCGATGGACAATCCGAGAGGACGATACAAACTCTCGAGGATATGCTAAGAGCCGTAGTGCTCGACCGAGGCGGAAGTTGGGAGACCGCACTACCGTTGATCGAATTCGCTTACAACAACAGTTTTCAAGCAACGATTAACATGGCGCCGTACGAAGCATTATATGGAAGAAAGTGTAGATCACCGCTTTACTGGGATGAATTTTGTGAGTGAAGGGTACTCGGACCCGACGCAGTCGAGGAGATGATTGAGATTGTTCGACAAATTCGTGTGAGAATGAAGGAAGCCCAGGACAGACAAAAGTCGTACGCTGATGTCCGACAGACAAGTCGGTGATAAAGTATTTCTCAAGGTATCCCCGTCGAAAGGGATAACGCGTTTTGGTGTTAAAGGAAAGTTGAAACCACGTTTTATCGGTCCTTATGAAATTCTTGAAGAAGTAGGACCCGTAGCCTATCGACTAGCTCTACCGCCAAACCTTGAGAATGTACACAACGTCTTTCATGTGTCGCAGTTGCGGAAGTACGTGTTCGATCCGAAACACGTGATTCACTATGAGGAAGTTGCTTTGAATCGGATTCGAGTTACGAGGAAGGACCTCAGATGATCTTGGACCGTAAAGTTCAAATCTTGAGGAACAAATCTATTGCTAGTGTAAAAGTACTTTGGAGAAACCACGAATACGAGGAAGCCACGTGGGAGCTCGAGGATAAGATAATGGAACTGTACCCGGAACTTTTTCCATGAAGTACCAAATTCCGGGACAAAATTTCTTTTAAGAGTGGTAGGATGTAACGCCCCGCTTTTTCGAACCCTAATTTTTGAGACGTGAAAATTTTTGCATTAAATGTTTTTAATGCTATGATATATGTGGATTAAATGATGAGTGATTTATTAAAATATTCTTTGTGACCTAATTGCGATATGGAGTTGAGTTTGAGTTGAATAGTCAAACTTGTTGAATATGTGACGTGGCTATTGAATAGTCAACATTGTGGAAAATATGACGTGGCCGTGGGATGGTCAAAGTCGTTGGAAAATGTGAAGTGGAGGTGGAAATTCGAATATGTGAATATTTTGATGCGGGGAAAATAATATTGGGGTGAATTATTTTCCTAAGGGATGAGTGAGAATTTAATAGAAGCATTATTTAATAAAGTGGAATTTTCGACCCCTCCTATTTATTGGAAAGAAATCCTATTTTTCTTGGATTTAATTATTGATTGGGATAATTATCCGAATTAAATCCAAAGTCCGAATTTCGGCCCCTATGATTTCTTTAAGGAGATTTTTGAAAATCTCCTATATTATGGGAGAAGGGATTATTTTATTCTATTATTTGATCCCTTGTTTATTCTCTTCCATAAATAAATTCAAATATCCTAGCATATCTTGTCAAACGAAGAAGATCTTGCCATATCCTAATTAAATTAGGATTTTAATTAAATTCCTTCTAAGGAATTGAAAATCACGCCTACTTCTATATTTTTGGGGAGATTTATTATTTTTATTCTTGCTCCGTGATATTTTATTCTACTCCGTCAAATATCTAAATTAAATCATAGGCTAAATAAATAGCCTAAATTTCGAAAATCCCCTTTTTCCACAACCTTCTTAACGCCACTTCTCCCACCATATCTCTATAAATCTTGATTTATTTAATTATTGGATTATATCTTGCACTCTATAAATAAGAGTGAGAAATCAAACCCTAGCACCACACAAAAATCGCCCCCCCTACCTCACGTCGTCTCTCTCCCTCTCCCACTCTCTCAAATTTTTCTTCTACTTTCTCCATTAATTCTTCATCTTTTGGAGAAGAATTGAAGTTGCAATTCGAGAATTTGTTGAAGAAACAAGATCCTACTTGTTTCCTACCGATTGTTCTATTGAAAATGTATTTTTATTTTGATCTTCTCTTCTTCTACCGATCAATCGATGTTTTTGAGTCCACATGCATTTAGAATGAGTGAAGGGGAAATTAATCGATGAATTTGGGATGCATGTGTATGTGTGTGTGACCGTGTGTGTGTGGGTGTGCATGCCTCAGTAAGCGTGCGCATGCGTTGTGTGTATGTGCGTTTGCGTGTGCGTGTGTTGTGTGTGGAAAACACTCATGCGTGTCACGATTTGATGATAAATCTGGAGTTGTTGTGTGAATAAAAACGATATAATAATCGTACTTTGATTTTGAATGGGAATATTGAAAATAATCGATGGGAAAAAGGGAAACGTGAGAACATGCATGATTTTGATCCATGATTGAGACTTATTTGAAATACATGAACTAAAGGTGATAGCTCGCGTTCTCGGTGTGAAAACAAGAAGAAGTACGTATTTGAAATCGAAGGAAATCGAGGTGGGCTTTATTCTAAACTCTCTCTTATGTTGCAAATTATGATATTGGAGCAATAAGGGTGGATTAAACTGTTATGCCATGCCTATGATTATTTTGGATATTGTGTGTGCCTGATGCCTAGATTGTGAGTACGCTCCATTAGGCTATAGGGCTATATAAACGAATTCAGGTCTGAGTAGGGCCGCAAACCCCAGGCTAGTGTACACTGGAGATCGGGAGCCGTCCTTGCTAGTCGGCCGGTCTCGTGGGCGAAAGTGTGGCCACACTTCGTCGCACCATATGAAATGTTGATTGATGAGAAAATGAGAGGTATTGTTTGACTGGCCAGTCCATGAAATATTTTTGTGATGCTCGATGTTATTATTTAATTAAATGCAAAAACTCGAGATCACTATGGTAAGGGTGGCATAACTATTAAAATGTTTTGGTATGAGTCCACTGAGTATGTTTAAAATACTCAGCCCTGCATGTGTTTTCCCTATATGCAGGTTGAGCGGCGATGGGCGGTCGGTGGTGTTGAGACAGTTGAATCCAATAAAATGGATGTTTGGAACTTTATGTGTAGTCGTGTCTTCATACATGGCTCCGCTTTCTCTTGGATTGCTTCCGCTGAATATTTGGGAAAACTTATTATCTTTGGTTGTTTTGAACTTATTTCTTTGATTTGGAATGTTGGGAAATATTGCGTTTTGTTGGAGTTACAGTAAACCCTTGACTTTTGAGCTTAGCCTATGTTATCTATTAAATCTTGATTTTCGTGAGTAAGCCGTTGACTTATTGCCTTGATAGTTCATTAAACACTTGGTCAAATCTCTTTAAATGAAACCCTAGCCTATGTTCTTGTTGCATTTAAGTTCACCTAGGTAGCAGTCGCCGTATTTATTATACTCTAAAAATCCGGGCTGTTACAGGACGGCCCAAAACAGAACACGTCTCACTTATAATGGAATGGAGGGAGTACTAAATATAAATTAAAAATATATTTTTTATTTACCTATTCAAGATAAATATATTTTTAAAAAATATAAAAAATTAATCAGTACTGGTATATACTTTTTCATATGGAGGTAATATACCTTTTCAAAATTGAAAACCGTATTACACCCATCCTTTTTATTGATAAAAGTATTACACCCTTCCTGTTGGAGAAAGAGTTTATATAAAATAAATAAATAAATTTGGTAGTTAATTCTCCTTGTCCCCCTATTTATCTCATTCCCTTATTTGTTAATTTAGAAATTTTTTACAAAATATATACTTCTATGTTAATAAACAACTAAGGCCACGTATCAAACTTACATCTAGTTAATACCCCGTTCAAAAAAAATAATCTTATTTTGTCATTTTGAGATATTAAAAAAATAGTTTATTTTTAAAAACGAAACTTTATCTCTCATACTTTACCCAATTTTTATCATCTCTTTTATATTTTACCTACTTTTCCTAACTATGTCTCTTATTTTATCTACTTTTTCTCTTTCTCTCTTATTTTACTACTTTCCTCCGTCCACGAAAAATAGGACACATTGTGAATGACACGGATTTTAATGTGGATTTGGTAAAGTAAGAGAGAAGGTAAAAAAGAAATATAATGTTAGTGGAATATGGGGTCCATATTATTAGTAGTACTAAGAGAGAAGGGGAAAAAAATAAGAGTGAAGTTGTTGAAAACTTTTTTTTAAGAGTGAACTACAAAATTGGCCTCTACGTATGACAAGTCGAACGCTAGAGGTACCCATATTTAAAAAAATGCATTGTAAGCCTCTACGTATGGGTATAATATCATTTCAAACCCTTTTTCACTATTTTGAGTCTTTTATACCCTTTTCCTCACTTTTAACTTAAATGAAATACCAAGGATGTTTTAGTCTTTCTCATTTTTATTACTATATACTATGTGTATTTTATATTAAAATATTATTTTCATTTAATCCATAAATATTATAAATTTAATTAGATTTATAAATTAAAATACTTATAAATAGTTATTATAAGAATGATTTATATTTTTATTTTATTTTAAACTAAACTAAAAATATAAATCATTCTTATAATAACTATTGTAAAGAAGTAAAATATTTTAGTTAAACTAAAATAAATCCTAATTTCTCAATTAGGTTAGTATTAAAATTAAATAGAAGATGTTTAACTAAAATATTAAACATATCCTAATATTTCGACAATCCATCTTCTATTTAGTTTAATTAAAATAAAAACATAAATCATTCTTATGATAACTATTGATAAGTATTTTAATTTATCAATCTAATTAAATTTACAATATTTATGGATTAAATGAAAATAATATTATAATAAAAAATAAAAAATACATAGTAATAATAATAAGAAAGACTAAAACATCCTTGGTATTTCATTTATGTTAAAAGTGAGGGGAAAAGGGTATAAAAGTCTTAAAATAGTGAAAAAGGGTCTGAAATGATATTATACCCATACGTAGAGGCTTACAATGCATTTTTTTAAACATGAGTATCTCTACGTTCGACTTGTCTTACGTAGAGGCCAATTTTGTAGTTCACTCTTTTTTTAAATGTGCTCTATTTTACGTAGACAAAGGAGTATTTTTATTGGATGAAGGGAGTATATATTTTTGTCTTATTTTGAAAAATTCCCAATTTCACATTAAATTTGCTCTTAACCAAGCGAGAATTTATATAAAAAGTTAATTATTCTTGCTCTTAACAAAAAGTTTTAACAAAGCGAGAATTTATATAAAAAGTTGCAAAAACTTAACCAAGCGAGAATTTATATAAAAAGTTAATTATTCTTGCTCTTAACAAAAAGTTTTAACAAAGCGAGAATTTATATAAAAAGTTAATGATGGTGCGAGAGATGGAATCAATCGAACAAACAATAAGATCAAATCGGAACAAGAAATCAGAAACTTTATTGATAAAGCAGTAAACCAATCTTGAAGAATCAAGAATACATTCTCTGTTCTAGGGTAGAAGTAAAAACTGAAATTGGGGAAAAAACAACGAAGCTGTAAAGCTTTTTAATGCTAGTCAACTAAAACAGTCAAAGACAAATCAACGGCTCAGATTAGATTGATCAATAGGCTTTGATCCAACGGTCCCTGAACACTCTTGGCTATTTCCAGTTGCATTTGACAGCCTACACTTCAAAACCCCATTTCTACTTACTCCTCCACACTCCAGCTGAATCTGCAGCACAGATGAATGGCCAATATAACAAATCTCCACCTTGGCCTTTCATCCCAAACTTCATTCCTTTCTGCATAACCCCACCAATCTCATGCACAGTTCAAATTTTTCCTTTGCTAGAGGCTTGGTGAGCATATCAGCAGGATTCTCTGTTGTATCAACCTTGAAGACTTCAACTCTTCCCTTTTCAATCTCTTCTCTGATGAAGTGATGCCGCACATCAATGTGCTTGCTCCTTTCATGAAAAACCTGGTGTTTGGCTAAGCTAATTGCACCATTATTGTCACAACCAATGGCTACTGATTTCTGCTCCACCCCAAACTCTGATGCAATTCCCTTAAGCCAAAAACTTTCTTTCACAGCCGCAGTTAATGCCATATACTCAGCCTCCGTTGTGGAGAGAGCCACTACACTCTGGAGGCTGGACTTCCAGCTCACTGCTCCACCAAAAAGTGTGAAGATATAACTGGATTGGGACTTCCGGTTGTCAAGATTGCCAGCATAGTCACTGTCACAGTATCCAACAAGAGCATCACCTTCCCATTCCTGATTTCCACTGAACAATATTCCATAATCTCCAGCTCCCTTCAAGTACTTGAGAGTCCATTTCAGAGCCAACCAATGTTGCTTTCCATGGTCTGCCATGAATCTACTAGTCACACTGATGGCTTGAGCTATGTCAGGTCTAGTTCCAATCATGGCATACATCACACTCCCCACTATATTAGCATACGGGATAACCTCCATTTCCTGCCTTTCCTGATCATTACTCGGCTTCTGCTGAACAGAGAGCTTGAAGTGCTGAGCAAGTGGTGTTCCAGCTGTCTTGACATCATCCATCTTGTATTTCTCAATTAGCCTTCTGATATAGTCAGCTTGATTGACCCAAATTTCCTTCTTTTCTCTGTTTCTTACAATATTCATGCCCAATATCCTATTGGCACTTCCAAGATCCTTCATGTCAAAAGCCGAACTCAAATCATCTTTCACTTTCTGCACCTCCTCTCTACATGCTCCTGCCACAAGTATGTCATCAACATATAACAGTAAGTATGCCACCACTTTTCCACCCTTCCTTTTGATGTACACGCATTCATCATACTTGGATCTTTTGAAACCATTCCTCAAAATATGCTCATCAAATTTCTTGTGCCATTGTCGGCTTGCCTGCTTCAAACCGTAGATACTCTTCTTCAGTAAGCACACTTTATGTTCTTCTCCAGCCTTCACAAAACCTTGAGGTTGTTGCATGTATATAGTCTCTTCTAAATCTCCATGTAAAAAGGCAGTTTTCACATCCAACTGCTCCAGTTCCCAATCCATTTTGGCCACAACTGCTAGGAGAATACGAATGGATGTGTGTTTCACCACTGGGGAGAAAACTTCTGTATAGTCTACACCTTCTTCTTGGGTAAATCCTCTGGCCACCAACCTGGCCTTGAATCTTATTTTCTTATCATCAGCAGATTCAATCTTTCTTTTAAAAATCCATTTACAGCTGACTATCTTCCTCCCCTCAACTTTATCCACAAGCACCCAAGTCCCATTTTTAATTAGGGACTCTATCTCCTCAATCATTGCCTTCAACCACAAATCCTTCTCTTTACAGTTCATTGCTGCATTGTAAGACTTAGGCTCTGAAAAGACCATCTGCTCAGCCACACATAAAGCAAAATATAGCAGTTCTGAATCAACATACCTTGCTGGTGGTTTCACACCCACTCTTCTAACTCTATCTCTTGCCAGCTGATAGTTCCTCAGATCATCTTGATTGCTAGTCTCAACCTCTCGATCATCATCATTCTCCATCCCCTCTTCTTCCTGCCCAGTTGACTCATGCTCCACCTCAATTCCAGAAGTAGACTCATGCTCCACCTCAATTCCAGAAGTAGACTTTTCCTGACTTTGCTGAGCATCTTCATTCACTGACTTGAATGGCATTTCTGATTCAGAGAAGATAACATCTCTACTGATGACAATCTTTTGCCTTCCCGGCTCAACGCACCAGAGCCTATAGCCTTTAACACCAGGCTGATACCCCAACATCACACACTTGACTGCCCTTGCATCCAATTTACTTTGCTTCAGATGTGCAAAGGCCTTACAGCCAAAAACTCTGAGATGAGAATAATTACCATAATCCCCATACCATCTATGATCAGGAGTATCACCTTCAATACTTGATGAAGGACACATATTCATAAGCTTCACTGCTGTGGCAGCAGCCTCAGCCCAGAACCTCTTCTCCATTCCAGAAGTGAATAACATGGACCTTACCTTCTCCAATATTGTTCTATTGGCTCTTTCTGCCACACCATTCTGTTGAGGGTTCATGGGAACCGTTCTATGCCTTTTGATTCCATTCTCATGGCAGAAACTTTCAAATTCCTTTGACAGGAACTCTAACCCATTATCTGTTCTTAAACATTTAAGCATACAACCCCTCTCATTCTTCATCAAGTTACACCATTCCTTGAATTTCATAAATGCCTCAGATTTCTCCTTTAACACATACAGCCAAATCTTTCTAGAATAATCATCTATAATTGTCATATAGTACCTTCCTCCTCCCACAGAATTCACTGGAGCAGGCCCCCATAAATCGCTATGAGCATAATCTAAAGGAGCCTGAGAGTTGTGTTTACCTCTAGGATATGGTAACTTCTTTGCCTTGGCCAATATGCACTCCTCACAAGACTGAGCATTCTTATCTCCTGCTCCAGCTATCAGCTGCTTCTTGATCAGTTGGTCTACACTACCAAAAGCTGGATGGCCTAACCTCAGATGCCACAATTTGATGGGGTCAGCCTTGACTGCATTTGATTCACCAGGCTTCACCACTGATGCATCTAGATAGTATCGGATTCCTCTTCTTTCCCCTCGGAGAATAACCTCCTTACCCTTGCTAACCTCCATCTTTCCACCAAAAGAGCAGAATGAACACCCTTTTGCTATCAAGAACCCCAAGTGAAATCAAATTTCTTTTAACCTCGGGGATGAATCTCACATCAGCAAGAACTATGATCGATCCATCAGCTAATCTCAGCCGGATATTTCCTACTGCTTCAATTTTACAGACCTGGTTGTTCCCCAGCACCACTGACCCAGTGGTCTCGGATAAGGATTCAAACCATGATTCATTGGAACTCATGTGAAAACTGCAACCGGAGTCAAGGATCCAAGAACTCTGCTCCATCTCTTCCATCACATTCAAGATATGAGAAGCCTCAGCTTCCTGGACACAATCAGAGCTATTCTTTCCCTGACTTGCTTCCTCAGCTTGCTTTCTCTTCCAAGCATAACAATCCCTTTTTAAGTGGCCTGGCTTCTTGCACCAGTGGCAAGACCTTGTTTCTTTTGAATCCTTCGAAGTTCCCTTTGGACCCTCATGATCCTTCTTGAAACTCTTCTTACTCTTGAATTTCTTGATGGTCAGACTTTCAGAGATTGGTTCCTGACCCTTAGCATTTCCTTTCTGTTGCTCCTTAGCTCTCAAAGCCGATTGAACTTCCAACAGAGTGATGGTGCCTTCTCTCCCGTACATGATGGCATCTCTCAAATGATCGTAGGATTTTGGTAAAGCATTAAGCAGCAAGATCGCCTTGTCCTCGTCACCGATCGTCACATCGATATTTTCAAGATCGTCAACGACCTTACCGAAATCCTCCAGCTGCTCAAGAATCCCCTTATCCTCCTGAAATTTGTAGGAGTACAAGCGTTGTTTCATGAGTAGCCGATTGGCGAGGGATTTTGTCAAATACAAACCCTCTAGTTTCTCCAAAATCCCAGCTGCCGTGGTCTCCTTAGCAACTTCCCTCAACACTTTATCACCAAGACACAAGACAACTGCGCTATGAGCTTTAGCAATTACCTCTGCCTTTTTCGCCACCTCCTTTTCGTCGGCGGCTTCCTTCTCCTCTTTCTCATCCGACTTACCCCCACCGGTTGACAGAGCATCTGATAGCCCTTGTTGAATCAACATCGCTCGCATCTTCATGCGCCAGAGAGCGAAGTCATTCTTTCCAGTAAATTTTTCAGCCTCAAAGCGAGACGCCATAGCTCGATCCAGATCCCCTACTTCTCAGCTCCAAAAAAACTCTCTTCCCACAGACGGCGCCACTTGATGGTGCGAGAGATGGAATCAATCGAACAAACAATAAGATCAAATCGGAACAAGAAATCAGAAACTTTATTGATAAAGCAGTAAACCAATCTTGAAGAATCAAGAATACATTCTCTGTTCTAGGGTAGAAGTAAAAACTGAAATTGGGGAAAAAACAACGAAGCTGTAAAGCTTTTTAATGCTAGTCAACTAAAACAGTCAAAGACAAATCAACGGCTCAGATTAGATTGATCAATAGGCTTTGATCCAACGGTCCCTGAACACTCTTGGCTATTTCCAGTTGCATTTGACAGCCTACACTTCAAAACCCCATTTCTACTTACTCCTCCACACTCCAGCTGAATCTGCAGCACAGATGAATGACCAATATAACAGTTAATTATTCTTTCTTGCTCTTAATAAAAAGTTTTAACAGTTAATTAGTAAAAATTGGTGAGATTATTAGTTAGAATTGCCCAAACATGCAATTATACGATCTGTTATTGAACATCAATGTTGCTCTTTGATATGCTAATTATTTTGTTTCCTTATATAAACCTCCTGCAGACAATCAGAATTCAGAGGTCTGTTCTCACTTCTCACATTCCAAAAGTCATCGTATGAAATAGTAAGAGAACGGTCAAACAATTTGCTCTATTTATCCCTGAATTTTCACTCCATTCATAAAATATTGTCCAAGTTTGATTCGGTGCGAGTTTTAAGAAATATGAAAAAAGTGAGTTGAAAAAGTTAGTGGAACAAGAGTCCCAAATTTATATATTACTCCCTCCGTCCCAGATTAAGAGTCACTTTTTGCCATAAAAGTCCGTCCCAGTTTAAGAGTCACTTTTAGAATTTCCCATATTTGGTCATATAATTTTACCCCATTCTTCATCAAAATTATATAAAAATGTCATTATCTATATTAAAATAAATCAAAACAAAAATAAAAAAGTCAAAAGGGGTACCTTCAACCAACTCTACCATCTCACTTCATTTATTACACACTCTATCATCTCACTTCATTTATTACATACTCCAACATCTCACTTCATTTATTACACACTTCAACTCTTTTTTAAAATCCGAGTCATAACAATAAGTGACTCCAAATGTGGGACGGGGGAGTAGTTTTATAATAGAAGGTGAGTGTAAAAAGTTAGTGGAAAGTAGAGTCCATTTACTAAAAATGGAAACAAACAAAGTGAACAAATTTTGATGAACATAACAAAATAACAAAACTAGACAACATTTTACGGACAGAGTGAGTATCTTCATTTCTAAGAGTCTAGATATTGAACCACTAGACCATTCATTTAGATTTTTGATAGGCTACTCTATTTACTTAATATTTGGTTTAAGATTTAAAAATGCCAGAGAAACTTGCGTGAACAATGCTATGAGGTGTTTGAATTGAATTGAAATTTATCTTTTATTTAGGTAAAAACACAATATTACGTAGATATGCTTTTTTTGGTTTTCTATTTCAATTTGTAGTGTTTGAATTAATAGTATGTTTGTCACGACCGCGCCTTGCTAAGGATAGCATTGCTCAGTTAATCATGACCCGGGGAGGGAATTAAGAAGAGGGGATAGAAAGGGGATGAAAGAATTAATGATAAGACACAAATATTTCTTCATAAGATGAGAGATGTTCACGAGACAACAAAGATCATGAGAATTTGAAAGAGTGTTTATCACAGATCACTCGTTACTGATCGTTTTTCCTATGACCCATCTACTACAAAATACTACGACAAAAGCACAGCGGAAGGAGTTGTAACCACATGGTCATGTGTATGAAGACACATGCCACGAAAATCCTACAAAAGAGATGAGACGACCTCCAACTCCACTCATCCACCATTTCATCACTTGCTCAACCTGCACATTTAGAAATACATGCAGGGCTGAGTACGGGGTACTCAGTGAACACATTGCCGAAAGATACACATATAAGAAAAAGTTATTATCGTGCCATCACAGTAACACACGGGGGTTTTCTTAAAGGCCCGAGCTTACTAAGTTCATTTTCATAAAGTTCGCTTGATCAAGCTAAGTTCATTCCATCAATCCGCCATATCTGATAGTTCATTGTGTGTCGGGAAGGTGGCCACCTTCCACGATCACATTGACCGGCCAACCCTTACGATGACTCACGGTCCATTCCTTTGTGTACACTAACTCGAATAGGATCCTGGTCCTATTGGAGCCGAATTCGTTCCATTCATTCATTCATTTGGCATCGCCAAGCAGATATGCATCATAAAACAAATAATTTATGGCACGATAACATTTTAAAATTAAAAAGTAAGTGCAATTTTATCAAACAAAAATCATTTCATATATTTGATAATTTTTATCCACACTTAATGTGTTGGATATAAAGCCCACCTCAAAGCTTCCAAGTAAAACTCTACAAAAGCTCGACCTTGGGTAATCAAACTCCGCGAACACGCCCTTCTTGAAAGAGTATAATGATTTAAATTAGTTTTTATGAACATACATAAGGTGCATGACATGAAATGATCCTACATGTAGTATGCGTCCTACGTTCGGGGTTCGATCAAGATAACTTCATTCCACTTAAAAAGTGGATTTATATTTCATAAGAGACCTTAAAATTTATTACTTGAGAGATGGTTCATTTAGCTCCTACATTCTTAACTTCACGAAATTAAGTAAGGAGGGAAAGATATTAATTAATCATAAGATTAATTATTTAAAAGCTTCAAACATTTCAAGAAATATTAATCCAAAATTAAGAGATAAGGTTCATTTTATTACTTATGCTTCAAAGCCCAAAATTCTCATTTCCTCTAAATTCTTTGGCCCAAGATAAACATAATTAAAAGACCATCTTGCAAATAAATAAATTACTTGGCCCAAAGGGGAGGCCCAAAGAAAGAAAAAAAACAAAAGGAACCCTAGAAGAACAAAAATCAGATTTCCTCTCCCCCCTTCTTTTCTTCTTCACAGCGGCGCCCCTCCCCCCTTCTCCTTCTCTCCTGCCCAGCCGGCCATGGCGTCGCCGGCGAGCGACGCCGGCCGGCCAGCCTGCCTCTCGTCTCTCTCTCAAAATCTCCATCCAACCGTTCCCTATCTCGCGGCTCCTCCCTCTCTCTCGGTCTCACTCTCGGTTTCTCTCTCTCTCTCTTCTACTCCGCCGGGTTCAGCCACGGCGCTGCCGGCGAGGGCGCCGACGCGTTTCCTCTCTCTCTCAGTCTCGCTTTCTCTCGGTCTCGCCTCAGCCGCCTTGGCGTCGCCAGCGAGCGACGCCGGCCGCCGGCCGTGTCTGCCTCCTCCTCTCCTCGTCGCCCGTTCACCTCCAACCTCCGCCGTCCAGGTACTTCTTCTTCTTCCCTCCTTCCCTTCATCCTTTCACCTCACACACTAAGTTTATGGACGTTCGAACATACACACATACTTCTTACTCTCGGTTTGATTTCAGGCGCCAATTCGCCCAGTGAGGGGAGAAGGGTGTAGCGGGGTTCCTTTCGGGGTAGCTGCGGCGTCGTGGGTGGCTGCCGGAGGCAGTAGCGATGGCGGTGGCTGTTGGGGACAGCAGCGGGGCGGCTGGCTGCCGGAGACAGCAGCGGGGCGGCGGTGGCTGCTCCGAGGGCAGCGAGGCGGGGGTGGCTGTTTTCGGTGGCTCGGTGTTTTCATGAACTCTAAAGAGCTAAGTCCACATTTTCATCTTATGCTCGATATTAACTTGGATGAGAGAGTTCGTGGTTTCAAGAATGACAACATGTTTTGGTGTTCAAGTCTATTGGTTTAAACATATGATAGCTAAGTTATTGTTTGAACCAAAGGAATTTAGGTATGTGCATAGATAGTCTTATGTTCAAGGTACCTAGTTCTTGTTTTAAAAAAAGTGAGCAATGTTTGGTCTATTGATATTGGTATGAGAAGGGAATGTTTGAATGAATCGCTATCATGGTGTGATCGAATTTAATCAATTGTGATGTAAAATCTAGAGAATTTAACATGGTGAAAGAAAGTTACCTTGAAGAAGTGGAGGTGGTGACAAGAGACTTTATTTCCTTTGCTTGAAACTTTCCAAATCCTCACTTGAATGAAATTTGATGGTGTAGTGTTTCTTTGTAGTGGAATAAAAGATTTCAAGGATGAGATGAGTGTAGTATTTATAGAAGAATTGATGCATAGGAAGAACATGGGTAAAAGCTTGATTCATGGAGGAATTATATTGCCCAATGGTTATGGACTTCTTGCCAAATGTGGTAAGTTGTCACTTCAATCATTTGTCATGCCAAAAATGGCAAGAATATTATGTCTTGTCGTCTAAAAAGGCGTGAGCCGTCGTTGGAGAACGTGAGCCGCCGTTGGATAAGCGTGTTTGATGTGATTTGATTTCGTCGATTGTCTCGTCTTGATTTAACGTGCTTCTTATCCATTCGTGTAGGTATCGGGGTTCAAGACGTGGCTATTGCGCAGGATCCGGAGAGCATGGAGAGTATTTATTTTTATTATTAACTCTATTCAAACGTTGAACTCGTGTACGAACCTTTATTTTGAACTCGGTCTTCACAAACGGACTTTTATTAGAGCAAACTTTATTTTGAAATATTACTATTTTTGTTTTCCACTCAAAATATACTTCACAATGATTAATCATAACGAGAAGTAATAATAATAAAAAAAAATTAGACGCGAAACCTATATATATATATATATAGATCGATGTTCTAAGCCTTAGGGTAAAAAGTCGGGGTGTTACATTCCTTCCCCCTTACAAAAATTTCGTCCCGAAATTGTAAGGGTGCACAAAAGAAATTGTAAGGGTCTATTCAAACAGTTCCGGGTATTTTTCTTTCATCTCGTCTTCCAGCTCCCATGTAGCTTCTTCGTATCCATGATGCTTCCACAAGACCTTGACTGAAGTGATAGATTTTGTCCTTAGTTGTTGCACCTTCCGGTCTAAGATTGCTTCTGGCTTCTCCTCGTAACTCAAGTCCGGGTTTAACATCATCTCTTCATGGTGGATCACATGTTTCGGGTCGTACACATATTTCCGCAGCTGCGAAACATGGAAGACGTTGTGCACGTTTCCGAAACTTGGTGGCAGCACCAGACGGTATGCAACAGGTCCAATTTCCTCCAGGATTTCGTAGGGGCCAATGAAACGAGGCCTAAGCTTCCCCTTCACTCCAAAACGTAGTATCCCTTTAGAAGGAGACACCTTCAAGAAGACTTTGTCTCCTACCTTGAACTGCAGGTCGGTCCGTCGAGCATCTGCATAGGACTTTTGTCTGTCTTGTGCTTCCTTGATTCTTCCTTTGATCTGCCGCACGATTTCAACCATTTCGTTGACTACTTCGGGGCCCAGCATCTTCCTTTCGCCAACCTCGTCCCAGTATAGTGGTGATCTGCACTTCCTCCCATATAGCGCTTCGTAGGGTGCCATATCAATGGTCGCCTGGTAGCTGTTGTTGTAGGCGAATTCTATCAAGGGTAGAATTGTCTCCCAACTTCCTTCCCTGTCAAGTATGACGGCTCGGAGCATATCCTCCAGCGTTTGGATCGTTCTTTCCGATTGCCCATCAGACTGTGGGTGGAACGCGGTACTGAAATTTAACTTCGTACCCAGTTCTTCTTGCAGGCTCCTCCAGAAATTTGAAGTGAATTTTGCATCTCGATCTGACGTGATTGAGGCTGGGATACCATGTAAGCGTACGATTTCTCGCACATAAAGTTGAGACAACTTTTCAGATCCATAAGTGATTGGAATTGGCAGGAAGTGGGCACTTTTAGTGAGGCGATCCACGATCACCCAGATGGCAGTGTTTCCTCGCTTGGTCCTTGGCAAGCCCGTCACAAAATCCATGGTTATGTGTTCCCATTTCCATTCAGGAATTTCTAAGGGTTGCAATTTCCCGTACGGTCGCTGATGTAGAGCCTTGACTTGTTGACAAGCCAAACATTTTTCCACGAATGATACTATACTTCTTTTTATGCCATCCCACCAAAATTTCCGCTTTAAGTCTTGATACATCTTGGTACTTCCAGGGTGTGCGGTGTAAGGTGTGTCATGAGCTTCGCTCAAGATCTCATCTCTCAGTTTCTCATCCTGGGGCACACACAGCCTCCCTCCGAAAGTGAGGGCGTTGTCCGCCTCCTCGTGATAGGTCTCATGTCCGTCAGTCCTCACCTTTGCTCGTATCTTTTCCAGATCTTCGTCCTGTCTCTGTGCAGCGATGATACGCTCCCTCAAATCTGGCTCCACCACTAGAGTAGCTATCCTTGCTTCTACCGTTTATGGGGCACTTATCATTTCCATGTTGAGCTTGCCAAATTCTCGTAGTAGTTTCTCCTCGTGGGTGAACATGGCTGTCAAGTGCTGAGTCCTTCGGCTTAGAGCATCGGCCACCACATTGGCCTTGCCGGGATGGTAGTTGATGCCGCAATCATAATCTTTCACTAGCTCTAACCATCTCCTCTGTCTCATGTTCAAGTCCTTTTGTTCGAAGAAATACTTGAGGCTTTTATGGTCCGTGAAAATCTCACACCGAACTCCGTAGAGATGGGGCCTCCAAATCTTTAGTGCGTGCACTACTGCGGCTAACTCCAAATCATGGGTAGGATAATTAAGCTCGTGCGGTCTGAGCTGTCGTGATGCATAAGCTATCACCCTGCCATTTTGCATGAGGACGCAGCCCAAACCACTTTTTGATGCGTCAGTGTACACCACATAGTCTATCGTTGGATCTGGGACGGCCAGAACTGGCGCGGTGGTCAATTTCTTCTTTAGTAACTCAAAACTTTCTGCATATTCTGGGGTCCACGAAACTTTGGTGCCCTTTTTGAGTTGTTGCGTCATCGGTCTTGCAATCTTTGAGAAGCCCTCGATGAATCTTCTATAATAACCTGCCAATCCCAGGAAGCTTCGTATCTCGTTGGGTGTTCCAGGAGGTTTCCAATTTTGCACGGCCTCCACCTTTGCTGGATCTACTTGAATTCCTTCGGCAGTCACCACATGACCGAGGAAATTCACCTCGTTGAGCCAAAATTCACACTTGCTGAATTTGGCGTATAGCTTCTCGGCCCTTAGCGTTTCCAGAGTGATCCGCAAGTGTTCTTCATGTTCCTCCTTGTCCTTTGAGTAGATGAGCACGTCGTCTATAAATACCAACACGAACTTGTCAAGATAGGGGTGGAAGACTCGATTCATGAGATCCATGAAACCGCAGGTGCATTTGTCAAGCCGAAGGGCATCACCACAAACTCGTAGTGGCCATACCGTGTTCGAAAAGCCGTCTTTGGAATGTCATCTTGTCGAATCTTCAGTTGGTGGTAGCCTGACTTTAAATCCATCTTTGAGAAGACACTAGCTCCTCGGAGCTGGTCGAACAAGTCATCAATTCTTGGCAACGGATATTTGTTCTTCAAAGTTAGCTTGTTCAACTCTCGGTAGTCAATGCACATTCTTAGCGTCCCATCTTTCTTCTTCACAAAAAGTACTGGTGCTCCCCACGGTGAGACACTGGGTCTGATGAAACCCAAGTCCATCAGTTCTTGAAGTTGCATCTTCAATTCCTCCAATTCCTTCGGGGCCATTCGGTATGGGGCTTTCGATACTGGCGCGGACCCGGGTTCGAGATTGATGGTGAATTCCAATTGCCTATCCGGGGGTAAACCAGGTAGATTGTCGGGAAACACATCTGGGAACTCTCGCACTATTTCTACATCTTCAATTTTCCTCTCTTCTTTTCTCTCTTCATTCAGGTAGACAAGATAGGCCGGGTGGCCTTTTCGTACAAGCGTTGCGGCTTGTAACGCGGAGATTATGGATTTCCGCTTACCCAAGGTAACCCCATGAAAGTTAGTGGCGTCCTTCTCGGGAGGGTGAAAAGAGATTTGTCGTTGGTTGCACAGGATAGTGGCATAGTTTTCAGCTAGCCAATCCATTCCAAGGATTATATCGACGTCGGACATGGGCATAACACTCAAGTTGTTGACTAATAACTGATGTCCTCCAAAAGAAACCTCTAGGTTTGAGCAGAAGCACTTAATTTCAATTATTCCTCCGACAGGCGAAGACACCCTAAGTATATGTTCAACTTGATTCGTTGGGATGTCTAAGGTATCTATGCAAGATGCTGATATGAAGGAGTGCGATGCACCAGTATCAAATAAGAGAATGACAGGTACACCGAGGAGCATAGCCATACCTGCCAGATTTCCTTGGTCCCCTTCCGGTTTCTTCTGTCTGAGAGCATAGGCACGGGCCTGTGATGGGAGACTCGGCCTCCGAGGATGCTGCTGCTTTGGTGGAGGAGGTAACTGTGGTGGTTGCCAAGGTTGCATCTGGATTGCTTGCAACTGTGTGCGCTGTGCTGGCTGGTTCGACCTTGCCCCTACTCCAGAAGTCTTGTTCGGACAGTTCCTAGTAAAGTGGCCATTCCTTCCACACACGAAGCAAATGTCTGTCCCTGATCTGCAGATTCCCATGTGCACCTTGTTGCATCTGGGGCATGGTCTCAGATTTGATTGATAGCCCCGAGTTGGATTTGGGGCATTTTGTCTTCCAACGTCATGGTGGTGAGATTGTGGTTGCCATTTTTGTTGTTGAGGACCTCGGGTACCTTCCCATTTGCGTTTTTCTTTGGACCCTTGGGGATGGTTTTGAGGAGGTACCGGAGCTACAGTCTGAGTGCTCCGTTCAGTGGGCATTGCCGCCTCTATATCCAAAGCTCGGCTCAGGGACTCCAGATAGGTCAATCCCCCGTTGCTAGCTAATGCCATCCTAATCTCGTGTCTCAGACCGGCACAAAATTTCTCCGCCATCCTTTCATCAGTGTCGACTTGTTCTGGAGCATATCGGGACATCTCGCAGAAAACCCTATTATACTCTGTTACTGACATCCTTCCCTGCTTAAGGTGATAGAATTCCACTTCCTTCTTCTTTCGGTAACTCTTAGGGATGTACTTATCATACATTTCTGCCTTGAACTGCTCCCAAGTTAAGCTTGCAATCTGGCCTGGGGTCATGGTCTTCTTACGTGCCTCCCACCAGAAATCGGCCGATCCGGCTAATTGGAAGGTCACGCATGTCATACGCTCTCCATCTGTGCATTGCAGGAAGTTGAATATCCGTTCCATTGCACGCACCCAAGTCTCAGCCTCGACCGGGTCGCCCAGTCCGTTAAAGCTTGGTGGATTCTGTCGGAGAAAGACTTCTTCAATCCTGCGTTCAATCCTCGGAATTTGCATAAGTGGTGGTGGGGGAGGTGAAGGTGGAGGCGGAGGTGGAGATGGAGGTGGTGGCGTAACTTCGCGCCAACCTTCATGATTTCCTTCGTCAATTTGGGGCATTCTTCCACCGCGCCCCCTTCCCCGTCCTCTAGGACGTCCTACCCTCCTAGGTGGCATTCTATAAACGAAATTATTATTATTGAGACAGTAAATAAATGAATAAATAAAAAACAAAACACGTGTTGGTCTCTTGTACATAATTTTAATTGAAGGCAACCAACAAGAGGCATAATAACATCACATATAAACAAGATACGATCGTAAGCATAAAACATCTTCATTTTTTTATATATATCAAGCCAAAATTGCCTCTAGAGAGGTCTTTTCGTACATAACTGATCCTCCTACACATCCTACGAAAGTCCCAAAATTCTACGCGATCGACAAAAGAAAAGCGTGAAACCGTAGGAAAGAACAGTTTTCACGTCACAAGGGGACTAGAGATAAACAACTAGCATCAAGACGGCCTCATAAAGGGTCCGTTGCTGATGATACATAACTAACACTACCCTACCAGTCGCCATCCGAGTCTAGAGAGCTCAGCCCAGAGCTTCCCTCAAAGTCATCGTCGCTGCTGATCGCAATCGGGTCATCCTCGGCTCCTCCTGGTAACATCCCTAGCATGGGAGGAGGCATTGCAGCATCTGGGACTGCCCAAACTTCGCGGCGTATCTCAGCCCTGATCTCCTCGTAGCGGTTCTGATAGTACTGGTACCAGTCCGTGTCCAACTCATCGGGGTGGGGTAGCTCGCCAGGCACCCCCAAGGACTGTCTGCGCTCAGAAGGACTCCTCATCTGCGGAGCTGCCTCATCATCTGCCGGATACTCTATCGGGTACTCATCTTCTTCTGGGGCAGCGATCATAGGGGCCTTGCCCCGCCATGTGGGGTCATGCTCCTGGCTGGGAAACTGGCGCACTCCCTGGGGTCGGTCGTAGCCCAGGGGCAAAACCATCTCCTGTCTGCGTGAAGGTCCTGCCTCGTGATCATACTGGCCCTGGGGCTCAGTAATAGGGAGGGTCGGAGTTTCCCACTGAGGTGGGGGCGGTGCTAAGATGTCTGGGGAGGCTGGCGGAACGTTCTGGTATCGCAAATACTGATCAATAATGGCACATAGGAAGCCTGGGAAGTCTCCCTCATCCTCTAGGGTGTCGGGCCGACGATGAATGAAATCATCTGCTAAGCTGGCTGTCCATATCTCCCAATCGTCAGGTAGTAGGGGAATCAGATGGCGTATGCCGTCAATCCCTGTGACGCCATGCTCGTGGGCTGTTTCCCACAACTCATAAAACCTGCATAAGACCCTCAATATGTGCACTCCAGGACGAGGACTGTAGGACTGATAGGCGAGTATCGCATTGTCAGCGATAGCCTGGGGTGTGACTTGCTTGCGAGCCGTCCGGCGTTGGTTCATCTACACATGGTGTTTTACCGAAACAATAAGTAAAGGAGAAAGTTGCTTAAGGATACACAACAATACTTCTTTTGGCGAAAAGCAAAGGGTGTACTTGGCCAAAGCCGCACGCATCGGGATAGGCGTTCATTATTAAGGGAATTTGTGTGTCGGGTTTGTAAGCGTAAGATCAATTTGTCATAATATAAGCATCGGGAAATGCTTTGTTAGAACGGAGGTATTTCGAATTCGTTCGTCAGGGCATAGGAGATTTTACGTATCTCTTTGTACTTCCACCATGAATCCCATAACATTGGCACAAAGATTACATCGCTCGGGAAAGCGAGAATCACAAATATACTTATTTCTTCTAAGTTCTCATTTCAGGGGTGCTCATTTTATCAGCTTGATTAATTTTTATTTTTTATTTTTTTTTAAGACATCTTACAAGAAGAATAAATTACCTTCATTCAGGTTGAGGGCGATAAAATTGGTGCTGAGTTGTGGTCGATCTCGCTAACTTAGTCTAGCGAATCAAGTCTAGACTTTTCTTTTCAAAGAATGACTCACGGTTACAGAGCAGAAAACCTAGGCTCTGATACCACTCTGTCACGACCGCGCCTTGCTAAGGATAGCATTGCTCAGTTAATCATGACCCGGGGAGGGAATTAAGAAGAGGGGATAGAAAGGGGATGAAAGAATTAATGATAAGACACAAATATTTCTTCATAAGATGAGTGATGTTCACGAGACAACAAAGATCATGAGAATTTGAAAGAGTGTTTATCACAGATCACTCGTTACTGATCGTTTTTCCTATGACCCATCTACTACAAAATACTACGACAAAAGCACAGCGGAAGGAGTTGTAACCACATGGTCATGTGTATGAAGACACATGCCACGAAAATCCTACAAAAGAGATGAGACGACCTCCAACTCCATTCAGCCACCATTTCATCACTTGCTCAACCTGCACATTTAGAAATACATGCAGGGCTGAGTACGGGGTACTCAGTGAACACATTGCCGAAAGATACACATATAAGAAAAAGTTATTATCGTGCCATCACAGTAACACACGGGGGTTTTCTTAAAGGCCCGAGCTTACTAAGTTCATTTTCATAAAGTTCGCTTGATCAAGCTAAGTTCATTCCATCAATCCGCCATATCTGATAGTTCATTGTGTGTCGGGAAGGTGGCCACCTTCCACGATCACATTGACCGGCCAACCCTTACGATGACTCACGGTCCATTCCTTTGTGTACACTAACTCGAATAGGATCTTGGTCCTATTGGAGCCGAATTCGTTCCATTCATTCATTAATTTGGCATCGCCAAGTAGATAGGCATCATAAAACAAATAATTTATGGCACGATAACATTTTAAAATAAAAAAGTAAGTGCAATTTTATCAAACAAAAATCATTTCATATATTTGATAATTTTTATCCACACTTAATGTGTTGGATATAAAGCCCACCTCAAAGCTTCCAAGTAAAACTCTACAAAAGCTCGACCTTGGGTAATCAAACTCCGCGAACACACCCTTCTCGAAAGAGTATAATGATTTAAATTAGTTTTTATGAACATACATAAGGTGCATGACATGAAATGATCCTACATGTAGT
Source organism: Salvia hispanica (assembly GCF_029641045.1). Lineage (NCBI taxonomy): Eukaryota > Viridiplantae > Streptophyta > Magnoliopsida > Lamiales > Lamiaceae > Salvia > Salvia hispanica. Next base: position 5,813,928 of record NC_142696.1, read on the forward strand.
ATGCGTCCTACGTTCGGGGTTCGATCAAGATAACTTCATTCCACTTAAAAAGTGGATTTCTATTTCATAAGAGACCTTAAAATTTATTACTTGAGAGATGGTTCATTTAGCTCCTACATTCTTAACTTCACGAAATTAAGTAAGGAGGGCAAGATATTAATTAATCATAAGATTAATTATTTAAAAGCTTCAAACATTTCAAGAAATATTAATCCAAAATTAAGAGATAAGGTTCATTTTATTACTTATGCTTCAAAGCCCAAAATTCTCATTTCCTCTAAATTCTTTGGCTCAAGATAAACATAATTAAAAGACCATCTTGCAAATAAATAAATTACTTGGCCCAAAGGGGAGGCCCAAAGAAAGAAAAAAAACAAAAGGAACCCTAGAAGAACAAAAATCAGATTTCCTCTCCCCCCTTCTTTTCTTCTTCACAGCGGCGCCCCTCCCCCCTTCTCCTTCTCTCCTGCCCAGCCGGCCATGGCGTCGCCGGCGAGCGACGCCGGCCGGCCAGCCTGCCTCTCGTCTCTCTCTCAAAATCTCCATCCAACCGTTCCCTATCTCGCGGCTCCTCCCTCTCTCTCGGTCTCACTCTCGGTTTCTCTCTCTCTCTCTTCTACTCCGCCGGGTTCAGCCACGGCGCTGCCGGCGAGGGCGCCGACGCGTTTCCTCTCTCTCTCAGTCTCGCTTTCTCTCGGTCTCGCCTCAGCCGCCTTGGCGTCGCCAGCGAGCGACGCCGGCCGCCGGCCGTGTCTGCCTCCTCCTCTCCTCGTCGCCCGTTCACCTCCAACCTCCGCCGTCCAGGTACTTCTTCTTCTTCCCTCCTTCCCTTCATCCTTTCACCTCACACACTAAGTTTATGGACGTTCGAACATACACACATACTTCTTACTCTCGGTTTGATTTCAGGCGCCAATTCGCCCAGTGAGGGGAGAAGGGTGTAGCGGGGTTCCTTTCGGGGTAGCTGCGGCGTCGTGGGTGGCTGCCGGAGGCAGTAGCGATGGCGGTGGCTGTTGGGGACAGCAGCGGGGCGGCTGGCTGCCGGAGACAGCAGCGGGGCGGCGGTGGCTGCTCCGAGGGCAGCGAGGCGGGGGTGGCTGTTTTCGGTGGCTCGGTGTTTTCATGAACTCTAAAGAGCTAAGTCCACATTTTCATCTTATGCTCGATATTAACTTGGATGAGAGAGTTCGTGGTTTCAAGAATGACAACATGTTTTGGTGTTCAAGTCTATTGGTTTAAACATATGATAGCTAAGTTATTGTTTGAACCAAAGGAATTTAGGTATGTGCATAGATAGTCTTATGTTCAAGGTACCTAGTTCTTGTTTTAAAAAAAGTGAGCAATGTTTGGTCTATTGATATTGGTATGAGAAGGGAATGTTTGAATGAATCGCTATCATGGTGTGATCGAATTTAATCAATTGTGATGTAAAATCTAGAGAATTTAACATGGTGAAAGAAAGTTACCTTGAAGAAGTGGAGGTGGTGACAAGAGACTTTATTTCCTTTGCTTGAAACTTTCCAAATCCTCACTTGAATGAAATTTGATGGTGTAGTGTTTCTTTGTAGTGGAATAAAAGATTTCAAGGATGAGATGAGTGTAGTATTTATAGAAGAATTGATGCATAGGAAGAACATGGGTAAAAGCTTGATTCATGGAGGAATTATATTGCCCAATGGTTATGGACTTCTTGCCAAATGTGGTAAGTTGTCACTTCAATCATTTGTCATGCCAAAAATGGCAAGAATATTATGTCTTGTCGTCTAAAAAAGGCGTGAGCCGTCGTTGGAGAACGTGAGCCGCCGTTGGATAAGCGTGTTTGATGTGATTTGATTTCGTCGATTGTCTCGTCTTGATTTAACGTGCTTCTTATCCATTCGTGTAGGTATCGGGGTTCAAGACGTGGCTATTGCGCAGGATCCGGAGAGCATGGAGAGTATTTATTTTTATTATTAACTCTATTCAAACGTTGAACTCGTGTACGAACATTTATTTTGAACTCGGTCTTCACAAACGGACTTTTATTAGAGCAAACTTTATTTTGAAATATTACTATTTTTGTTTTCCACTCAAAATATACTTCACAATGATTAATCATAACGAGAAGTAATAATAATAAAAAAAAATTAGACGCGAAACCTATATATATATATATATATATATATATATATATATATATAGATCGATGTTCTAAGCCTTAGGGTAAAAAGTCGGGGTGTTACAATGTTATCGATAGTCCTTAACAACATATGTTTGGTTTGTTATTTAGAGTGTCTTCGGTGGCGCCCCTCCCACTAGGACTTCCCACAAAATTGTTTGTCACGTCTTCACTAGCCCTTCCATTCCACTGCCACATCACTAGGACTTCCCACTAGGACTTCCCTCAATTATTCAATTTACGGACTTATAATTTACGGAATTAAAATATCGACACGGAATATGGGAAAATTCGCAAACTTCATTAAAAAAAGTACATAATTAAAAAAAAATTACATAATTTAAAAAAAAAACTTATATTATTTAAAAATACAATTACATAATACCCTCGGCTCTCACTCCTCCTCGTCCTCGTCCTCGTCGCCCGTGCCGCTGCCGCTGCCGCCTCCGACGTGCCCGCCCCCAATCTCGACGCTATAATCATCAATGGGTGGCATTCATAAATCGCGCCGACATTGATCGACCACATCCTTGCACAGCCTTTTGAACACATGATCGTGGGTGTTAAACCACTTACTCGTGCTCTGCATCAGGGTCTTTGTTAGCTAAGCGCGGGCAAGACAGTCATTACCTGGGTCTTCTGGGGCCTCCGATTCGACCTCGTAGGACCCGCTGCCGCTGCCGCTTCCCCTCACCATCTGCTGCGCAGCCTTTTGCCCCATCGGGCGACGACTACGGCGAGAGTCTGTTCGTGGTAGCAGGGCCACTTCCTCGGCTTCAGGGAGCTCGTGCGAACCAGCACTGCTGCTGTACTCACCGGAAGAGTTGATCTTCGTCCACTTCCAGCCCGAGTCGACAACCACAACAAACTTTTGTGATTCCCTGACCACGAGAAAGGCCTCCCATTGGTCAAACTCTTTGAACTTCAATTCTTTGTCGGGGTACAGGGCCAAGGCTCGTCTCTTCACATCATCCTCAGACATGCCGCTGGTTGCCATGCGCATGTTGTTTTGGTAGAGGGCGGCAAAACGACTGAGCTTAGGCCTCAACCGAAGCCACTGTTTCCGGCATTGCTCGGAAGTGCGAGGCTTCGCCCTAGACGGTTTGCATATGCGGTAGGCCTCACTAATGCGAAGCCACAATTGGTCAACATACTGGTTCGGCCCGACATAGGGATCCTCTACTACACCGACCCAGGCCTTCGCATGCGCGGAATTTTCCCACACGGTCCAGATCGTCCTCCTCTCCTCCGCCTCATCCTCACCCTCCTCCTCTGCCCCCGTGTTCGAGGAAGCGCTCGGGACATTGCCCTTGCCCCTACCTCCGCCCCTGGTCTTGCCCTTGCCTTTGCTCCTGCCCCTTGCAACAGGCTCCGCCTCATCGGGAGTCTCACGGATCGGCGATAGCCCCAACTCCGCTCCCATCTCCTCAAAAGAGAAAGTCTCGATGCCGGCATACTGAGTCTCCGGAACAGTACTAGGGGAATCGTCGGCCAACAAATCTATATGTGGACGATAGACAGATTCCCTAGGCGTCCTCGGGCTGTTGTGCTGCATCGACCCACCCACCGCCATATTTGGCGACGTACAACCCATCCCCACTGCTCCGGGCATCATCCCACCAACCCCCGCCATATTTGACGGCATACCGCCCATCCCCGCTGCCCCTGACATCATCCCACCCACCCCCGCCATATTTGACGGCGTACCGCCTATCCCCGCTGCCCCGGGCATCATCCCACCCATCTGACTCATCCACTGGAACATATTGTAGAACATTTGGGGAGTCAGCCCCGCCATCCCCGCCATCTGGGGATTCATCCCTGCAAATTGGGGATCCATCCCCGCAAAGTTTCCCTCTGTTCCGGTGGGAATCGTGGGTGTGTTTCCTCCGCTCGTGGTGGGGGAATTTCTATTGTACTCCATTGTAGTAGAAATAAAATTTTAGATTTAGAGACCAAACGAGGGCCACTCATTTTTCTTAATCTTATGGTTATGATTAATTTATAATTAATTTAATATTTTATTAAATAAAAACATTTTTTTTATTTTTATTTTATTTTTTAGATTTTATTTAATTTTTTTAAAAAAAATTTGAATTTTTTTTGAATTTTTTTTTAGTTTTTTTTTTAATTTTTTTTTATTCGATAAAAACTTGCTGGAGTAAATAATGAACTATATTCACTACATAATGAACTAAATGAATGTATGTTATGAACTTATTACTTCATTCAGTCATGCTATTACTTCATTCCGTTAGCTTATTACTTCATTTATTCATGCTATTACTTCATTCTATTAGTTTATTACTTCATTCTGTTAGTTTATTACTTCATTCAATCATGCTATTACTTTATTCCATTAGTTTATTACTTCATAATGTGTTATGACATAATTATCTTTCAGTTGGGTTTAGGGTTATTACTTCATTCTGTTAGTTTATTACTTCATTCAGTCATGTTATTGTTATGAGCTTATTACTTCATTCAGCCGTGCTATTACTTCATTCCGTTAGTTTATTACTTCATTTATTCATTCTATTACTTCATTCTGTTAGTTTATTACTTCATTCCGTTAGTTTATTACTTTATTCAGTCATGCTATTACTTCATTCCATTAGTTTATTACTTCATAATGTGTTATGACATAATTATCTTTCAGTTGGGTTTAGGGTTATTACTTCATTCCTTTAATTTATCACTTCATTCAATCATGTTATTACTTCATTCTATTTGTTTAGTACTTCATTCCGCTAGTTTATTACTTCATTCAATCATGTTATTACTTCATTCCGTTAGTTTATTACTTCATTCAGTTATGTTATTACTTCATTTCATTAGTTTACTACTTCATTTCATTAGTTTATTACTTCATTTTATTATTTTATTACTTCACAATATGTTATGACATAATAATCTTTCAGTTGAAGTAAATTCAGTATATAATGAATGCGAAAAATTACTTCATAACTTACATTCATTTAGTTCATTATGTAGTGAATATAGTTCATTATTTACTCCAGCAAGTTTTTATCGAACAAAAAAAAATTCTAAAAAATTTTTTTAATTTTTTTTTAAAATTTTTTTTTAAAAAAAATTAAAAATTTTAAAAAAATAAATTAAAAACGTTTTTATTTAATAAAATATTAAATTAATTCTAAATTAATCATAATCATAAGATAAAGAAAAATGAGTGGCTCAAATTTAGTCTCTAGTTCGGTCTTTAAGAAGGGTTCGACACTGATCACAATATAGAGAGTTGTGATCAATGTCGAACCAATTTTAAAGACCGAACTAGAGACCAAATCTGGGCCATTAGATCTAGTTTTTTTGATGAGATGTGCTGCTGTGAAAAAAATTTCTGCTTCATTACTAGCCCATTTTACTACATTGTATAGGTTTATTACTTCATTCTGTACATAATACCTTGAAACTACAACATGTTTTTACTTGCTTCCAGTAGGTTTTGAAATGATTCAACATATGCTTCATTCAAATTCATTGACGTGGGTTTTTGCTTGATTAACATTTAAAAATGCAATTTATTCAAGTGAGTTTATTACTTCATTCAGAAATGTTATTACTTCATTAGATAAGATTTTTACTTCATTCCAGTAGGACTTCAAATGCTTCTACACATACTTCATTCCAATAATTTATTACATTATTCCATGTGTTTATTAAACCATATTAGTGTCATGGCGGTGGTGATAGATATTGTAGAGAGAAAGAACGGCACGCGACGGCGAAACCACATTTACGTACTAGAATGAAGTAAAAGCCTACTAGAATGAAGTAAAAACCTACTAGAATGAAGTAATATATTCTGGACGAAGTTAAATCTTCGTAACATGTTAGCATGACTTATTTACCTTCGGATGAATTAAAATAGGCTCGTGATGAAGGCGAAAATAATTATAAATTTCTGTATCTTATCCATAAAAAACTAGATCTAAAAGCCCTAATTTGGTAGGGTTCGGTGGTTCGGTCTTTAAGAGTGGATTTGTGGATAATGGGACTCTATAGATATATATATATATATATATATATATATATATATATATATATATATATACATATATATATATAGGGTTGCGTTAGTGTGCTAACTAATTTACAGTAATAACTAATAACTTTCAATATTGTGCATTAAAATTATCAACACAAAGACATAATTATATCAATACAACATGTAAATTTAAAATGTCAACACAAAGACATAAGTTTATCAGCACAAGAAGATTGATAAATTTATGTCTTTGTGTTGATGTTTTTAATATACAAAATTGATATTACTTATTAGTTATTACCATAACTTAGTTAGTATTTGATCACACACCTATATATATATATATATATATATATATAGGGGTGCGTTAGGCTCCTTTGCACCCTAAGTGTCCTATTTCCTTCTTAATCTCAGCCCTTGGATCCTTGAATTGGATGGTTGTGATCAATGCATTATTAGTCTATAATGTTGCATTATTAGCCGCTGTGCATTATTAGAATGAAAATGTGCATTATTAGTCAATAATGTTGCATTATTAGCCGCTGTGCATTATTAGAATGAAAATGTGCATTATTAGTCTATAATGTTGCATTATTAGCCGCTGTGCATTATTAGAATGAAAATGTGCATTATTAAATGACACGTGACATTAATCTAACCGTCAGATGACAAAATCGTGGGGCTAGGATTAAGAAGGAAAAAGGACAAAAGATATGAAAAGTATTTGAATACATCCCTATATATATATATATATATATATATATATGGGAGTGCTCAAATCAATAACCCAATTTATGTCAAAGATCCATGCAAATCTCATCCATTCAATTTATTAATCTAATGTCCTGTATTTTGCCACGTGGAATTGCTGAAAATTATTAAAAATGTCAAAAAGGGCATATATGGGAGATTACATATTGGACGGTTATTTGCAATCCCTTAATTCTCTCATTATTCAGACTAGTACGTGATTTTAGTTTTAATCAACTTCAAGATTAGTTACCTTAATTAATTTATTCACATTATTATATATATTTCAAATACAGATCACAACATAGACATTCTTTCATTTACCATTTCTTATTGTATTAAAATGAATTCTACACTGATATTTTATACTGGTATCTTGGTATCCATTATTGGTCAACCAAGTATATAATTCCATATTACTAAGCTGTAACGACTTACATTATTGATAATGTAGATTTACATTATTTAAGATAACAAACTTTTATACATGACGAATATGTTATATTGTAACATAATCTGTTAAATAATGTAACATGTTCCACGAATAATGTCTACACAGAAAATAATATATACATTACAGTTGCAATACTAAACGGAGTACAAAATCTTGCTACATTGTTCATGTTCTCCTAAAATAGAGTACGTCATCCCTCTTTCGACGACCTCCGTCCCCTACATCCTCTACATCCATCTCCTCAAGGTAATCGTCAAAGTCATCTTCATAATCTACTCTTGTCCTCTACGACCCTGTTCAAAGTTTATAATAAAAGTGAGATTACAGTCGCATACTGAACAATGTACGTCATATATGTGTTAAAATAAAGACATTATGAAAATGAATAATGATACATCACAAAATGAATAATGTATCACACACCAATATGAAGACTTAAGTCGTTTACATTATTGCCGTAGAGAGCATACATTACAACATAATGAATCTGTTATAATGTACCCAATTGGGGTAAATAATGTAAATTATAAAACACTGATAATGTACACAACAATTCACAATAATGTAGTACAAACATGGCGACTAATGTATGCTGACTAAGCAATAATGTATACGACAACCATGAATAATGCAACAACAACTACTAATAATACAAACAATGAACATCAATAATGTACATAACCTTGCATAGTAATGAAATACGAACAAGAGAAATGAAGTATGCTACCGGTAACAAACGTATCTTTACCTTAAAAATCGATTCTTTTCACGAAAATTCTAGGAACCATCTTGGTAATGTAAACATAAAATTGGACAATTCTAAACGGGCATTTGAGTAACTAATGTATATCGGAGATGATTGAGAGAAACCCATGTCTAAATTACCTTAAACTGATCGAAAAATGGAGGCTTCAACTGAAAGTTTCAAGCCTACGAAACTCGGCGTAGCTTTTACCAAATTCACGTTTCTACCACAATTTCAGTCGCCGATGTTGATATAAGCTTCGTCTTCCACTTTTGCGCGATGGGTTGAGGTCTCCGTCTTCAGTGGATAAAATCGCCACAAACTAGGATTGAATATAGAGAGCAAAAGTGAGAAATTAGGTTTTCGTCGATTTGGGGTAAATGAGAGAGAGAAATTGAGAGAAATAGCAGATATATCGCACCTGCCGTTTTAAAATTGAATCCTAAATAAGATGTACCAATTATACCCCCATAATGTAACCAGAACTCCTAAATAATGTAACTCGGGGTATGATATATACTTTACATCTAATCCGTTCATCAAGTTAATCCTAAGGCTAGAAATACATTTGAACTTAACACTAAAGGGTCACTTGGACCCTAATGCTCCCCTATATATATATATATATATATATATATATAAATCGAACGTCCGAATGGGACGTCCGAGTGTCGCCACAACGGCGGACGTCCGCCCGCCCGTGGGGAGGACGGGCGAGCCCATGCGACGGTCGCGGGCGCCCTTCGGAGCCACTACGGCGGACGTCTAGTCGGACGTTGGCGACGTCCTACCGGGACGTCCGCCATTGGAGACACTCTTAAAGTCACATTATAGTAGGAAATTCCAAAACTACCCTCTAACTTTTTCTATATTTCTAAGACTGGAGGCTATATTAGTAAATTTTAGGTAATTTAAGATTGAAATAATATTACATAGATTATTATCATTGAATTATAATAAAATAACCATTTTCGGCCTTAATTCAAGGGGCCCTTGCCCATTGAACAGGCCACACAGAAAATTTGACCACCAAATCAAACGGATCATTATCTACCACTTCAAACACATCCAAGTGTATAAGACACCTCACTCACGTTTTTACCGAACTAGAATATATGAGATGGAATTTTTTAATAAAACTAGAATTAATTATTGTTTACATGACAAAAGGTTAACGGTTCTATTATACCGTAACACTAACAGAACTTTATTATTATTTAATAAAATTAAAGTTCATTGTTATTTACACTAGTATCACACCTGTGCTATGCACGGTTCATTTATTTTTTTCATAAATATGAAATATTTATTTGAAATAGATAACAATATTATTATATATGTCTAAAATTGTAAATATATTATAAACGTATACAACAATACATTTGATAAAAGTAGTAAATTTTATTAGTGTATAAATATTACTTATTCTTAATAAATCTATTTTATAAAAAATAATTATTTAATTTACTGATTCTGAATTCTGGTTGTGTCACTTTTTTTATTTTTGTCTTAAATAATATTTATTTTCATATGCAAAATGTCTATTTTTCATTATTATCACAAAATTTAAGAGTCTTCCATACATTATTTCTTAAGATAGATTCCAATGGCATTAAAGATCAAAACAAAAATTATAATATAATTGAACAATAGTTCTAACGTCACCAAAACGAAAAATCCTAAAGAATGTATAATTACCACTTCTCCTAATAAGATTTAAGATATTGTTTATCAAAAGCTATAATTTAAGATTGCACTGGTGAGACACTTCCTAGTCGAACTTTATTTCATTGCATTATAGTGACCCTATACACTAAAACCCCAAACCTTGAACCCTAAATCCTAAACTCTTAACTTTAAAATATATTTACCATGACCAACAAATGAGCCAAAGCTCAATAAAATTCTCCCTCCGTCCCAGTTCAATTTTACTTTGTTGATCACTTATTCTATTTTGAGGGTTTTAGATCTGTATTCGATATCTTACACTGATAATCCTTACTGATAATCCTTGGCTGATAGTAGAGGTTTTTTTTACCTGAATCTTGGCTGCAAATCTGTTTATATGCTCATTCAAAAAAGTGTTTTACTATATGGCTATGTGAACGGTAAACAAAAAAATGAATTTTGCTTGCATTCATCCAAGCATCTATTCACCCAATGGTATTATTTATTGCAGCCAGAAGTAGTGTTTTGTTGAAGGTAAACTTGTATTCTATCTAATCGAATAATTATGTTTCACAGGTGCTAGGAATGTAATCGAAGGAATGAAATACATATGTGAAGGCTCAAATAACTTATTATTAGATGTTTTATTATTTTTGAATTATACATAATTTAACATTAGTATAGTTGTTATTAATAATATTAAACCAAACAAATAATTAACTTAAATAATCATCTTTACTAATTTTTAAGTGAATCACAACTAATTTATAAATAATAGAAATTGTCAAACATGAATAATAGTGTATTTTTTAAAAAATAAAAAATCAAAACAAATTTGAATTTCTTAATTATAGTGTTTTGTTAAAACTAATTTGTTTTATATTTAACATTAAATGTAATTAAGGAAACTCAGAGTACAAATCTCTATTCTGAAATCTCTAATTACAAAACTACAGGCAATCCTCTCATTGTTATATTGATCAAGATTAATATGGACCATTCACAAAGTGTACAAAATCTCTATTAAAATTAATGATGGAGAATTGTTGTCTGATTAACAATTTAGCATCGATTATGATCAAATAATACATGTCCCTAATATCTAGACCTAAAAATTGCTTCAAATATTGCATATATAAATTGTTAATTTTAAAAAATAAAATATCCCTATAATATAGCCTTAAAAGATGCCTCTACCATTACATATATTTCCATGATGGAATCTATTCATATAATCAGCCACTAATTATACAATTATACACAGTTTATAATTCTAACTCATTTGTGCAATGTGGACGTTTGATAACTTTATTAGCCGATATATCCTAGCAAAAAAAGCTTTCATTCTCATCTTCTTCGTCAGATATTTACGTGGCTTTTTTTTCTGGACAACAAACATCTTCATACCCGAACTTTACTCGTCGACCGGCTCAATTAGTTACTTCTCTCCCTTTCTCTATTCAACAAACAAAGAAGCAATAGTGTAAATGAAATTTGCAACATATACGGGAACTCAATTATTTTGTAGAACAAAGTCAAATCAAATTTCTTATTTCCATTTCAGTAAATCATCCTTATACAAGTCAAATTTATAGAAAACGGGTAGCTTTTTGTATAGTTAGTGAATTTAATCCAATATTATTTGTTATAAATTTAATTGATAACAAATGAGTTACAAATTGTTTGACCTTTCACGTTATAATCTGCTAGTAATAAAAAAAAATTTGAATCAATTGATTTTATATTGCTGCTGCCGGTTTGTGTACAATTGCACCATAATGATGAAAACTTATTTTCTCTAATTAATATACAATCAATTGTAGTTATAGTAAAGGGTTTAGGAAACTATCGCTAAAGATTCAAATTCATTAATAAATCACAATTTTAATTAAATTATAAATTATTATTCAAAATGGCCATCCTTGTAAATATTAAATACGTATGCTGTATAAAACTATACTTTGCACGTTTGGGTACATAAAATATTTTTAGTAGATCCACAAAATATTTGTTGTATCCAAAAAGAAGATTAAAATCGTGGTGGGTTTACATTTAAATTATGGAATCATTCTAGTATATTGTTTGACGTTTGTAGTAAAATTATGATAATTGCACAAATTAATATTCTATTTAAATAAACTACTTTATTATTGGACTATTGAGTGGAAAACATTTTATTTTTCCAATAGTAACACATATTCACAATTAAAAATTTTTTGCAAGTGAATTAAATTAATGTCACACATGGTTCTAGATAAATTCTCCAAAGACTTTTCCACTTTTACTTTTCCTAATTATCAAAAAGTTAAAATTTAAAACTTTTTCGCTTTCTCAATTCTAATAAAAAATAGTACTAATAAATTTCGTAAAGATGAACATGTTTTAGGGATGTCCCAATTCTCTTAAAAATTGTTAGAAATATTAAAAATTCTTTAACCATCTACCGGCGATACTCTAATTATTACAATTAAAGAAAAAACAAAAGTAAGTGGAATAAAAATTATAATGAAAATAATAATAAAAAAACAAACTATAAGTAGAGTCGAGAAAAGCTCTCTTTCCGCAAGGTAAATTATGTTGTGCTAGTGCTCTCGATTTGACGTATTATTTCCAAAAATAAAAACGACTTTCTCCTACCATGTAGAAACACCGGCGATACTCTAACTATTACAATTAAAGAAACAACAACAGTAAGTGGAATAAAAATTACAATGAAAATAATAATAAAAAAACAAACTATAAGCAGAGTCGAGAAAAGCTCTCTTTCCGCAAGGTCAATTATGTTGTGCTAGTGCTCTCGATTTGACGTATTATTTCCAAAAATAAAAACGACTTTCTCCTAGCATGTAGAAACATTTCAAATCCGCTAGGCACCGAAAAAAATTGATGGAGCTCCGAGAATAAAGCAATATAGTGCTCTTAAACTACACACTAAAATGTAAAGAGCTTGAGAGATGAGGAGAAAAATGCTTTTATTCATGTGTAATCCATATACTATTCCAAGCCTTTTACAGGCACAAAATGATAATATAGAAAGACATGAAATTAAAACACCATAAACAATACAATTAAGACATTGGAGGTTATAAGAAGTGAAAAGCCAAAGGCTCCCATGATCACATTCCATTACTCACGCATTATATTTCAAATTTTCAATTGGGGATTCCTTTTTCATTTCATGAAAAGCATATTGATGGAGTATTTTAGTTTTAAACGTTTGAGTAAATGAGCTATAATTATTTGACCCTTTTAAATAATAAAGATAATTTTAATAGATAAATAAACCTTTTTAACTAAAATGTCATTATTTTAAATTTTTTATAAGATATATAGATATAGATAACAGAACAATAAATACACTTATTTTCCTAATGGTTGTAATATCCCCATTTTTCATTCATTATAAATAATGAATAACTTATAGGGATTGAGTGAAATTAAAACACTAAATAAACGTATTACTCATTTGGCAATATGTAGCATCCTTGACTCTCTAATGTGCATGGAATTGAAGTTTATGTTATATATAACTGAACGGGTAAGATGCACAATATTAATTATAAAATCAGGTTTAATTATATTATATTTTTAATTTCAAATGGCAGTATTGTAAATATCTCTAAAACTCCCCTTTTATATATGTATAGACAGATATAGATGAAATGGCCAGGTATTATATTTGTTGTTTGTAAACGTGTTTCAGTAATGAATATTAAGAGTCGCTTGTAAATGTTTGGGTTCATTTTTAATTATGTACAATAATAATGAGAATTCATGTTTTGTAATTAATATCCATGCATCGACAGAATCCAAAACAATATTGGAATGCATTAATAAAATTATAATTTTTCAACTAAAATGACATTTTCATAAATACCCCCAAAACTCACATTTCAAATCCGCTAGGCACCGAAAAATTGATGGAGCTCCGAGAATAAAGCAATATAGTGCTCTTAAACTACACACTAAAATGTAAAGAGCTTGAGAGATGAGGAGAAAAATGCTTTTATTGATGTGTAATCCATATACTATTCCAAGCCTTTTAGAGCATCTCCAATGGTGCATAGGCCAGCAATAGGCTAGCCATTCTCTCCCCTGCCACGTCAGCAATACTAAAAAATCCACCTGCCACATCAGATTTAGGCCAGCCATAGGCCAGCCGCAATAAAAATAATTCAAAATATACTACATTTACGGAATTAAAATTACGATTAAAATACGGAATTAAATTTACGACACATATACGGGAAAATTAATTCATTCCATTAATAAAAAGTACAAAGATTTAAAATAAAAAGTACATGATTTTTTTTTTAAAAAAAGGGCTTCAACACACGAGCCCCGCCACTCTCTACTCCTCATCGCCGTCGTCCTCGCCGCCGCCGCCGCCGCTGCCGCCGCCACCCGTGGTATCTGAGCCCACGTCGGAACCCGCTAGCCGTGCCCTCGCGATTTCCGAATCAACCCGCATGCTCTCGAGCATCTCGTGAAGAAACATCTTCTCCGTGGGGTTAGTGGCGGTCCTCCAATCTTGGAAGACCTTGTACATCTGATCCCGCGTATGGTTACGCGAATGGAGAGTGTACTCGAGTGGGGCGGGTGGGAGGGCGGAGGACTGGACCTCGCGGGGCGATAGGGGGGATCCGCCCCTCGCAGCCCGTTGCGCCCGCTTCTGTCCAACCGGGCGGGGGCGACCAGCAAATGAAGGAGGGGATGGAAACTCCTCAGCATCCGGAGGGAGGTCGTGGGATCCGCCGCTGTTGCCGCTATAGTTCAGCCTCTGCTTCTTCGGCCACCCAGCGTCGCACCCCGCCCGGAACTTCTCGGAGTTCTTCAGCAACAAAAAGCACTCCCAGAAGGTGAACTCCTTGTACGTCCCCGCCAAGGGGAACTGACTCTCGGCTATCCTCCGGGCGTCGTCCTCATTCTGCCACTACTGAGCTGACGGAGGGCGTTGGCGTACAAATTCGCAAAATGGCCCACCGCGGCCCTGATGCGCTCCCACCCCTTCCAGACCTCCTCCCCGCTGAAGTTCTTCCCGTGCGGGCAGTGCCTCCTATAGGCAGCTCTGATCTTCACCCACATGTTGACGACCCGCTGGTTGTTCGCAACCAGCGGATCGTCGCACACCTCCAACCATCCCGGCGTACTCATCCTCCGTCCACTTTCTTCGGCCAGGGGTGTCGTCAACAACGGGCTGCGACGACTCGCCGACCGCCTTGGCCTTCCCCCTCGTCTTCTTCTTCTTCGCCGCGGCCCGCCTCGCTGGAACGGGAGTGTCCGCATCCCCGAGATCGATCCTCGTATCATGCAATGACAGAAGGTCATCGCCAGTGAACTGCGTCTCCACTGGGGTCGACGTGTGAGACGAAGCCGTCAAAAAATCAAGCGAGGGACGATATACCGTATCCCCTCCCAATGACCCCTGCATCCCCCCCTGCATCCCGGGATGCATACCGTGCTGCATCCCACCCCTGCCACATCATCCCCATCATCTGCTGCTGCATCTGGGGCATAACCCCCCCCCCCCCCACCCGGGCGCTAACTGCCCGCCGCTCCCCTGCCCCCCGCCCAGCATCCCCCACGGCATATCCCCCTGGTTCCCCCCCTGCGCCCCACCCGGCGCACCGGCCATCATCCCCATCATCTGATTCCAAGGGATGTTAAACCCCGGGCCCATCTGCCCCCATCCAGATCCCACAGGTACCGTGGGAGTCTGAGATCCACTCGTCGCTGGACTGGACTCGTTGTTGTGATCCATCGCTCGATGATGCTCTTGTACAGAAAGTTAGAGAGCTAGCCGATCGGCCAGCTCGACGAATCGGCTAGCCGGTCGCTAGCCGACCATTGGAGATGGTCTTATAGGCACAAAATGAGAATATAGAAAGACATGAAATTAAAACCCCATAAACAATAAAATTAAGACAATGGAGGTTATAAGAAGTGAAAAGCCAAAGGCTCCCCATGATCACATTCCATTACTCACGCATTATATTTCAAATTTTCAATTGGGGATTCCTTTTTCATTTCATGAAAAGCATATTGATGGAGTATTTTAGTTTTAAACGTTTGTGTAAATGAGCTATAATTATTTGACTCTTTTAAATAATAAAGATAATTTTAATAGATAAATAAACTTTTTTTTAACTAAAATGTCATTATTTTAAATTTTTTATAAGATATATAGATATAGATAACAGAACAATAAATAAACTTATTTTACTAATGGTTGTAATATCCCCATTTTGTATTCATTATAAATAATGAATAACATTTATAGGGATTGAGTGAAATTAAAACACTAAATAAACGTATTACTCATTTGGGAATATGTAGCGTCTTTGACTCTCTAATATGCATGGAATTGAAGTTTATGTTATATATAATTGAATGAGTAAGATGCACAATATTATTTATAAAATCAGGTTTAATTAAATTATATTTTTAATTTCAAATGGCAGTAATATTGTAAATATCTCTAAAATTCCCCTGTATAGATAACAAAAAAGTTGACGAACAAATAATACCGTTAAATAAGAATTAATTGAGTGATATCATAAAACTAAAAGGATTTAATTATTAAACAAGTAAAATA
This sequence comes from Salvia hispanica, assembly GCF_029641045.1. NCBI lineage: Eukaryota > Viridiplantae > Streptophyta > Magnoliopsida > Lamiales > Lamiaceae > Salvia > Salvia hispanica. The sequence goes on from NC_142696.1 coordinate 5,830,304, forward strand.
GAGACGGACCTAATAAAATAAATAGTTATATTGAAAATTGAAATGATATAATATATTTAGCCATTTTTTCAATCATACTCCAAAGTATGGTCCCTAACACGGTAATGCATCTAAAACATAAAATAAGTAATAAGACATCAGAAAATTATGGCAAAAAGTTGTGGTCCAATCCATATAAATATTTTAAATTATACCTTAGTGAATATATCTTACATAAAAGATTTTGTGGCTGCGAATATAAGTTACCTGACATGTCTCTTTCAATTTTATTCATATACCTCGTCTTCATCTAAATTGTCATGTATTCGAATTGCTTTATCAAGTCTAATAGTGCGATGTCTCATTATATGTTCTTGTATATAAAGTGAATTACATGTATTTTTAAATGTATTTATAGATCATTGCACTAATCCATTTTATGTATGATTTTTTTTATAATTTTTGGTTCATAAGATTCTTATACCAATATATTTTATTTCATTAATACTTTTTACAAATTTTTATTTATTAGTAGGTCTTTATACTATTGCATTTTAATTTAAGTGATATTTATACTTTTATTTTTAATTTTATTGGATATTTAGTTAACAGTATTTAGAATTTAATTAATTTTTTCTTATGGAGTAATTAAATTTATTTATTTTTCTCTTATATGTTTTAAATTAATTTAGTTTCAATATCAACTCAAGATTATTGAAAATGATAAATTTTTAAGTTGAAAACAGACAGTATCAATAAATTTTCATTTTCCAGTCAATATTGCAACTGAAACACATGATTCCTATGTATAATGAGAGATGTGATCATATACAACTAAGATTTAAAATGATAACAGCAAACAAGGAGTATATGTCATTTAATTTTGAAATTCAGTGGTGTTTATTTATTTCACATATCAAATTATAAAACAGTTAATTCAAATCAAAAGGATAACTATTCCATTTAGCATAACATTACATATGGTTATTTTCTTATTTTTAGTCTTTGATTTGATCACAAAACCATTATGGAAATGATCATTATATGTAAAGAAATCACAAACCCACTTGCATATATACGTCTTTATATATGTAAACCCAAATGAACAGTTACGCCCAAAATATTTAATCCAGCCCAAGTTCAAAACTTCAAATCATTACAAACTAAATAATAAAATATAAACTCTTAATTGAATCAAACACAAACTTGTTCAAAAACACAAAAGAAGATACAATATATGGTATGTGTTGTGCAGTATCATAACTATTTTTAATTATTTTTACGTTTCACAATGACATTAGAGAAGGTTTTTAAATAAAAGGCGTCATTATTTTGATTACGTGCTAGGCAAATGCTAATATGCAATGACTTGCTCACCGAAGAATAGAACGAGTAAAGCCACACTTGAATAACTCGATTTGATTGACTCTGATTTAATCATCCCCAAAGTAATAATAATAGTATGATGTAAAGTTGCAAATAGATATATATCAATTATATAACAATTAAAAATATTAAGCATGTAACATGTTCATATGTTTTTTATTTGTTTCTGATAAATTTTAGCACGAATATAACTAGAGTCCATTTACTACTTAATCCTCCTATCAATTGTTAATCTCTTAATTACTAGTAACAAATGAAGAGGTATGAAGTTACTGTTTGTTTATATCTGGATTCTGGACGCCTACCGTTCCAACTTTTCTATTTATAGATTTTTGGACCGAAAATCCTAATGTTTAATTATTTATTAAACCGATTAATTTGTGCTGGTTTTTTCAAAGAATCGATGATTCTATCTTCTATTTCGTGATGATTCAAATTGCTGACTAATTAAATGAATGAGTAACGTCAGTATTAAATAAGTTGTGCTTCGTCTTCAAATCAATTTGAACCAATTCTACGGATACATTAAGAATTTATTTAGCCTTGAATATCATTCAACAACTCTGAATCTTATACCAAATTTTAAATAGGCTCCGATTATTGTTATCAATTAAAGACCTGCCAAAAATCTCAAATATGTCTAAACTAAACAATTGATAATATCCATTAAAATTCTGAACTATCACATATATATTGATTTTCGTTAGCGGAATGATGATGTGTATTTTACTATTTCCGGTTTTTTATATAATATAGATCAAGCAAGGTTGGATAAAACATCGTTGTTTTCCTAAATCAATATTGATAAAACAAACAAAAGATACACATCATCATTCTGTGACGAAAATCGTAACATAAGGTAGTCTATTTGTTACAAACTAAGTGGTCCAGGCAGGTCCTAGCCTAATTAATTGCATGAATCGTAAAAAGATAATGTTTATAAGATTTCTTAAATTCATAAAATAATACTCCGTCTGAATATTTTCTAGACTTTTTCCTCGATTCTATTGGGGACTTTCTTGGTGATTTGAATCCATAAAATTAAGTAGGTGAGAAGCAATTTTCAAATTTTAAAAAATAAAATAAACACTAGACACGGAAACAAGCAACAATATAATGAGCATTAAAACCTGCAAGGATTCCTATAATCAAGATGAGTAAAGCACAAAATGGCGCCATCCTTCTCAATCAAATAAAATACTTGATTACTAGCAGTATATAATTACATTATTTGCTAACATGGACAGGACGTGGTCTTATTTAATTGTTTTAACTAGTAATTTTACAAATGTACTTATTTGAACAGATAATATTGGGTTAGGTTTTGCATTCGCATCATCACCATTAGGATATTCAACACGCAACTTCTTGGAAGCAATCTCAGTTTATTTACTGTTTTTCCGTTTAATCATTCTCCTTTTCGTTTATATAGATTCTTATATTTAGTTTAGTTGCATTTTTTTTTCAAAAATTCAGTTCATGACAATGTCACAACTAGATTATATATATTTCATGATAAATCATTTTACGTTCACTCATGACTATTTTAATCTTAGACAAATCTTACATAGTTCATCTCACTATTTTTTGATCTTAGACCACCTTTGTGATTATAGATGAAGTTAATTACTTGTTTCCAATTAAATTAATCATATTTTATATATTTGGGAATATTTAATCATGATATCACCATGATGCATAATTTTGCAAGTAGATATCCTATAATTCGAGTTATCCGCATTAGACATATTAGATTCTTTGCCGCATCAATTGATTTAAATTGAAAGTTTTATTTTTAGGGGAAATCAATGGTTCTTTTACACTCGCATCTTTGTCTTAGACTCTTAGCCATATTTTAAATGAAAAATGATTTAGAGACATAATGTCTCCAAGCCATAATGCCATAATGAGGTTAAAATTGTAATCTTATATTATATTATATTTTTAATTAAATCTACACTTTTTTACATCTACCTTTTTGCCCTTCCATCTTAAATAAGGATGTGGTAGCTTAATTATGGAATATATATAAATGTGGAAGATATGATTTAAAATTAAAATATATACCTAAAGAAGTAGAATATTAGAGAAATGGGAGATTTATTCATATATGTTTTATTCAACGTAATGTTCCAAAACTAAGGAAATAAATGATGAGATTTGAACTTAATGAATAAATTATGAATCCATTTTATAAAAATACTAATCCTATATTATTTTCTTCTTTTTTCTTATATAAAATATTAGAGTTTTAAGCTCCATTCAGTATATCATTAAATAAAATAATAATAATAATAATAATAATAATAATAATAATAATAATAATAATAATAATAATAATAATAATAATAATAATAATAATAATAATAATAATAATAATAATAATAATAATAATTGACTTAATAGTTTTTATTTTAAGAATTTTGTAATTTTTATTATACTACTTCTTTCCTTTCCAAACTTTTAATTTATTTAAATTTTTTATTCTTAGAACATTGCAATCGAACTTTGATCAAATAAATAATTACAAGGCATTTTCTCTTTTGCTTTATAAATAGTTGAGTTATTAGCTCAATTCACTATATCTGAAATAAAATTAAGAAAATATGTATAATATATTAATACTAATTGGGTGTAGGTTTTTTTTATATCATACTTACTATTCTAAATTATTCAATTTTGAAAATTTAATTTATTCAAATTTTAATTTTTGGAAAATTATTGTCGAACCTTAGTCAAAATAAATATAATACTAATTGAATTTATTATTTTAATTTTATGTATTTTATAATATTAGTACTCTAGTTTGATTTTTGAGTATTTATTTTTATGTTATTCCTATGTAAAATATATAATATATTCTATTGAATTTCACCATTAGCTTTATTAGTCTTTATTATAGAAATTAGATCACCCCCTAATGATCTTGCTAATTGATTTTATCCAAAAATAGCGTTTGGTTATATTTGTCCACATATAAAATATAATTATGGCATAGAGACATAAGGGTATTGTGGCATGGAGACATTATGTCTCTAAATCACTACCCATTTTAAATTTCAAAAAGTTCTAAAACTGTGTGCTCAAGTTACATTTAGTTAATTAATTTACTGAACAAAAAGTGAAAATTGAATATTACCATCAAATACTCGGATTCGGTTTTGTCAGAACCAAAAGAGATATTCTCTAAAAACATGTCCTAGAATAAGTAATCTTGAAAATTGCTGTCTCTGATTTGCATATGTAATTATTAACTAAAAATGTAGTAATAAATAATTTAAACATAAGAAAAAAAAAAAAAAACAGGTTGGCAAAGATTGCTGCATAAGTTGCCCCTAATTTAATGCAATAATGTCGTCTTAACTGAATTTTAAAAAATGTAGCTTTGCCAGACTTGCATCTGAATTATTAAAATAAATTCTACTATAGCATGGTTGTTCACATAATCAAAACATGAAAACAGCTGTAAAAAATACCACCAATCTTTGGATTCGATTAATCCAACTGTAAAAGGTCTGAATCTCAAAATAATCCCCAAAGAGAGCAAAGTATCGAATCTAATTCCAGTTCCTTTCCTCTACATCAATATATTTTGAGGGGCCTCAACCCCACCATGTGGACTTTTTTCCATGTACAAAAATGCTACTTATATATTAAACCTGTCGAATATTTACGTCAGAAACAATTAAACTAAGCCAACATATCCCAGAAATATTTGTAAGCATAGAGATTCTTGATGAATTGAATTTGATCATATATTTAACCTTGATCCTTGAGACTGTGGAGCAATTCTCTCTCTATTTGCAAACCACTGGACCGTTTTTCTCGCGATAGGTAACCAAAGTCTTCTCGTTCTTTCGTCCTTGGCATTAATTTCTTCAACCTGCGGATCATTATTCCCTAAATCTTGGAATCTCGGATGAACCACGATTTCAGACATGGATCTCTTGTCGTTGGGATTGATCGAGCTCGAATCAAACCCTAATTTCGCCCTATTAGCACCCGACGACATGGCGGGAAAATTCCGGTGATCATCACACACTTCTTTATTGATTTCTCTCACCTTTCCCTCCAACGCTCTCTTCCTCTCCATCTCCTCCTTTATGCTCATGATCACCGTCTCCTCCGCCGTTTTCCTCTCCTCCACCGACGAGAATCTCGTCGCCTCCTCCTCCGTGACGACGTCGTTCATCAGTATCTCCGAGTTGAGGAACATGATGTCGGAGGAGCTAACATTGCTCCACCGGTTCTTGAGCACGGCTTCCGATACCACGATCTTGTGGTTGAACCGGTGCAGCGCCGCCGGCGACGGCGGCGATTCGCAGTCCATGCTCTCCGGTATCGGAACCTCCTCCTCCTCCTTCTTCCGGAAGCTTCCGCCAATGCAGAATCTCGAGGATCCATGTCGGCTCTCTTCTCTCTCCACGTAGAGCTCTAGATTGGATTCCTGCCGCTCTAGCTCCGGCGGCGGCGGCGGATTGGATAAGAATCGGAGGCTGGTGGAGAGGGGGAGGTGGGAGAGGTCGTCGGCGGTGACCTTGCGGCGGCAGAGGGGGCAGGTGGAGTGCTTCTCAAGCCACTTGTCGATGCAGTCGATGTGGAAACCGTGCTTGCATTTGGGGAGGAGGCGGAGGATGTCGACGTCCTCGAATCTAGCAAGGCAGACGGCGCATTCGAGGCCGTCGCGGGAGCCTCGGAGGGAGGAGAAGCGGAAGAAGGGGAGGGACTCGACGACGGTCTTGTCGACGCCCGAGACGAGTGAGCGGGAGCGGGGGAGGCCGTCGTGGATTTGGCGGGTGTTGGAATTGCTGTGGAAGGAGGCGGCGCGGTGGCAGAACTTGGCGTAGAGGAGGAGGATGAAGGTGAGGGAGAACATGACGGCGAGCATGCCGATGACGACGGCGAGGCTGGGCTGGAAGTTGTTGACGGAGGCCGGGGTGGTGGGGTCGGAGGGGTTTTGGGCGGTGGTGGTGAGGATCAAGGTGGGGAGGAGGAGCAAGAAGAGGATGATTTTCATGGCGTGATGGAGAAATGGGCAAATTTAGGCCATGAGGGTTTGATGCCAAAGAAAATACTTATCTTCTTTGGAGAAGAATCCAAATTACTTATGTGTGGGTGGTTTGACAATGGTTTTCTATGTCATACACTAATCTTTTTTTTATATGCCTGCTCTAAATAATATGTAAATCTTGTGTACTTAATACACGTATTTATACGTATGTATACAGTTGGTTCCTCGTCTTTTTGACAGACGGATATGCATCCATTTTGGATAGATATAAAACACAATAGTGTAGTTCCTAATTAGTTTTAAATAATTAATTAAGAGCTATGTGATTCATCAAATGGTTGAATGTGGGACAGGTCTCTCGTTATAGGCTTGGGTATGAGTTGACTTAATAATTAAGTTAGACTTATTATATACTAGAATGTTTATATTGACATATCATATTACAACAATGCAATAAAGAGCGGTAATTATATCGGTCGTTATAAATATATACTACTACTTATAAATTTAATATAATTTTGTTTGTAAATTAATGAGGAAAGAATAAAGGAAGAGCATGAAAAAGTAAAGATGATATTGTATTCATTTTATAAATAATTTCAATTTTAATGGGACAATCTAAAAATAAAAAACTTCCATTTTTAATGCAACAGGGGGAATACTGCATTATAACAACACGTCTAACTTCATCATCCATATTGTAGTATGATATTATCCAGTTGAGTATACAATATTGTATATTATTCTATATCTACAAACAGATTAATTACCTATTTTACTTTATTCTTACTGCATAAAATAATTTTATATCTGTAATATGGCATAGGCGGTTGATCGTCCTAATCAATATTGTTTACAAATGAATCTTTAAAGATAGTATTTCCTCAGTTCTACACTAAGTAAACCATTTTCCTTTTTGGAATGTCACGCTCTAAATGATGTAAATTTCTAAAAATAGCAACATCATTCTCTCTATTTTTTCCTCTTTCTTAATTTATTTGCTCCACTTAACTAACAAAACAACACTACACAAAATCTTATGCCGATTTAGAAATGATATAACTTAGAGTGAGACGGATTGAGTATAGATATAAAATCAAAGTATTGACGGAAGTTTAAAGCAAATACTCCCTCCGTCCCACTTTAGCAGTCTCATTGACTTTTTCTGCCCTGTTTTTGTAAAACTGATAAAAAATAGTTAAAGTGGAGAAATGGTAAAGTAAGAGAGACAATAATGTAGATAAGAATCTTCTCTATATTATTCTTTCTCTTAATTTACCATTTCTCATCTTTAACTATTTTTTATTATTTTTACAAAAAGAGGGCAGAAAAGTTAATGGGACTGCTAAAGCGGAACAGAGGGAGTAATTCATTAATAAAGATAGAAAAAAGTTAGAACGCATAGTCCTTATTATGTGCATTTGTCGAACGCGTAACATGAGCACGCATCACGGCTATTTAAAAATCTTTGGCCCGTTGCAATGTCGAAACACGACCGACTGAAAATCTACGTTCATTGTTTGATTAAGAATACATCAATAATTGCGTCATATTTTATGATATTTTAGTTTTACATTTTTTTTGGTGATTACATGTAATCAATCGAGTTGACTTGCATGAAAACAGTCTGTCATCATCCAAATATACAATTATCCCTAACCTGCCTAATAATAAGAGTCGTAAGTAGGATTTAAATTGATGTGTACTTCTTCAATGCGATCATTTAATTCCTACATTACTCAGGTTAGTTGCAGTGTGCATCCTATCTAATCTATGTTTCTTAACTAATTAGTACCACTATAATTAATTAAATCAATTATTATTTATATAATTAAATTAATGAACAATCTTCCCTTTGTTTGGGATATATTCTTAATTTAATGAACGATCTTCCTTTGTTTGGGTATATAAAACTTGTATATATAGTGTGCTCGATAAATATCTTTACGTATAATTTTTAAATTATTCGATAAACAAAATTATATTTGTTGAAAAAAAATATTATTTTGAGTTGAACAATATATTTTAAGGTCTCTAAGATTGTAGAAAATTATATTGTTCAATCTAAAACAATATTGTTTCATTGCAAATTACAGATAGAGTAGATTTCATTTTGAAAATGTTGTCGTTAAGTTTGTTGGACTTTTTTTCGTGTAGGCAAATTCCGGCCGCCACATTAGTTATGTTAATGTTAGGATAACGTTAAATAAGTGAAAATAATTGATGTATTTTATTTCATGCAAATTTAGAATTCGTTCGTATTTGTATATTTTATGACAATTTTCAAATATAGCAAATTTGTTGCGACTCAACAAAATTGCAATATGGACTACAATACAATAGTACGCTGTCATGCAGTCGTGAGAGTAATTTTGGGCTTCACAATAAACAATGGTTGCTGAAATCACTAGTTGGCTTACTCGGTTCATTGAATTTTCCCACTTAAATTATTAAAATTATATTAAATATTCAACCTAAATAAATAATTCGATTTTATGAGTTAGATTAGTACTATATTTTACTCGACACTAAATGAGTCCATTTTATATATATACTCCATCAAAATTCAAAGGTTACTATTTGATTAATTAAGTTGGGTCATTGGTGACTTGGTGTGAATTCATGCATGTTGGAGTCCATATTCCAAGAAAGAGAAACAACTATTTGTCCAAACCAAGAGACTTAAAGTTTCAGAGTTTTATATTTGATATTATGATACATATATAAAATAGGAGACGTGAGCATTAGTAGCAGCCCACCCTGAATAACAAAACTGGCCGTGTTGAATTTTGCAAGTAGGAATACTTAATAAATTATGCAGTTTGTGACAAAATACTAAATTAGAAAGCATACGTATGATGTCTATTTTGGGAGGAATTTGTTAGACATTCAAACCCATTGGCCGGCATGCTTCCCTCAACAAGCACATGCAATTGTATTTCCAATATTCCAAAACTCAATTAACCAATTAGGGTGATGATACACACATGACTTTCATCATGCGCGTTACAATATGAATTATGCTTTTCGAAATTATAAAATATAATTTTGGAGTATTAATTTTTGCATGGTTTACCATTATATTATCACACATGTATAATATTATTATTATTATTTTCATGCACCGTAAAAGATCACATAACTATTTCCACTATAAACAAAACATGCATAAAGGTCATGATATATCAGATTGATTCCTATCATATATAGTCATAAGAATCCGTTTCCAAATCGTCCACAAATGACGAAATTAACTTTTTTTTCAGGCGACAAGATGCGTGATGTCCAGACAGACGTGCCCTCAGCCGAATGCCTTCGGGCGTAACTTGCGTTCAAAGACTCGATGGTTCACGGGATTCTGCAATTCACATAATGAGCAAATTAAGTTGACTTTATTTATTAGCACGTATGAATTTCATTACACTTATTTATTGTATAAATTTTGTTTGGGTAATTAGTGTTATGGGATGTGATCAAATTCAAGCTCAAAATATTGTACAAACTTCAAACTATGATCTGCACCGTTAGAAAATGTCAACAGATGATAAAATAGCAGCAACAAAAGATGTCAACACGGTATCAATGGCTGATGTTGTGTTGCAATTGTATTGAAATTGTTTGTTGCTACTCCCTCCGTCTCACTTTAGCAGTCCCGGTTTACCATTTTTGGGTGTCCCATTTTAGGAGTCCCGGTTGAAATATTCCATAAATGGTATTAGGCCCCACATTCCACTAACCTTTTTCCACTCACATTTTAATATAAAATTAATATAAAAAAATAGGACCCATATTCCACTATCTTTTTTCACCAACTTTCCTTTACATTTCTTAATACCCGTGCCGAACTCAACCGGGACTCTTAAAGTGGGACGGAGGGAGTATTATTTTGTCATCTGTTGAAATTTTTAACGGTCCAGATTATAATTTGAAGTTTTTACAATATAGAGTTTGCATTTTATCACCGTCTGTAGTGTTATGGAGTAGTATAAACTTTGATCAATAACTCACATATTATCCTTATCATTAAATGCTAATTTCAGGTACCCATATGCTCTAGGTGTAAAAGTGGTTTATATATACAACAATTTGCATTGGTGATGTTAGGCCTGATTTTTCCTTAAATACATTTATTCCCAAATATTATTTCGAAAAATATTATTTCGAAAATTGAAATGTGAGACTATAATACTCTGTATTAACTACTGCATAATTTTTGTGTATATTTTCTAGGCTCACGGGATGACGGCCCACTAGTGGGGAAAATGGGCTATTTTTATGAGGTCATTAACGGGCATATTGGAAACGTGAGATGGTAAAGGAGTCGGCCTTTTATGGAACCTTTTGACCTTTTACCTAGAACTTGAAGGCTATATTTTCTAAAGTACCTTTCCCTAATTTATAAATAAGTGTACAATTTAAAATTGATAAATATAGTTAAAAAGTATTCTTCTCTTTAGTTTCTTCTTGGAATAGTATTTGTAGCTTTGCTTTCTCAATTCTTGAAATCTCATCAAGTTAGTTAATGTCTAGCAAGTTTGTAGGTGCTTCTACATATTTAGGGGAAATCGTTTTATCTTTTGGAACTAAATGTCAATTAAAAAGCATTAACAGGGTATGTAATTTGTCTTACGGAAAGAGAACTTTCCTCAGCTTGATTTATATTTAGTACGGTTTGTTTTGTTATTTTTGTTATAGTTTTCATTTCACTTATTGTTGTTTGTGCTCTTCCATTGAAGTAATAATTCGACTCGAGAACCGTTTCTAAACGACTTGAAAATTTTCTCATATTTCTAATATAGCAGGACTATGAGAAGAAATAATAAGACATGTCAACTAAGCCTAAAATCCGTCGACTGGCCTTAATAACCCGATAATTTATATGGTTGGTATTCCGAAACCTTATAATATGATTAGTCTGCACTCAATTAGAACTTGAACAGAATCTGATGGGTAGGGTCGTTGGGTTGGCTCTAGCAGCCTCTAGGTGCATCTACTACCCTAATTTTCTACCTTAAGTTATGATTAATTAATTTTTAACATATCAATATTAACCATAACATATTATTATACGATAAATCATTCCAACAACTGAAGATTTACCAAATATCATTCTTATCCAATGTCATTTTTCAAATTTTATATTTGTAATAACTAATCGTATTTGACTCTATATTGGACTTATGATGGTTATCCTTAATTTTCATATATATATTTATAGGTATATTTATATTTTATATATATAAATAATTTAGAATGAAAAATGCATTAGGATACTTAAAAAAATTGATCCTCACCCGTCATTAGTAGATGTCACACCTTTTTTTTAGTTTATCTCATAAAAGATACTATTATCACATTTTTTTAGGAAAAAATTCTCCTTCACATTTATTTAAATATATTACTATTTCCTTTTTCACTTATCACACAAAATAATATCTCCTAAATTTATATGTCATTATCCAAGTGAATCATCTGTTATGAAATATAGAGAATAGTTTTTAATGATTAGCTTATTAGGCTAGCCCAAGATCTCAATGTTTAGAGGATTAGGTAAATTTCTAACTTGAATAGTTTGCACTAATCTGAAATCTGTTGGACCGACTCAATTGACATTCCTAAACATAATAGTAATTTGATTTATGAGCTCATTTTCAATTAGAGTGATTTTATTATCTTATTATCTTTAACTAAACAGTAAATCTAAAAAGGATAATCATATAAAAATCAAACAAAATCTTTCGCAACTTAAATTATTTTTATTGGAATAAGAGATTTTAGTTTTAGGTTGTCATGAACAACTCTAAAAATACTCTTTGATTATGAATCATATTTTTATATATTTAAATAATTTTAACCAATATTTATGAGTTAATTTTAATAAGTTTTTTGTCTGTACTTTATAAATAACAATTTGATACATAGGTCGTGCGATGGATAGGATACTGGGATCCTAGTAAATATAAAAATACAAGAAAAGAAACATGAAAATTGATAAAATTAGCATAGCCAAACTCAAAGCATCTAGAATAAAAGAGTGAATTTTTTTTATCCGCTATATTAAAATGAATTTGTTGGAAAACCGAGAAAATGATGTAATTTTATTTGATATTCCATCATTTCCTAACGATTTGTTGAAAAAAAGGAAAAGAAACGGTATATCCTCAAAACGCAGAGTGGAGCTTCTTTCATTTGATAAAATTTGTTGTTTTCTTCGTCTTCCTTCCCTCACTCTCTCCCCTACTGATTTCGACCTAGATATGGCCAGGATTGTTCCCATGGCATCATCAATTAAACCCTCGCTCACCTCCCTCAAATTCTCTCCCACTGCTCGCTTCGCTCTTCCTCGCTCCTCCCCTACTTTATGCCGTAATAAGGTCGCTTCGTTGCACCTATCCAGTGGTACGTTTCGTTGATTCTCCACCCCTAATTTATGCACTTTATTTCCTATTTACGAGACTCGTTCTCATGCTCCGAATTTATGTGAATTTCTGTGTATTTGGATTGATAGTAGTCATAATCTGTACAATGAAGATAGTGTATTTGGTTAATCGAGTTTTTGTGCGTCGATTTGAAGGAGCAGTTTTGGATAGGAAAGTGGTTGCTGTTGTTGTGCCAACAATCTGGGGAGGATTACGTTTCTTGTCGTGTTTAGGAGAGAAAAGGAATGGTCTAACTTTATAAATTTGTTTGTAATATCAGTTGCTAAAATATCAGAGGCAGCCAGTGAGGGAACAATTGGGGTATTTATTGACCGGAGGAATACCCTACATCTTTTGCTACTTAACTGGCTCGCTGGTAGGCATATTTTAGTTTCTTCTAACTCATGTTTTTTCTTTTCCTTTTTTTGGTTTCTAGTATACCTATCTCTTTAAGAGATGAAACATATCAGTACCAAGATTTTTTTGTCTGGAGTAAATGCAAACCGGGCCGATTAATATTATTTGACAGAGAAAATTTCAAACATAAAATTAATGCCTGGAACTGTCCTGATTGCTTTTCTTAACTCTTAGCACTGGCCATCAATATCACAGCATCATCAATCATTCAATCCTGATTTAATTCTGTGATGTTGGTAACTGGAAAAACGGATGACTTATGTGTTGATCTCTATGCTTGTCCAGTAATTCCACAGCTGCATCCTTTTGGGCTTAAAACATCTAAGCTGTTCAAAGAAGATATATCTAGCAGATCAGTAATCGTTGCAGGAAATACAAATACGACCCAAGCAAGCACTGCTACTACACAGGAAAATGTTTTAGAGTGGGTTAAACAGGACAAGAGGAGAATGCTTCATGTTGTTTACCGTGTGGGCGACTTGGACAGGACAATAAAGTATATTTATTTTATATAGCATTTGATAGGCTGTTCATCTTGCCTTAGTATAATTACATGTTTGGCCACAGATTCTACACAGAGTGTCTTGGGATGAAACTGCTGCGAAAGCGAGATATACCAGAAGAAAGATATACCAATGCATTTCTTGGATATGGGCCTGAAGATTCTCACTTCGTGATTGAACTCACTTACAGTAAGAAATTGCCAGTATTTCTGAATTAGTCTTCTACTGACATCAGGATTGCTTGCCTGGATACATAAGCTTTGAACTTTGGCTCTACACACACAGCACACTGTTATATATTGTTCACAGTGCTGACTTATATATTTGTTGATATTTCAGACTATGGGGTTGACAAATATGATATCGGCAGTGGTTTTGGCCATTTTGGGATTGCAGTGGAGGATGTAAGCTCTCACACAATTTATGTTACCATGCTGCATACTCCCTCCGTCCCAAGATATTAGACCCCTTTCTTTTGGGCACAGGAATTTAGGAGAAGTTGTTTAGTGGTGTAAGTGGAGTTGGTAATAAAGTAAATTTTTTCCATAAATAGAAATGGGTCAAGTATGTTGGGACACCCCAAAATGGTATATGAGTCTAATATCTTGGGACGGAGGGAGTATTATTTTGGAAATTACCAATAATTGTTGCACTGCATTCTTGAGTAAAAGTATAAAAGTAGAAAGGCTACCAAATATATGTTACCATTTATATTATCTTCTAAACTAGTATTTGTCACATAAGGTGACTCTTAAGATTTCTCATAGATATTCTAAATTTCGTTGTCGATTACTGCATACAAGTTTTGATAGTTATTTCAAGAAATTACAAGATTATTTCATAATAGCATTGGATATGCAGGTAGCAAAAACTGTAGACTTGGTAAAAGCCAAAGGTGGTAAAGTAACAAGAGAACCCGGGCCCGTCAAAGGTGGGAAAACAGTGATAGCATTTATAGAAGATCCTGATGGTTACAAGTTTGAGCTTTTGGAGAGGGGTCCCACACCCGAGCCATTATGTCAAGTTATGCTTAGAGTAGGAGATCTCGATCGTGCTATTGAATTCTATGAGAAGGTATACATTTTTATGTCTTCTTGTTCAGTATAAATTCATGATAGTGTTTCATCTTTCCTGACACCTCTGCAAAATCATTAATTCGAGCCACAATTTAACAGGCTTATGGCATGGAGCTTCTTCGCAAGAGAGACAATCCTGAATACAAGGTAAAATTGAGTTTCTTGTTAGATCCAGCTGGTAGTACATGCAATTTAATTATTAATGTTGTATTGGAATACAGCTTTCTTTGTATGTAAAACTTCATGATTGTTATTTTCATTCTCTTTAAGTTCCAAGGCCAGTGTGCTGATGCAGAGAACTAAAAAAGAACATGTTAGGCAATTTTCAGTCAATAAAAAATTGTTGAGGGCTATAAAAAATAGCCACTGTACCATCTCTTTGATCTGATTCAATGCTTGCTTTGAATCATGTCACGCCAGTCTCATCTTTAAAATCATACGTGTACAATGATGTGTGCTCAGTATAGTTTACTGTCCTTGCAGTATACAATTGCAATGCTGGGGTATGGTCCTGAAGATAAAAATGCTGTGATGGAGTTGACATACAATTATGGTGTTACTGAATATGACAAAGGCAACGCTTATGCTCAGGTTATCTCTCCTCTGATTCTTGATCTTATGCAACCGTTACTTTGTTATAACTAAAAAGACAACGTTTTAATATCTGCGTGACTATATCTTGCAGATAGCTATAGGGACAGATGATGTTTACAAAACTGCTGAAGCGGTTAAGCTATCCGGTGGAAAAGTTACCAGAGAACCTGGGCCTTTACCTGGTATCAACACCAAGATTACTGCATGTCTGGATCCTGATGGTTGGAAGACGGTATGGTCCTTGCACATGGAGTTTATCAATTTTTGTCTGGCTTAATTATTTATAATGGTCTTGTGAATCTTTGCAGGTTTTTGTTGATAACATTGATTTTATCAAGGAGCTGGAGTGAGCTATTTGTACACAATTTACAATTCCAGCCAATAGGAGAAAAGCGTCAGACCAATATTTCCAAGTTCATCGGCTCAAAATGATGTGGCGGTAAAACATCTATTGGGTTCGGTTTCGTAGAATAAGTTATGTGGCTTCTCGAGTCATAGGATTAGGAGCTGAAGAAGGCCACCAGAATCAGAAAATTTATAATATCCCCTATCGATGCATTCTGCAAAACTCAGACAGTAATATATTGTCCATTATAGTTCATCTCTCTGTCCATCACATGAAAAGATTTCTAGTTTTTTACTGAATAATTGTCCATATATTTAGGTGAATCAATCATCTTCTTCCAAATTTCTTGTTCTTTCCAGTAATATCAAACAGATAGTGGTGTATTGTTCATTCACCTAGAAGGAGTTTCCTTAGCTTAAGAATTAGAGGCTTCTTGAAGTGGTGATGATGATCAATTGTAAAGCATGTATGAAAGTGGTCTATTTTCTAATCCAATTATCTAGATTAGTTTTTAGATTAAGAATCGATCTAGAATCATGAACCTAACACATATTACTATATATTACATACAGTTTTATTATATCATGGAATTTTTGAAAGAAACAGGATGTTAAGTAACACCTTCATATGACACTCCAAGAGGAATATATTATGCTCGATTCTATAATGTCAAACAAAAGAGACCCGTTGATAATCAATATTAAGTGGAATGTGGAAAATATCTCATTGTTTAACAAAATGAGTGTGAATTTTGAAATATTCAAAGAATCTTGATATTTTTTTAAACTGCATTTAAGCTTATTTTTACTTCACTCATATTCCAATAAAATGATGACGTGCGACTCAGTTGGTAAAACGTCTCCTCTTTAACTAATAGATCAGGAGAGACCTCCTAATTATAAAATACATATGCCTATCTTGATTGAAATATAAATGCACATTTTATATATATGGAGTATTTTTTTAAAAAGGTATACAAAATACTCGTCTCATTTTAGGAATCTCAATTGAGTCCAACCCAGGTTTTAAAAAATATAAATGAAAGTTGGCAAAAAATAAATACTAATGAGTCCTATTTAAGAAATAATATTTGAGTTGAATGCGATTTTATTACCATTTATGAAATATTTTAGCTAAGACTCTTAATATGGGATAAATTAATATAGAAAATTGGGACTCCTAAAGTGAAATAAAGGGAGTAATCGTTTTAATTGTAATGACTACTAATTAATTTCATGATTTTGAAATTATAATAAAAATTATAACTTTCAATTTTCTTTTATAATGATTAAAATTGAAAAATCGATATGGCACAAAACCGTATCAGTTTAGGTAAATTGGTATCGTTTTAATCTATACTAAAAAAATAAAATGTCAATCATATTTTTTCCATTAACATCGATTTATTCAAAACAATAATATCCCTGTCCCATCTCTCTAACTTTATCGTCTTCTTAATCTCATAATTTTTTTTTTGGACGGAGGGAGTATTGTTTTATTGTCACATCACTAGTATTTTATTTTTGATCGGGACAATTACTAAGAGCATCCACAATAGCGGACATCCCGGCGGACGTCCGACCGGCGAGCGGCTCGTCCGTCGGGGATGTCCACTATTGGGGCGGACGAACTGATAAGGATCCAAGTTGATTGTGATCCAATAATCCAAGATTAATACCCATTGATTATGTTTGATCTAACAATATTTTTGTGAAATGGTTTTCAACTGAACACAAAAACACAAAATAAAAGAAGGATAGGGTGGATCTAGCCTTCAAAAACTAGATCCAAAAAGATTTGATGGAGAGGAAAGAAATGAAGAAAGTGAATTTGATATTAGCTAAATCCATTGATGGAGAAAACACTCTAAGCAAACTTCAACATACAAGATTTAACTAATGGCTCCACTACTCAAAGGAATTCACAAGCCCTTTGATGCATATCTATACTTGATCATACTTGAACTAGCAATTGATGAAAACCATACTTGAACTAGCAATTGAGGAACAAACAACCTAGAAAACTAGGAATTAGATAAAACCCCCAGAGGGGAAACTCTATCAAGAGAGAACAAAGCTCACAAGCTAAAAATTCAACAATCCCCCCTCAAAAAATGATGAAAAAGAGTATTTATAGTTAAGGCATCGGACAAAACGCCCGCACAGGCGTTTGCCCCGTCTCATTTCCCTGGTCGGGCGAATTCTTTGTACTCGCACGCGGCTTTAGTAAATCGGTCATAACTTCCTCCTCCGGACTCCGATTGGAGCGTGTAAGATACTCACGCGAAGCTCTCTCAAAGAGGAAGACATTGGTGGCCTTCCCAAAGCGTTTGGACATCATGTCGATAGGCTGATCGCTGGTTGAATCCAGCTGCCATTGTAAACTTTGACGCACGGCTTCCATGATCGTATCACGAACGGCTGACGGACATCCGGGACGGACGAGAGGTTGTCCGTGGTCATGCATAGACGTCCGTCGGGTCGTCCGTCCTCTTGTCCGCTATTGTGGTCAGGCGATGGACGTCTCGGCGAACGAGAGCATTTTTCGATTTTTAAATTTTTTTTTCTTTTAAAACTCTATATATATGGCTCGTTGCACTTCATTTCATTTGCACCACTTGTATTAACGTGAGTCTTATATTCCACTAATTTTTTCAACTTACTATTCTTTACATTTCTTAAGTCCATAATAAGAGTGATTTCTATTATGGGACGGAGGGAGTATTTATCTAGAACAATAAATATTTAGTCAAATATTAATTGTGTTTATAATATGGGTATTAAAGTGAAAAGTGAGCATAGATAACATAATACTGGTAACGCTTCTTCCTCTCCTCTCTTGTGCAACGCTGAATGATTGCCATAATGCAACCAAAGTCATTTCCCATTTTTTCAAAATTAATGGGGGATATTAATTTTCTATGATATTATCCAAGGTTTATAGTTGTATATATCGGTTGCTAAATTTTATCTTGTTTTGAAATGAATAGGTAATCACATTTTTATATTAGAGCATTCACAATAGGGGTGTCGTCTCGCCGCCGTGCAGATGGCACTTGACGATCGCCGCAGGGAAGGGCAGGGCTAGACTCTGCTCGGTGCCCACTCGGCGGTCGGACGATGCCTATCGTACGCCAAGCAGCCGCCGAACGCGATATTTAAATTTTTTTTTATTTCACCACTCATTGGACTTCATTATTCACACCTCTTATTTTTTTAATAAAGTATGCTTGAGTGTTTGCTATGTGTTTTTACTCCGTTTTTGTTGTTTTAATATTTGATAAACACTATCGATTAGAATTAAATTAGAGATCTATTGGAAAGGCTGAGTTAGCTGTTGGAGGACTGAGATAGAATAATAATGTGACAGGAGGAATGTTGAGGCTCTGAGATAAGATGATAATGTGGTAGGAGGAATTTTTGGAAGGACTCTCCTTTCTCTTTCAGCATTTATAAAATCCATACCGTATCCTGCTGCAGGAGGCCGACCATTGTAGCACTATTTTGTACTCCTAGTAGTACTTGAATAGCACTTTTCCGTTTTACACTGTTTTCCCGTTCCAACATAATTGCAGGATACACAATCCTGAAATTTGAATCATGTTTGGAACATCAATTAGAATCCCACCAATATACAACTATCTTTACATTTAGCAATGACAAAAACAGAGGGGACCTCCTTTCGCCACAATCAATAATACTATGTCGAACAAGAAATGACCAAGAATTCACATACTCATCAGCTAAATGTGCAATGACATCCTAGTTGCATGAATGTGCGTAATGAGAGCATAGTTTGCTCACTTGAAATAACCATGAAAGTAGACAAGATTACATCAAAACAGACTCAGTTGTATGTTTGGATCAAATCCAACTATCCCATTCAGTGATATCCAACCGGCGCTGGCAATCCATTCAACTCCTTTCCTTGATAGTGAATATCCTGCAACAAGCATACCATAACTTGTTAGCTAACATATGAGACACCAATTAAAACATGTTATCACAAAATTTTACAGCCACTTACAGATGCATAGTGATTGACATCGCGGTGGTGAGCCTCATCGGCCCTAACAACAACCACAACATCACGAAGAGTAGCATCCGGGTTGAGGCGCCAATAGTCAATGGCAATAGCAGGAGCAGGAACATTCTCAATGTTTCCCTTGTCAAGCTCTTTCAAAAACTCAGTGTAGGAGTGGATCGCTTCTTCCTCCAAGTACCCAACGATGCGATGACTAAGCTTTGGGGAGACCAGATAAGAGACAAAATAGGCGTTGAAGAAGACGCCCTGGACGGCAAACACCAAGGCACGCTCGTACCAACGGGGCTTAGCCACCTCCATGAAGGTCATCAGATGCATCCGCTCATTCTCGGCTTCCTCAAGAAGGGCCTTGATCCATCCACCACTGTGCTCAAACCGCCGCAGGGACTTGCAGTGCAGCAGCATCCCTCCCACCATGCCGGGAACGGCTGCTACCGTCTCAAGCATCATAGCACGGCATCCATATCTCCTCTGTGATGAATTTCAGATAAAAAGAAAAAAGGTTAATGTAACCAGTCTATAAAGGTTGGAACGTTGACGGCTATGGTGAAAAATATGATCTCTAAATTTGGTCATTTGTAAGAGATATAATCCAGCAATTTGAAAAAGCTAAACAATTTATTTCAATAAATTTTCTTTAACTTAAACAGTTTGATTTCGTAAATTGATTTCAATACTACCAAAAAACTATATCAAGACGAAACATACGTACGTTTCAAAGATCCAAGTACACTAATAAATAAAATAATTGATTATATGATTAATAGTAACAGATGCAAGCAACTTAAATTAAACAAATCTAATTTAATATCAAAATATTTCAATACATTGCGTACTAAATTAAGAGCAACCCATACCCCTTCCCGTACTTCAACCAACCATACCTCTCACAACACGCCTACAACCCCATATCTCTCCCCATACATCTACTCCAACAACTTTAATTTTAGTACTTTTTTAGTTATCAATCAGTTTATAAAATTAAATAACACTATAAATAACAAAATCACTACATTAAAACTTGTAAAACTATTCCAAGAAAAACCATATGCTCTCTATTTTAATCTCAAGACGTCAAAATAAAATCATACGCAATATAGAGCTAAAATAATAAAAAATACCTGAAAAAATATATCAGTAGGAAATCTGAGCGCCTTGACAGTCCAATAGGCCACCTTGTCGAGAAACGTGACCGGCGCGTGATGCTTTTCCAGATCTATTTTCAAATCAGCATTGTACGTCTCCCATGGCTGAATCAAAGCAATTTACATCATCAATTAAATGTTCGAATCAGAAAACAACACTATCAGTATAAAATTACCATAAAGCAGCTCCATCTCCACTCCGATCCATCTTCTTTGGTAATCTTCGGGCGCTCAACACCCCAATAGCTGACAATACCTTTGTTATCATTCCCACCGCCGCCGGAAGGGGCAGAGTTTCCAGCAGATCCGCCGTTCACCTTCTCCTCCTGTTGCTGATTCTCACCCAGCACCACCGTACTGGCGTTGCGCGATCCTGTATTAGTGGAGAACCTCATCCACTTCTCGACCACAGACTTGGAAGTACTAGGGAAGAAAGTGATGGAGCCTCCACGAACGGAGGTCCTAACCGATGAAGCACAACCTGTAGCGCTGCCACGCGCGATGGCAGTCGAGAAGTAGCGCGGCA
Organism: Salvia hispanica; assembly: GCF_029641045.1. Taxonomy (NCBI): domain Eukaryota; kingdom Viridiplantae; phylum Streptophyta; class Magnoliopsida; order Lamiales; family Lamiaceae; genus Salvia; species Salvia hispanica. The sequence continues at coordinate 5,851,750 of NC_142696.1, forward strand.
GCGCCGATCGCGCCGCCTTGGTTGCGCTACGGCTCATCATCATTTTGTTTTAGGTTTAGGTTTAGGATTAAGTAGCGAAATTTGGGGTTTTGGAGGATAGCTTATTGATCAAGTTTTTTCTGTGATTTTTCTGGTGTGAGTTTGTGGCTCCAGAAGGTGGCATATATAGTATAGGGGTATAGTGGTAATTCACGTAATGCGGTTATCCAACTTGTTTGGAGGCGGTGGTCTATTTCCATTTTTGACCTTTTCATGAATTAATTGTAAATTAATTAATTTGGAGCATTCTGGAGAGAAGTATTTAAAAGACGAAAACGGGCTTGAATGGCAAAATTTTGCACATATCCCAAGGCACATCCACTTCAAACAAACTTGTATTCCGTCAGTTCGCTCATAGTTGAATCATTTATCCATTTTGAGAAGTTCTCTTATAGTTGAGTCATTTTCATATATAGTAGTATCCTTCCGTCCCACTTTTTTATACTCCATTAATTTTCATGGTTGAGTCATTTTCATATATAGTAGTATCCCTCCGTTCCACTTTAAGAGTCTCAATTGAGTTCGGAACGAATTTTAAGAAATGTAAAAGAAAGTTGATGAAAAAAAATAGTGGAATGTAGGTCCTATTTTTTTATATTAATTTTATAATAAAATGTTAGTGGAAAAAGGTTAGTGGAATGTGGAGCCTAATACCATTTATGGAATATTCCAACCGAGACTCCTAAAGTGGGACACCTAAAAATGGTAAATCGGGACTCCTAAAGTGAGACGGAGGGAGTAATTTTTTCCCAATTCTTACTTTACTCTCTCTACTTTATTCACTTTCTATTTTATTCACTCTCCTTCTTTTTTTACCTTTTTTTAATCTATTTATGTAACACATTTAATATTCCGTTGAAAAGTTTCGCCTCAACTATGAGGGAATGGTTGGAGTACTTAATTATCGATTAAATTTTTTAATTATAAATAACATTATTAAGTCTATGATTATTTATCTATCGTAATTGCATTTATAAATAAATAGATGAACCTTGCGCGCATCTGAATAACTGAATCGAGTCTCATTAAAAATTAGGATGACCTATAGCTGGGGAGGGTAATTTGGAGAAGAAAATATTTCCATGCTTGGACGTAAGCCGGTAAAGGGCAATATTGGAATTTTGTTATCTTTATAGTCAGCAAAGCAAATCAAATTACAAAAGTATATTTCTTGGAGAACAAGTCGATGAGAAATTTCCGTAGGGACCACGCAATTTGGATAGGTGCACCCAAAATCAATTCATTTAACCGCCTCCTAATTAATGTTCCTTTTTTATCGCAGAATTCCAATTAAACTTGAATAATTGCTTCAAATATCAGAAACCAAAAGTTTATATCAATGTTGATCACGTTTATATCAATGTTGCCAATATAAATGCGACGCCAAGCACAGAGAAAAAAGAAAAGGGCTTGGCATGATAAAATACAATGGATATTAACCGGTAATTCATCAAATCTTAATACTATTAATTAAGTTTAGTTAAAAGTTATTTACTATTGAATAAGTATTCCCTCCTTAAATGTGTGATATTTGATAGTGTTTTAAGAAATTATTTAATTTTAAATTTACTCTCTCTTTATTTTTTATCATTTTCCTTTCTACTTAATTTTTCCATTACTTAACTTATTAAATTTTTTCTTAAAACTAGTGTCGAAAAGAAATGCTTCTACTACAGAGGGACGAAGAGAGTAATAAAACAATTACTATTTTTTATATATTACTTATAATAATATATGAATGAGACAAATTAGTATAATACTCCCTCTGTCTGCAAATAAGAGTCTCATTTCTTAGAAGCACGAATTTTAAGAAATGTTAAGAAAATTGGATGGAAAAAAAATAGTGAAATATGAGTGTCACTTGTCGGAATGGATCACCTACCACAATTCCTGTATATATTAGTTTTAAATGATTTGTGAATGAAATGAGTTTGTAGAATGTGGGGTCTTTTATGGTTTTATGGTCAACCGAGACTCCTATTCGCAGATGGACCGAAATGAAAAAACGAGACTCTTATTTGCAGATGGAGAGAGAGAGAGTATGAGATTCACCTATAAAAAATACTCCATCCGTCCCACGTTACTTGAGGCGTTTTATTTTGACATGAGATTTAAGAAAGTTGTGTATAGTGAGTTAAGTAAAGTAGAGGAGATAATAAAGTAAGAAAAAGAAAAGAGAGTAAAGTAAAAATAAGAGTAAAGTAGATCAGTTACTTTGTTTCGTTTTTAGCTAAAAAAGAAATGACTAAAGTAATTTGGGATAATTCAAAATGGAATATGACTCAAGTAACTTGAGACGGAGGGAGTACTACGAATGAAATGGAACATTGATGGACATAAAAAATTTTAAAAAAAATAAAAAATAAAAAGAAAGAAAATATAGAAACTTATTGAGTGGTAGAAAGAATACATTGGTATAAAAAATGATGTGTCTTGTATACTATTCATCAATCATTATTTTTGGTTCTAGATCAAAATTTATTTGGGAAATTATGCATTCAAATAAACATATTTATTAATGGAACTTGATACACATGCTATATTACTAGTCGAACACAGATAAATTGGATTATTCTAGGTGCCTATATATGAGAGCAATAAAAACCTTAAAATAATATTATAGGATAGTCTACTTTTTTTACTTTGATAGATTGATTAATTCGGACTGATTTAATCATTTAACTCTTTTAACAATATGTTCATATAATCATGTTTTATTATTTTTCTATAATATGTTAATCATGTTTTTAGATTCCATTCACTAATCTTTCACCCCTGCTTAGTTATACAGTAGGCTATTAATTTATTTTTAAACCGGGTCTCAGAATGGGAGTATGTTTGAATTCGTCGAGAATCAGAATCAGCGCGATATTGCACGTGAATAAAAATTCAAAATCCAAAATATCGAGCCATGACAAGAATCGGACCTCGTCACGACCAAAATGGGAATAACCAATAACCGCACAGAACAAGACAGGCCTAGTACTTAATTTAACATTTTTGGGGCAATATTTTCTATTTATGAAGGCCTACCAAAAGTGGCCTAAACATATAATGACATGGGCTGCGTGTGATTCGCCTTAACCGGACCCAAAAACGAATTCATATACGATTAATTTTGAAAACGTCAAATTCATCTTTTCTTTTTTATTTGGCAGAATAGGTTAATTATACATTGGAATTTACAATTCTCTTTCTATGTTACAATTTCAACTATCCAACTACTTTAACAATATATGTTCCCAATAAATAGGAGGGTTGAAAGGTGAAAATGCGTTACCCATGCATGGCAACTTTAGTAGCTTTAGACATTAATATGAATTTAGGACACGCACATATCTAATTAATAATGTATGTATAACATGTGATGTTGTTCCCGACATGAAATTTTGGGAGACAAAAAGGTGATGTCGGAGGAAGAATTAGGCACAATTACATTGTTTTGAGACATCTCCGATTTTTCCTCCAAATTTTATCTACTTCACAGTTCACACACATGTATATTGCGTTTTCCACCGAGATTGTATCATTGGTCTCAACAGTATCCCCTAATATCCAACTTTTAGGTATATTATACATATATGTAGATAAAAATATAACATGTGAGAAGAAAAAAAATCAAGAGGGTTAAAGTTGAACTGAAAATAAATTTATTTTAATTATAGTACTAGTACTAGTACTTATTTGATTGGTGCTTATTCTTATATAGTCTGAGAAAAACGTACTTCTAATTTGATTTTAGAGATCCAATGATATTTTAAGTTTCTCTACATTTAATCACTTGTTGGAGAAATTGTACATTTATAATATGTTGATCACGTCTTTTACACTCTACTCACTAACAATTCACCTCTGCTTGGAAGTAGTATAGTAGGCTACAGATTAATTTCTAAACCGGGTGAACGATCACCTCTTAGACTACAATCTCACATGCTTCTACCCCTTAAGGTTATCAATCTACGCTATACTCACAAATCCAAGTTAAAGAGACATCGAATATCAGGCAATTACTGTAATAAGCGGTGTACATCCACAAACACACTCTCCCTCCGTCCCATAAAAATATACGCACTTTCCATTTCTGTCCGTCCCACAAAAATATGTGCATTCCATATTTGAAAAGTTATCCCAATTTATTACTCTTATACAATAACTTATTTACAACTTATACCACCATTACACACCACTAATAATATAGGTCTCACTATCCACTAATACCATTAATTTTAACTACTATTCTCATCCTCTATCTTATTTTACCAATTTCGTCTTAATTCTCGTGTCATATCAATTGCCTATATTTTTATGGGACGAGGGGAGTATTAAGATACGCACAATAGACATGAATTCAATAACGCAAGAAAACCCAATGATTCAATAATTGGAAACACGTTTAAGCAAACCCTACTATAAATTATGAACAATTAGAAGATCTAGCCACTCATGATTGTTAAAAAGATGCAATCAGTAACTGTAAATACCATAGTGGAAGCCAAAAGTCCTTCTCTAATTCAGGTTTAGGTCTTATTTATACTTGGAACGCCGATGCATGGGCTGTGGATCTAACAAGGGTAGAATGTGCTCTAAAACTGAGTGTAGCACGATTTCACCCGACCGTGTGGCTTTAAGAGCCACTTTCACCCGACCGTGTATCCCTTACGAAAATATGGACTGTTGAAGTGGACTTGGCTAGGTAGCATTTGATGTCTATTCTACCCGACTGAGTGGCTTAATTTGTGATCCACTCTCACCCGGCCGGGTCCAGCTCCCTAGAATGCTTGCTCGATTTCACCTAAATGGGTGAACTTTAGGACCAATCATACTCGGCCGAGTCCATCTCTCTGGAGCCTATCCACCTTTACCCGATCGGGTAGTTTTATGAGCCACTCTCACTCGGTTGATACCTACACTTTGGACACGTTATGCTTCACCTGATCGGGTGGTGTTTGACGACAATCTCACCCTGGCCGGGTGACTTCCTCTGGAGTGTGATTTTCTCCTTTTCCTGGTTCTAATTTTGTAAAAGGGTGGCATAGTTTAAATAAAATTATACTACTTCCATCATCCCTTAAAAATGAGCACGTTGGAATGACACGGGTGCTAATGCAAAATTGATAAAATAATGGAGAGATAGAAAGAAATAATAATTGAATATTATTAGAGAATAATAGGTTTCTTAAAATAGAATTGACTAATTTTAAGGGACGAACAAAGTCAGCAAACATAATCTATTTTTTGGGGGGGGGGGGGGGGTGAAATTCATGCAAGTCATAAATTTCTTTAATTTCTGCTCATCGAAATCCATATTTAAATATTATTATTGCCTTTAATTTGTCACGGGGTTGAGTTTTTCTCTTTATAATTTCGCGTGGTTAAGCATATGCTATAGGGCATAATTATGGATCAAACTTGAAATTATTTGACATCTTGTTGATCACTACTAGCCTGAACTATATTTAATAATGCCAATTTCTGAAAAGTGAAAAGGAAAATCAATAGTACTGCTGTAGAATATGATATCATAGATTTAAATAAGCAGAAATTATTATATTATATGTGGATTTATCCTAGTTTCTGTGTGTTTTCCTCAGACAAGAGGAATGTGAAAAAGGTATCTAATCTTTGTTTTTCCCTTTGTCCTCCAACAAGCAAAAGAGAATACATATACATAGATGTAAGGATATGGGAATATTTTGTGATCCAATAATACCAGAAAAGCTTCCCAGATCACATATGATTGCATTTATTTTTCTGAGAATATATCCAGGCATTTAATAGACATGCACAAAAGTCTATATGAATTCATGCAAGTACAAAAAATCAGTATTTCTAAGGCTGTATTCTAGTGACACATAGCTAAAACAAAATTATTTTAAAGCTAGAGAAGAAAATTGACAAACTTCATTTCATTATAAGAGGTTATCAATTCCAATCACATAGCAATCTGTCAAACTGTAATCAAATACACAATGTTTGTCTTAAACTTGTGCATATAGTTGCTATTTGGATTTATAAGGATGGGTGCATCTTCCAACTTACAGGCGAAAATCCACATACGCTATAAGTTTCATTAGACGAAATTCACAACGATAGTTTGAGCTCCAAATCTATCTCTTGTGAGCTACTCGAGTCTGACTTCTGACTACTCGAACCATCTCTCATATTGTGGGAGCTCTACATCAATCAAAACATAGTGAAACATGATCAGAATTTCCACCTTTATCTCACAAATTATGTTTAAAAACTTGTTTAATTTTGATTGTTACCTGAGCAGGCGGTTCGAAGAAGGATCTAGTCATGCTGGGCTCAACAAAATTATGACTTCCATAGCCTGCATTGCCCTGATGCCATCTGATTTCAATCCAAGAAAAATGAAACTAATGAGAACAAAATATTTCATTAGTGATTAGACTATCCCATGTTTGGAATATATCCAATTTATGAAAAGAAATTAAGAATCTTTATGCAAATTACCTTGCAACATTGTTGGGTTGAGAATCCCCATATGCAAGATTTGCCCTATCTAAATCTGGCAATCCCATCTGAAAATAATGGTCAAGTAATTAGCATCTTTGAACAGTTGCGAATGTGATTAAAACAAAAAAAATCAAATTATTGTGATTCAACACCAAGATATTACCATAGCTTCTACAATCTTCACCGCTAACAGAAATCAAATTGTTGAATATTAAGTCATCTACAATATTCTAGGGTTTACAAACTCAAACGAAAATAGTGGCTAATTAACATTTACAAATTTACCATAATAACAAAAAAAAAATCAAAATCTTCATCATCCAAAAAACTACACCGATCTACAAATTTCTCAATTAAATTATGTACTAATCAAACAAGTCTTACCATGACTCCATGGTGGCCCTGGAAGCCATAAGGAGGCGACGACGACGAATACGAGAACGACGACGAAGAATGAGCTGTTTGCAGCCTCACATCCTCCTGCACAGTTCCAGCCATGAAATTATAGAAATATACACATAGATCAGTTGAAAAAAAATCAAAAGAAATAAACAAACCTGAGTGAAATTAGAAGCATAAGGAAGAGAAGGCAAATATGTGCATCCGAGTTGACTGTGTAACCTAATCTTCTCAAGCTGCGCAACCCCAAGCCCCCTCTGCGGCTGCTTAGGCTTATCGGAGCCGCTCTTCTTCCCTTTCCTCGACGACGATGATGAAGACGACGACGACATCCCCCTATCGCTGCCGCCGAAGTAATTGTGCTCGCCGAAGTAGTTGCTTCCCATTTTCCGATGGAAAAAATTAGGGATTTGATTTGTTGTTTGCAGTGAGATGAGATGAGATCTTCTGAATTAGCCTTTTAAGCTGTTAACACTTTGCGGTCACTAATAATTGCATCGCTGGATCTGATTGTGTGTAGATTTTGTGTGATTCATTCTGTTTATATACTATGCTTCTATTTTTATTATTACTATTATTTTTCTTTTTTTTAAAAAAATAGTGTGAGCTCGTTTTGACAACTTCCATTATTATTATAGTATTGCTTAGAGAGAAAAGGTATGGTGTTTGAAAGGGATTGTCTTCTGATTGCAACTCATTTATTTTATGCACACAATATTTTCCCAAGATTTCTAACCTAACCCACGCGCTTCTGCACCACGTTCTTCACAAAGATTTTATTATTTAATTGGACACTGTGTTTATTTTTTAAATATATCTTTGGGCAGTTTCATGGCTAAATCCCGAATCATTTACATGTTATATGATCATGAAATTAATGTAGTAATATTTATAGGTAAAAGAGAAGGAGGTAATAACATGTAGTAGTATACTTTCTTTTCCCTTTTTCCCAATCCTTTTTTAGGGAAAATTAAAGTTACAATATATTAGTAGATCCAACATTATTATGACATTTAGATTGCAGAAAATCCTGCAGGAAATTCAATGTTTGGGGATTGTCACTAAAGGTGAAAGATTTCCTCGTCTTCATAACCATAGATATCAATTGGAGAAAGAAAGATTTTATTACATATATATGATTGGCCGAATCATTTACATATTAATGCCACATATCTGCAAAAAAAATATTCTTTATGGTATCTTTGTAAGCTTCAAGAATTAACTTATGGGCCTTAGAGTTTACGTCATAAAAATATAATAGATCGATGATAATATTATAAATAAAATAAATTAAATAAAACTATATATAGTTGCCATGCACCAAATCTAATCGAGCTGTTCCACGCATGATTTGTGGGACATATTATATGAGTTGTGTTGTGTGGTGGAAAGTGCGAGAGAGAATCATCCTCTTATTATTTTGTTAAAACATGTGAACTCCCACGCAATTACAAAAGCTATAAATCCATCAAATACAATCCATAACGCTGTCGTGTCAATTGTTTTATTATTACTTGGCAGCTATGTTTTATTTATTTTGTTATTTTAAATTTAAGATTTGCTATATTTGCACAATTGCACAGGCACATAATGTTAAAAGATTCAACATTTCATATATGTTACGGCCAAAAGAATCCTAACACTTTCTCAATATGAAGCATCCCATTAATTTGGTTTTTAAGTTTAGGGATTTGACTTTAACTCTATCGGATTTAGTATGATTTATCATTTATCATTAATATTCTACGATAATTTAAAAGTGAATTTGTAATTGTTTGTGAAAATTAACTTGATTTTTATAATAACTAGTATCACACCCAGTGCAATGCACGGATTAATTTAATTTTATCAAAAGCAAATTCATATTTTCAATTAATTACTTAAAATCAAATACAACTATAGTTTATCTAAAAATTAAAAATCACAAATGTGAAAACCAATTCAAGTAACCAAGCGCATACATAGATAGATTTAAGATAATTGTATGGAATTTGCATTATTTATAAAATTATGCAAAGCTTCCAATGACAATTTTCTTTATCTCTTCCACAAAACAATAATCACAATTTTATATTTTATTGATGGAACATATACACTTGAATACCATTCACACAAAAAAACAATAACTAATAATTGTCAATAATAAGGAGTCACTAAAATAGAAAGATGGATTAGTTAAGTGTGTGGGACATAAAAAAAAAAGTTTATATGATGACAATAACATATTAGTTCATAAGTTTTGGGGAAAAAAATATAAGCAAGGAATCACAAGTTTAATCGACCTCATAGATACAAATTAAAATTTACAAAAACAATCACTCAATCTCTCTCATGATTTGGAAAAAAATATATTGCTTATAACAACTGTCCATGTTAATTATTTCCAAAGCTAAGCCTAACACTTAGCTCTAATCTCAAGCCTAAAAATAGTTAAAAATTAATTAAATAAAAGAAACTTAACCAAATATAAATAAAATGTTACATCTTCTTCTCCACTCATAATATGTTCCGTTATTCTGCAATCTACTTCTGTTTCAGCTTCCACCTCAATCCTGCTTCCTACTTATTTTCGGTCAATTGACAATTCGATATTAAATTTTATTACCTCAGAAGGCATATTATATTAATATTTAGATCTATAGTTGAAATAAATACTAAAATATTGACATCTCAATTCTCAAAATAAACTACAAATCTCATACTTACATAAAAAGATTTTAATATCATGCGTAAACAATTGTCTTCAACGCCTCATGCGTAAACAATTTTATGTAGTGTACATAATTCCTGCAATTATATAGAAAATGAGAGTTAATAATCAAATCTATCCAATCATATGTATAGAAGACTATCGAATAAAGCTTATTGAAAGATGAAACTAAAGAATATAGTGTACTCTATTTGAAATCTAGGGACAAATCCCATAGAAATAGAAAATAGTGATTGAGTGGAAGTATAGCATATGTGTAGATATTTATAGTTCAAGAAAAAAACGTTTCACATCCTCCATTTATAATAATTTTAAATTTTTTATTATATTTAACGTAATAACATAATGATTGTAATTTAATTATTTTTAATGTATATAAAACATATACGTTACTAATAAGAGTGAGTATAGTTTTTATATGGAGTATTAAATTGAAAGAGTCTATAGATCATTTTATTGTAGCGCTTATGAAGGTAACGTGGCATGATGTGAGAAAAGTTACAATTTTTCATTAAATCTATTAAAATATAGCATTAATTTTCAAACAAATAATTAATAAATGGCATCAATTTTGGGATGGAAAACGGCCTCGTCAATATTTACATACAAGATTATCTATAAAAATATATGTATACACAAACGCACAACCATGAGTGTAACGCGCCTTAGCCGTTAATTTATGATAATCTTCTTTGACTAAGTTTATAGCCTAAATTATTTCATGATATTCATTAGTTTCTACAAATATCTATATTCCCAAAAGTTCAAAATATTTAAATTTATGCCCAAAACTAATAAATAATTTAATATTAAGGCCAAAACTCGCATTTTATATATGTATAAATTAGCTAGATTCGCTATGCATGATATTAATAATGTAGTTAAATAATATATAGAAATTAAATTAAATTATAGAACACCATAATTATGAGGTTGTTCGGTTTGCAAGATTATCTCATGACTAAATATATAGTATTGTGTTTGGTTCATGAGATGAATCTCAGGACTTAATCCTATATAGATAAACATGTGATAATTAGTCATACTCACCCAACTCTAATTAAAATAATCTCACAACTTAATTATAGATGGATTATCATATGATAGATAATTAATTGTGACAACCAAACGACACCTATGTATGAAAAATATTATGCTACATACATCTGTGAAAGTGTACACTACTATCGTTTAATGTACATTTAATATTATTTTTTTTATTTTATACATTTAATTTAATTTAACACATTAAAACTTGAAAGTGCTCATATGTTTATGGGACAGACGAAAATGAAAATAAAAATATTTTTTTGGGACGAATGGAGTATTAAGAATATATAAATATATACAATTGCAAATTACTCTATAAGAAAGAATTAAATAAATATGAGATTTGATACACGAATATCGTCAAGTAAAGTGATATCGGAGAAAAAGAGAAGTGATGACATGTAGAGTGTTAGAGAAATGCAATTTTTGTATGTTTAGTTGTTAATGTCCTTAGACTGCGGGTCAAATGAAATAGGGTTTCTCGAAGAAGCCTTAGAACCACTGCCTCTCAATAGCGAAGAGCGATCGCCAGCCACCGTCAGGCTCCTTCCAAAATTGGCACGAACCTCCGCCCGATTCCACGGGGATGTTCTCCTTGAGACGTGAATAAAACCTATGTCAGGCAAGGCACAATGATGCACTGCAAGGCTCATGTGAGTAAGAAGACGTACACAAGAAACAAATTATAATGTATATCATCCGTCCCACTGTAAACGACTTGTATTCATTTTTGTGTCGTCCCAGCTAAAATGAGTCATTTTCTTTTTAGCAAAATATAATAGCGTAATTACCTTCTCTTATTTTACTCTATCTCCTATTTTATTTTCTCTTCATTTTTCTATTTTATTCTCTATCCTACTCTAGTTGCTATCCACTTAACTCTGTAAACATCATTTTCTTAAATCTCGTGCCCAAAAAAAACGTCTCGCTTATGGCGAACGAAGGGGTACAATTCTCTGCATTAGAATTTTAATTCTCATATTTGATTCGTAATCATATGTATATTCTCATATATCCGAACACTTGTAGGATATTATCTCAGTCTCAAGCTATTTAAATCATATTTCATTGTAGTCTATTCTAAGTTATTTGAGTCATTTTTTATAAATAAAAAAAAACTTTAATCTCTCTTGTACTTTATTTTTTTCATTTTTACTTTATTCTTTCCGTAATTAAATTTTACTAGTTTTATAAATATCATGCTAAAAAATATTCTAAGCAATTGTGTATATATGAACAAACACCATGTTAGAATCTCAATCACCAATAATAGTCTGTACATGAGGATATAATCATTTGAATGTTGGAAACAAAACGCTGATGATAGAAAGCGAAAGTATTTACTTTTTGTTAAACAAGTCTAATTATTGAATAGCTCTATTAATTGGTCCACTAACTATTGCGAAAATTAGTTGATTACTAAATTAATGGAGATAATGAGACTGTAATCCAGAGAAGGTTCGATGAATCTCACAATTTTTAATTCTTATTTTCGTTGAAATGTTGACGTGTACAATGATGCAAAAGCGACATTTGTAACATCTAAGCAACAAATTTGTGATATTGACATATCCTACAGTTTCCATGCCCCTATATATAAAAATTTTAGTACGGCTGCCTCCTTTATCCTTGCTTTATTTTACCAAAACGTATATCACATGAACTATACTTAAATAAAATTAAAAATACAGTAATTATCATTAAAACCACGAAATTGATCTACGACCCCGTCTAAATCGCAATACATAAATTATACCCCATTTAATCTTTTTTATTCGTATAAACATCTAATAATAGTCTTTTACTCTTTTTATTACAACTAATTAATTTTGCAAGAACCATGAGCGAAACATGCAAATTTCTACGTAAATTTACATTTTTAGTTTAATTAGTACTCCATAAAAACAAAATGAAGCTCTAGTGTTACATACATGACATATGCATTCACATGTTTTAGTACAATAACGTGTCAATTTACTTAAATAATATTCTAAAAAATTTGGAATCAAATCTTGCACTTTGAATCATAAACACGAAGGGTGAACGTGTGTAAGTAAGACTATAAATTGATGTTCAGGTAAAGTTTCTTACCAAACTAATTTTCCTACATTCACACACACACAATATTAAAATACTTCCGAAAAAAAATAAAATTAGCTGTTTTAGAGTGAGCCCAAATCAACTAATCTGAAAACCCAGTTAGTCAAGTTCAAATTTGACGTCCCTTGCAATTACTCCTATATAGTTACAATTAATCAGTGTACTAATTTAGCAACATAAATGAAGACTTAAAAATGACTACTAAAGTCGAATTGAGTGAATAAAATACAAAAGCCAAAGGCAAAAGCTTTTTAGTTATATAGTATTATAAAATTAGCAAAGGCAGAGAAGGAAACAAGGGATTATGTTGGATGAAAATCTGTTTAAGATAAAAGATTCGCACATATGCATTTGTATACATATGATGTGTGAAGAATATCTACTGTAGATTGTGGGCACATGCTACAGTGCTACCCCCAAAATGTAAGCAATTAAACCAATCTTTCAAAGGATGCTGGCGCCTAATTATTTATTTATTTATTTATTAAATGTATGTGTACGCACCCACATGGGTGTGTGACACCAAATCAACCTTAATCTCATAATTTATTGCATAATACGAGATTCTTGTGTTGGTGAGTACATTGGTCGCACAAAAAGACTATAAAAGATTGGCCGAGCTCTGTGGCCTAGGATCACATTATTGTTTCCCAACTTTTTATTAAACAATCATACATCCAAGATTCTTCTAAAAGATTGATCACTCCTATTATAATTAGCAGCATGATTGTGGTTGTTTACTTCATTACTTAATTCTATTTTTGTGATTTTGGAAGATATTAAAGTACATACTTACTCTTTTTTTAATACTACTAGTTTGTAGTATTAGATTATTAGGTTTGTTATAGTTTAACTATGGGCATGAGTTTTGAATTTGTATGAGTATTAGATAGAGAAACTGAAATTCTTTTTAACATTTTTGGAATCTTATGCCAATTTCCAATTCAGGCTACTTAGATTAGGCCAAAAGTATAATCACTCCAAATATATGTTATATTCTATGAGAAGATTTTGCTGAAATGTTATTTCTCATAATTTATCTTTTTTTTATAAGACAAAGAGTGTCATAAAATGTTCTTTTCTGAATTTTTTTTAGAATGAAAATAGACAAAGTTTACTAATGATGTACTTACCTAATCTGTGACTTATGTTTCTGTAAGATATTTGGTTGTGTTTTGGGCCTAGGAGTTTTTCACGGGCTTGGAAGAAAATACAGCGGACCAAACATTTATTGAGATTTTTGCTTATTTAATTATCGTTATCACAATCTCAGTTTGGAAGTTATGAATGAGCATTATGATGGATCATAAAAGTATTTTAGTTAATTATACTGATTTAATAATTATTTTTCAATTTACTATCTCGTGTCCAACTAAATTATCTTATTTCAACTTTAACCTTTTTGGTAATTTTAAATAGAAAAATTTACATGGTATTCTAATTGTCATATAAATAAAATAATTAAACAAATCATATAAAATTATAAATAATATAAAATGAAGATATAGCATTATTTAAAAATAAATTAAAAATTATAATCTACCCGTCCAAAAAAATAGTATATTTTGGGACGACAAGAGTTTTAACATGAATTTGGTAAAGTAGGAGAGAGAAATATATAAAAGGAGTAAAGTAAAAGAGAGAAATAAAAAATGTGGGTAAAAATAGGAGAGAGAAAGAGAAAAAATGGATGAAGTATTGTTGGTGGAGAATGAGTCTCACCTCATTAGAGAGAAATTTTTTTTTTAAATAGAAATTTTTTATTTTAAATGATGGATTAAGATGAAAATAATTTCTAATTTTAAAAGAGTGAGTAGTAATAAATGGGGAAAAACTTTCCAATTTTTGTATGAGTATAATTTTGGCTGACGAAATAAAATGAAAAGATAAGACTATTATTTATGAACTGTCAGAGGAAACAATTAGTTTCATCACTCATTAACCATTTTAATCAACTCAATTTTTAGTTACAAAAAGGTTCATAAAAATCACGACTCAGATTTTGATATTGTTTCCATTAGTTACTCATTTACATCAAATCAATTAATAAATTAAAGCTTGAATCAATATATTTTCCGTGTTGGTTCAACACCTCATCCTTTAAGCATGAAGTTATAGAGTTGATTTCGGCCCATGTGAATGAATCAAACAATTTTGGTCAGTCTCCTACTATTTAATGTGCTGACCGTTAGAAAGAAGGACTAGTCTCCTCAAGATGTCGGCATGAAAGATACCTTAGCAAACAAAATAAAATTGAAGCTTGAACATGACTCTTTTAGGCCATCAACGTTAAGGCTTATTGTAACTCTAAATTTTTTGGTCGTCAGAGAAACAACTGCGAGCGTGGTAGTCTGCTCGGTTCTGCGACTGTTTTCCATGCCTTATTGCACTGCCTTTTCAGCCACGATTCGCAACACTTATTTTATTTTTTAATTATATTTCACACTTTTTCCTCTATAAATATTACTGTCCCACTATCCCCTCATTTCACTCTTTTTTATTCTACGTTCTTTCTTTACACTCCACAAAAATGAATCAGGGTGGTCTCCCAATGAATCTTGACGGTTCTCCAATGTAGCCTGGCGATCACCTAATGTTTCCCAGTGTTCCCCTAATGAGAGCCACGACTCCAATTGATCAAAATGTCTGCTACACAATTTGCCATTCAGTGGGATGATATACCAACGATTCTGATTCGTGGAATCCTCAAGAGGGGTATCGGCCAATAATAGTCTCTGAAATTGGTACCCCGGGAACACAAGGCCCCAACACCGGTGTTACCAACCTACTCGATGATTACGAGATTTCGGACATGGAGCCCCTTCTAGAGGTGAATACTGGTTCATGCACAAAGGGATAAGGAGAAGTTTGACATGGTTGGAGAAAAGAAGTACACCTTGGAGGAAATGATCGTGATGGCTAAGTGCTACGGTTAACATTTCCAAGGATCCGGTGAGATATCTGCCACATGGCTTTCAAAACGTTCTATGACGATGAAAAACATGAGATCAAGTACTATGACGTCTACGTTATAGTTAATAATCACCTAAAGTTCATGTCGGGTTACGTGTGTGGTGGCCTGAAGAGGACAAAGTCAACGCTCACGACAACTACACCAGCAGTAAGGGTGATGCCGACGTCTTACACATTCATATAGAGGAGAGTTTTGGCACACAGATACCAACAAGAAGTCGTTCTATGAGCCAAAAAGCTGCACAGAGAAAGCTCTATGCGATCGGTTGACCGAGCCAGACCAAGCGGAGGGCATGGACCCAACATGAAGGCAATTACCGTTGCATCGATGGCGCGGACGTTGAAGTCCACAATGAAACTATATAGATATGATGAAGACAAGGAAGAGCGTCAAATGCACTACGACTTGATCTAGATACTTTGCGCTGAGTTGAGACTTTGGCCGTTTGACGTGTTATTTTCTAAATTGTAGTTTTATT
Organism: Salvia hispanica; assembly: GCF_029641045.1. NCBI lineage: Eukaryota > Viridiplantae > Streptophyta > Magnoliopsida > Lamiales > Lamiaceae > Salvia > Salvia hispanica. The sequence continues at coordinate 5,867,977 of NC_142696.1, forward strand.
TTAAAAGTACTTCTATTTTCTCATTTTGTAATTTTATATTTTCTAATTTGAAAATATAAAAAAATTAAAAAATTGGTTAGATAAATTGTGGCAGAAAATAAAACTGTTTTATTATGTTGCCATATTGTTGCTGATTTTTTGTTGCATTTTGCTTATAGTTTTCTTAGTGGAGTTCATGTTCTAGAGGCTCTGCCGAGGATTTGAGTAGTTGGTTGCTTCATGATAGAATAGGCATTCCTTACCTTCGTTAGTTTTCTTTCGTCCTCAGCATAGCCCGTTTATGAGACCAAAAAAAATGTTTGGAAATTACCTTTATATATTCGTCTGAATTTAACTCGTAATGTAAATATGAAACTGTAAAACTCAAACAACTGGAAAAAAAATACAGTTATTTGAAAATTGAAGATAAGGATTCAAAGCTCACCGTTCGTTTCCAGCTTCCGTTACCCGTCCATTTTCACAGCATAATTAGTGTGAAGTGAAGCCACTGATATTGCCTTCACTTTCAAGGGCTTAATTCGTGAAAGCCCTTTTGCGTTTGGGTAATTCTCCTCTTTCATTCATTAAATCATTCTCTGATTCTCTTTGTTCACACACAATTTCCGTTCTTCATGCTCGATTTCCAGCTCTTCCTTCTGGATATGAGTTCGACATTTTGGAGACTTCCATTCATTTTTCTTTTCATCAACTTGAACTTTGATTGTCTTGGTTATTGGGAATTGTGGTACTTTTAAGCACCCTGATTTTGTGTTCTATTTTGAATACTTTTAGTTAGATGGAAGGATTACTGTTGTTTAATGTTTATTTTGACAGGATAAGAGGGGAAATGAGTGTAGATATAGATAGTAGCCATATTCTAACTTTTATTAGCTTCTTAAAGTTTGAATGCAGGGAAAAAGAGGCTTTGTTCTGCTCATACTCTTGCTTGCTTTATGAATGTTAATTACTCCTGATAATTGTTTGTATACCACTGCATTGGGCTACTTTTCTGCAGTGGAAATGCGGTTGTTTTGCTGGATTTTAATCCAGAGTAGAACTTCTGTAATGGTCTTTTTTAACTCTACTTCCGGTGTGCCAGGTGATGAAATTGGAGAATGAGTGTTTTCACCGGTGATCATTCCCTTGTGCACTGCAACATGGCTTCTTTAACCCCGAGCTCCACCAACATTTCACTTACTCAAGCTGTTTCCCTCACAACTAACAAAAGCAACATCTTGTCCAGACCTAGCATCCTGCGCAATGTTAACAAACATAAATTGACAGCGCAGCGACATGCACTACCTCTCTCAACATCGATCAGATTGTTTCCCCAATTTCATATTGGGTGTGTTCTGAAGCCTAAGCATAGGACTCTTGCAGTATATGCTTCTGGTACAGATGTTGCTGTGGAGGAGGCAGATTTTTCTTTAGCAGATAGCGAAGCCTCAGTGAGTGCCACAAATGCTGCAGAAACCGGTGGAGAGTCAGCTGTTGCACCTGAAACCAGTCCTATTAAGTCTCAACGTTCAAGACCTTCTAGAAAGAGTGACATGCCGCCTGTGAAGAATGAGGAACTTATTGCAGGAGCAACGTTTACTGGAAAAGTCCGATCAATCCAGCCATTTGGTGCTTTTGTTGACTTTGGCGCTTTTACTGATGGGCTTGTTCATGTTTCTCAGTTGAGTGATAGCTATGTGAAGGATGTTGCTAATATAGTTTCTGTTGGACAAGAGGTGACAGTAAGATTAGTTGAAGCGAATTTGGAAACGGGGCGAATATCCCTGAGCATGCGTTCTGACAGCTCTAGCAGGGTTCAACAACAAAGAGAATCTCCAGATGGAAATGATAAATCCAGACCTCCTAGAAGGATGAGTCAAAATTCCAATCAGAGAAGAGACGAGCCAAAGAAATTCTCAAAGTTCGTCAAAGGCCAAGATCTGGAGGGAACTGTCAAAAATCTAACTAGAGCTGGTGCTTTTATTTCTCTTCCTGAGGATGAGGAAGGATTCCTGCCTCAATCCGAGGAAAACGATGAGGGGTTTGGGAGCATTATGGGTTTTACTTCATTGGAAGTAGGGCAAGAAGTCAGTGTCCGAGTTTTGCGTATTTCTAGAGGACAGGTAACATTAACTATGAAAAAGGATGAAGATGTTAAACAGTTGGATTCGAAGCTAACCCAAGGCACGGTACATACAGCAACTAACCCTTTTGTTCTAGCTTTCCGTAGCAATGAATCTATTGCTACCTTTTTAGATGAAAGAGAAAGTGAGAAGCAACAAGCTGAGGAAGCAGAGGAAATCTCAAAGGATGCCGATGACATGGTAGCCAGCATAACAGAGGACACTTCAGCCATAGAAAAAAAATCCGAAGACTCTGAAACTAAAGATGACGAGGTCAGAGTTATTGAAGAAGTTCAGGCCAGCTCTGTTTTAGTTGGCGATGATGGAAGCCCGCAAACTGAAGACCAAGAAACCAATTCTTTAACTGAAGCTGAAGAGAGTAATGATGGTGACGTATCTGGAGGGATAGCTGATATTTCTTCCCAGATTGTTGAAAACGCTATTGAAAGTTTGGTTGATAATGCAACTTCAGAAGATGAGTTAGCTGTGGATCCTGGATCTGTTGCTGCAACTGAAAGGGATATAGAACAGCAACAATCTGGAGAATCAACTAATCAGACCAGACCTGGTGTCACTGGCGAAGAAACACCAAAAGCAGCTGATGATGTAATAGCAGAAGTTGAAGAGAAGAGTGAAGAAGCAGACAGCTCTACCATCACACAAGATAATGAAGTTACTGCAGCCATCAATCCTGTGGAAAGTGACAGCTTAAGTGCAGAAACTGAGTCTGGGGATATTGAAGCCAAACCTGCAGGTTTGTAGTCAAATCCTTATATAGTTCGGATCGAAGGACTGGAAAGTGGAAATCTTTTCCATCTCAACAATAAGTTTATACTGTTATTTTCTTCTTGCAGAAAGTCCTGTCACCATTAGTGACAATCTTGGAGTCGATATAGCTGTGAATGGTGAAGAAAACCAAACTTCTGCTGATCCTCAGCCAAACGGTGATGCCTCAAATTCAATCGAACAAAGCAGCAACGAATCGCCTAAAGAAACAGTTGTAAAAGGTTGGTGTTTTTGCCTTTTCTAAATTATCTTGTATATATACACGTGTTGCTGATACGGGTGGAACTTGGAAGGTGTACAAGCGTGGCAATAGGGAGGTTGTTTGGCCCTCAAATCGTGGATGAAGAAATCAAGAAGAGAGAGGAGGGGAGAAAAGAAGATTTGGCAGTATTAGTTTAATCAGTGATTCAGTTCCTATTCCTTGCTAGTTTGTTCTTTTAGTTCCTATTTCTTTTGCTTTAAGCTTCTATAAATAATGAGAACCGGATGATGATAGATCATCTTGGAAATTAGTAGTATTTGGACGAGGAGTTTTCGTTGGCCTCCTGTGTGAGGAATTACTTTTCCTTTCTCAGCTTCTCAATATTTTCCCATTGAATAAATAGGTTCCTGCTTTCACTTCAAATAGTTAAATTGCTCTTATTATCAATCATCAACTTATTAGGAGTTTATTTCTCCTCGATCCCAGAAGAAGAGCATTTCTCGTGCTCTGTTTCTATCCGACACCCTTTCCTCTTATCAGTTGCCAAACCAAACTTTTTCCTGTCAATATCAATTGTAGTTTTATTTCCATATATGCCTGTATACTAGTGGTAAAACATCTCACAAAACAACAGCCTCGTTAGCTTTTCGTAACTCTCTGAGGTGAGAACACACAACTAATTTGTGTCTCGGGGTCTTTCTGGTCAGATTAAATAAGTGTATTTGTAGAATGATGGTGATGTGTGTCCATCGTGCTTATAACTATGCTATGTGAACATTTAAATTTAATTATATGGATACAGTAAAAATTTGTTGAATGATGACCAAACTACCTTAAACTTCATAACCTTCCTTTTCTGTAGTACTTCTTGAAGGTGAACATCAAATTTATATCATTGTGGTCTTTCATTGAATTTCTTATTATTTATCTTGTTCTGCTGGAGTGCAGCTGCTGTATCACCAGCTCTTGTGAAGCAGTTGCGGGAGGAAACAGGAGCAGGAATGATGGACTGTAAAAGAGCCCTTTCCGAGGCTGAAGGAGATATTGAAAAAGCCTACGAGTACCTCCTTAAGAAAGGTTTAGCTAGTGCTGATAAGAAAGCCAGTAGGGCTACAGCTGAAGGAAGAATTGGTTCATATATCCATGATAGCAGGATTGGTGTCCTCATAGAGGTGAACTGTGAGACAGATTTTGTCGCTCGAGGTGACATTTTCAGAGAACTGGTTGAAGACTTGGCCATGCAAGTGGCCGCATGCCCTCAAGTACAGTATCTTAGCCCAGAAGATGTTTCACAAGAGTTTGTTGATAAGAAAAAGAAACAGAAATGCAGAAGGAAGATCTACTGTTGAAGCCAGAGCAAATTAGATCCAAAATTGTCGAGGGGCGCATAAGGAAGAGGTTGGAAGAGCTTGCCTTACTGGAACAGCCGTTTATCAAGGATGATAAAGTAGTGGTTAAGGACTGGGTGAAGCAGACCATTGCAACGATTGGAGAAAATATAAAAGTCAAGAGGTTTATACGCTACAACCTCGGAGAAGGTTTAGAAAAGAAAAGCCAGAACTTTGCTGCAGAGGTTGCTGCCCAGACTGCGGCTAAACCAGTTTCAACATCTACAAACCAGGAGCCTGCTGCTTCTGAGACCAAAGAAACCGTACAGGAGTAAGTATATGATCTTTCATAGCATTTATTTGTGCAAATTGATGCGTATTTATTGATAACAATGACTAAAAATACTGGACATGCAGTAAAGATGTGAGAGCAGATTTTAGGCTGCTGAGTTTTAGCTCTAATCTCACTAATTAGTTGCTCTAATGTTACTTTCGCCTGCTTGGATGTTCATAGTGTTGAATGATCTTGCTATGTGTTTATCTTTTGTCCTCATCTTCTACAAGTATCTATTTCTTCTTATGCAATAAGCTAATATGGTTTGTTGGCTACTTTAAGGACTCCAAAAGCTGCAGTTTCTGCTGCGCTGGTTAAACAATTACGCGAGGAAACTGGAGCTGGAATGATGGACTGCAAAAAAGCTCTCTCAGAAACTGGGGGAGACCTTGAGAAGGCACATGAGTATCTGAGGAAGAAGGGGCTTGCAGCAGCCGACAAAAAATCAAGCCGAATTGCTGCTGAAGGGAGAATCGGATCCTATATTCATGATTCCCGCATTGGAGTTCTGTTTGAAGTTAATTGTGAAACCGACTTTGTGGGTAGGAGCGAAAACTTCAAAGAATTGGTTGAAGATCTGGCGATGCAAGTTGTGGCCTCCCGGCAGGTGCAGTACGTATCAGTTGAAGATGTCCCGGAAAGTGTTGTTACCAAAGAGAGAGAGCTGGAGATGCAGAGGGAGGATCTTCAGTCGAAGCCCGAGAGCATAAGAGAGAAGATTGTTGATGGAAGAATCGCAAAGAGGCTCGGAGAGCTGGCTCTTCTGGAGCAACCTTACATCAAGAACGATACGATGCTCGTGAAGGACCTGGTGAAGCAAACTGTTGCTGCACTGGGGGAGAACATCAAAGTCAGGAGGTTTGCCCGTTTCACACTTGGGGAGACACGTGATGCAGTAGTCGAAGAGCAGGCCTGAGATGCGGTGGGGAAACTCCACTCTGATTACAGAGAGTGAGACCTGTAAATTTTGATCTGTGGAGCTGTTGAGTTCTCTCAGTAGAGTTATCTCTACACTGCAGGTATTTTACTTGATTCTTTTTGTTAGAACAAAACGCAGTTGCAAATGTCGAAACTTCGAGGGAGAAGGGTTTGCGCTCGCATTTCATTATTTCTGTGACCAATCTTGATTCTTAACAACATTGTAATAAACGACAAAATTGCAATTTAATTGATATCCATATCCAAATTAGGGATCAATCCCCTAAAACTTTATTACAAATGTTCCAAGAGCGTTATTGTTTCGTGGACCATATGTTCACTGAAAACACAATTATACATAAAGATATTCTAAATTGTGGTTTAGGATACTAATTAATTGAAGGTTGCAAGCACGTGCAACATTACGTTTCCCACCTAATCTAAACTAAAAAAATGCATATCATCATCATGAACAGTCAAGCTCATGAAATTTAAGATGGAGCCCAATAATCAGCTCCATTCTCACTCCCAAAATCTAGTGTGCATGATAATGGAACCAAGCACAGCCCCCTACTCTTTAAATCCTTCTTCGCCTCTTCTTCACATTTCTAATTAACACCATCAAATATAATATTAATTTCATTAGCATGTAAGAAAAATATTTTGTTGGTATGTATAAAATACCTCTTGGGTGATGTTTCCTGATCCAGTGGCCAAGTACGGTTGGCTAAGGGCCTGCATATTTCAAGGGGGGATTTCATCGACATACAAAAAAAGAATTTTCTTCTTGGAAATAACATAAAAAAAATTTCATGAAATTAAGTGCAACAAAAGGTCACCTCAATTTGACGTTGAAGGAATCTAATGTATCCAATTGCTTCCAACAACACTGAAGCTGTGTCAGTCTGCAATAAGATTTATAGAATGAATTCCTTTAATTTACAAACAAAATATACGAAGCTTGACATCATATAGTACTATTCATGAAAGTGATATGGAGTATATGTTCACTTTAACCCTAATTTTCGAGGACACAAAATTCTATCAAATGATCTTTCACATAATTATGATAAAATAAGAAAATTAACTCTAATTGTGGGGCCAATAAATATTTAGTATGTTGAATTTATTTACCTTGCCGAAAGGGGAGACGAGCTGGTGAAGGGCTGTAATCCTGTCTCCCAGTTTTTCCTTTCTCACCTATTTTAAAATCAAATCAAGGTCTCAACTTAGAGAAATCAGCAAAATAAGTAATAGAATTATTAGCTCAACATCACATCTAAAAACATTTCTCTTTCTATGTGGGACTATATGCTTAACACCAGCAAGGAGAATATGCATATATTGAGAAACGACAAACAAGAAAGGACAACTTTATTATGACATAAAATGAAAAACTTGATCATAAATTAAAAAAGCTGCCAACAAAAAAAATAAAGTGGGTGACTCTAAACTTGACTTGATTTTGAGTTACCTTGATGCCAGATTGGGTTGAATTAGTTGTTGGATTCATCTTCGATTTCTTGGCAGCTCCACTCTTGCACTTCATCAAAATCTAATTACCAATCATATAAAAATCCAAGTTATGATTAATTTGATATTTTTACAATTCCGTCACAAAACTATAATATAGCTCCATAATTTAAATAATTTCACATTGATGATTTATCTTACCTCGGATGATTTGGGAGGCCTGAATTCAAGATTTCCGACGTAGGTCGCCTGTTGCTCCATAGTCTTATCATCTTCTCCGGAAAACCCTCTGCACATTTAATCAAATCAAAGAAATTCAGCATGTGAATTTAACCTAATTTTTACAAGGGTTTTGAAAATAAATAATAGTAGCAATTTTTTCATATAATTAATCAACATTTTGGAATATTAATATGCATGACACCCTCCAATTTTTTCCATGCATCAAGAAGTGAGAGAGAGAGTTACAACTTACAAGACTAGTTGGCTCCATGAGTGTGGAAACTCCTGAGAGGCAGGGCACGAGAGAGGCGGTGGCGCGGGTGATTGGTGAGGCTGAGGGGTATGATTTTGCAGCAAAGGGTGGCCGTTAGTGGTGAACCAGTTGTTGGCGCCGGTGGCCACCATTTGCTGCACCGGAAGAATCCCTTCATTCATCTCTCTTTCACTAAAGATAAAATCAAAAGTATTCAAATGGCTTAATTTGCTTTCTACTCTCTATTTTACTCACTAGAGAAAGACCTTTTATTTTGTCTTTTCACTTTCGCTTTAAGCCCCCTTTTTTTCTTCTTTGAAGCTCTTGAGAATGGACTTGTACAAACTTCTACTCTCTTGATCTCCTAATGCAAAAGTTGTTACAACTAATTTTAAAATGTAAACTATATAGAATGAGAATATTAAGATGGAATAGTATAAAATAATAAAATATTGTAAGATGTAAAATGGTTTGAGAAGCTTTATCTTTCTAACCTGGCTTTTTGGCCCCTCTTTCCTATTGGTATCCTTTTAGGTATTCTTTCTTCCTTTTATGTCCTTTTCTACTCACTTTAGCCTTTCAACTCCGAGTTAAAGTTGGGAAATGGGAGGCCTATTTTGGTAAAAGATTCTTTATATATACACTGTACAAAAATGACTTTATTGCATTGCATGTATCGGATCAAGGGTCACAATTATGCAGTCACTTGGGGAATATTGATTTGTATGCTCATTGATGTTGTAATCTTTAATTTGCACTACCACTTCATTTTGAATTTTGAATCGATTACTTTCACACACATATGTAGAAAAAAAAAAAAGTGAGTAGGAACCCTATGTACGTATACTACGTTAAGAAACTTGAAATTCCCTAAAAATTGTAAGAAAAGTTTGTGCTCGCTAAGTGCTTGCAAAAAAGCCATATTTCCAAGTAAATCAGTACTTGCAAATGAGCGTTTGTTTTGGAGTGCGGCCTTAATTTGAAGTCCATGAGAGGCAAAAATTTTATTTAATTTTAATTTTTACGAGTATAGTTAATTTCATTGTGATTTTCAGAATAATCAAGCCCAAAATTAAGTACTATGGAGTACATAATAAGTGACAAAATGTTGTTGATGTTGTCGAAAAGAATATTTGTTGTTTGGCTTTGGAATTAAATAACAGTTTAAACCGTATCGCATACCTACTATTTTGTCTAGAGTATATAAGTACAAAATTGCATGTTTAAGTTTGTTATTATGCTTTGCAATACTAATAAATAACTTGAATTATATTTGATTAATTTTACATGTAATGTAGTGTATAACAAAGATTTCCAAAATTTATAGTTGATTTCTCTTTTATTTAATTCTTTAATATAATAGGTTTTTATCTCTTAGTATGATTTAATAATAGAATACTGTAGTATTTGATTAATTGTTTCATATATATTATTATATTTATTATATACATTTTTGTTTATCATTTTTAAATGATAATATTATTTCTAATTTTATTTAATTAATTACAATATAAAGCAATGTTTTGGAAATATCTCATCAATCCTCATGAAAAACACCAAAGTTTGAGTAAGTATTGATGTTTTTAAATATTTCAACCAAAGTTTGAGAATTCATAAGTATTGATATTTTTAAATATTTCAACCAAAGTTTGAGTGATCAACAAAGTAAAATTGAATTGGGGCGGAAAGAGAATTTTATTGATATTTGGCTCATTTGTTGGTCATGATGAGTATATTTTAAAGTTAAGGGTTTAGGATTTAGGTTTCAAGGCTTGGGTTTTTAGTGAATAGGGTCACTATATTGCAATGAAATGAAGCTCGACTAGGAAGTGTCTCACCAGTGCAATCTTAAATTATTGCAACGTAAACTTGCCCCTGCAATTATAACTTAACGGCTAATTCATATTTTCACAGAATTAAAATTCTTTTTAATTTTAAGTCTGATATTTAAATGTCAATATAGTTTATTAAAATGATAACACAAATATGTGTTGAAATTTTAACGTGATCGTATTGACATTTTTAAGAAAAATTAGCATTTAAACACACTTTCTTGTGGCCATGTGGGGTTAATGTGATCGGAAAAGTATAATCCAAAGTAAGAGGATGTCGAATATTCTTTTGTTTATCATTTCACAAACTTTATTTCGCATAATGAAATAAATATTAAGAAATTAAAATGACCCGTGTATCGCACGGGCGTGTAATTTTTCTGTTTTATTTTATTTATTTATTTATTTTATCATTTGAATTTGTATGATCAGATCGTAGTTTCCTACTACTCATATGACAAACGCTTCTCTTATATCGTAGTTTCCTACTGTTGTTGATAGCGATGTTCATTAAGTTAGATGATACGTATCTTTTCTATTCTATAAAATACCATCTTTGTTAATTCAGTTTAGAAAAGAAGCAAATTTTTCTATATGTACAATAAAAGAGGAGTTTTGGGGAAAATAATAGAAATGCTCTTGAAATTGTTTAAATACATATTAGAACTTATATAAAATACTTAAATACAAATTGTAGCCGTTTCTTTTTCGAGTGAAGAATACATGTTGACATTCAACTAAATATGGTATCTATCCGGAGGTACAAAATATTCCATCCGTCCTTCTTTAGTAGAGGCGTTTCTTTTAGGCACGAAATTTAAAAAATTGTATTAAAAATGAGTTAAGTGAATAAAAAATAAAGTAGGAAAGGGAAAAGGTAGAGAGATGGAGAGGGAATAAAATAAGAGAGAGTAAAGTAAAAGAGAAGAAAAGTGAGTGTTTTTTGCCAAAATAGGAAATGACTTAGCTACAGTGGGACGGCCAAAAAAGGATTACGACTCAGCTAAGAGGGACATAGGGGAGTAATTCTTATAGATTATTATTGTTGTTTTTTTTTTTTTTTAAATTTAATAGTACTCCCTCAGTCCCAGAAGAATATGAACTCTTTCCTTTTTAATTCGTTCCACAATAATATGCACCTTCTAATTTCAAAATTATTTTCTCACTGATGAGTGGGGTCCATTCTCCACTAACAATACCTTAATTACTTTTTCTCTCTACATCTCTCTTACTTTACCAAATTTGCATTAAAACCGTGTCGAACCCAAAGTGCATATTCTTTGGGGACGGAAGGAGTATCAATGCATATATATTTGAATTTGTTAATTTCACTATTAAAAAGTACTACTTCCGTCCCATATATCACATTTTGTCATTTTGATCTGTTCTACAATAAAAATCATATTTGCATGTGAAACACTTACCGAAATATACGTTAAAATTTGTAAGTGAAACTCTTAGAGAATAAATTCCAATTTAAGTTCGACAATTTTACTCTTATATTTCTATTTATTGATTTATTAAATATTAGTAATATTTGGAGTAATTTCTAATTTGCATTAGGTTCTGCAAGGTATCAAAGAATTGGGGCTATGGAATTGGAATTGGGGGCTTAAATATCAAATCCGATGTTTGCTACCGCACAATATCTGAATTTAGAATTAAATTATAATTCCATTTTCACAATTTGAATTCATATCAAAAGTAGGAAATTAGAATTCCAAACAATTATAAAATTAGATATTTTCACACACTACGTAAACAAAACACACACAATGCACACAGTCATACACAATCACACAACACACACAGTCATACACAATCTCTCTCACACACACACACGCACACACATATACATGGGTGTGATCAATTGCTAACTCACTTCTTAGTTGCTAACTGCAACTAATTTAAGACCATATGAATTAAGAGATCTAATGATCTATAATTTGTCATGTGTAATTTCGTTTTTCATATTTTAATATTAAAAAGATAAGTTTAACTACCACATGTAGGGTTTTGAATCGCAGTGTCAATATAGTGTATTAAAGATATCTACACAATGCATTGGATATGTCAACACAATTTAATAATTGTACACATATTATATTAACATATTGTGTTATCTATATTGATATTAAGTTGGCCGTCGAAAATATGAAAAATTACGATATTCTTTTTCAAATATTGATACCGGAACATATGCATTTAAGATTTCATTGGAATCATTATCAAATTATTTTTAATTTGATTTATGTTGTGTGAAAAAATAATTTAAATTGAGATATTTATAATAATTTAAGATTTTGAGATATTTTTTAAAAGTTAATTATACCTAACTTTTTGTAAATTGACATTAATACCCCAATTGACATTTTTTTACAATGTATTTATATTCGTGGTTGTATGCATATACTGTATCTGCATACAACCACGAATATAAATACTAATATTTGAGATTTATGCAAAATAAAACATAAACATCAAGAAATTTTAAAGCATGTTTTAGAAATTTAAATATATATTTTTAGTGAATTTGAAGTTTCTAATTTATATATCTATTATTATGTTGATAAAAATTTAATATATAATTTATATATTTAATATATAAAATTGAAAGTTATGTTTTTAGTAATCTATATTATAAAATAACCAATGAAGTGTCGAATTAGAGTCAAACAAATAGAACGATAGAAATTTTATCGGGTTTTCGGGCCAGCCAATCGGGTTTTCGGGTCTTGCCCTAACGGGTTGTAGGTTAATCGGGTGCGGGCTAATCGGGCTGTAATTTTATCGGGCTAGAAATTTTCAGCCCTAACCCTGTAAATTTGGCGGGCTATTCGGGCCGGCCCATGGATTGCGGGCTACATTGACATCCCTACATATACATATGCAAAGTTACACACACAGTGGCGGACGACGGGATTTTGATACTGGGGGTCCAAATTCCTAGTACTTCTTTCGTCCACAAAATAATAGTTATATCTTTCCATTTTCGTCCGTCCACCAAAATTAGTGTCATACTAAAAATGGAAAGTCATTCCTAATTTATACCTACTTTACCTATTACGAATTAAAACTCGTGTCGTCCACTAATGAAAATATTTTTTACATATGTGAGGAATGTTAACAATTGTTGTACTCCATATTTTTTGTCAAAGACATCATAAACAGTCCAACAAGTACATTATAAAGCTACTACAAGATAGAGATGGATGGTGAAAGATAAATAATTTAAGAACTATCAATATAATTAAGTTAAAGATACATTACTTTATAATTTTACGTCATAAACAGTCCAACAAGTACATTATAGAGCTACGAGATAGAGATTATGATGAAAGATAAACAATTTAAGAATTACCAATATAAATTTAAGATATATTACTTTATAATTTTACAATAACAATATTTATATAAATACACAAGTTTACATAAAATTACTAGTGTCACACTTCAACCCTTATGACGTATGCACTTACTATAAATAAATTCAAGATTTTACATAAATAATCCACGTGCCAAGTAAATGAAATGCGCATTTTATATAATTTCAAAAACCAATATTTATCAAGTACATACTTCAAAACATTCTGAACAATAGTGGGACCCTCTCGCCACTCTATGTACTACAAATTTATCTACATGCAAAAATGATGAGGAGGAGAAGGTTGCCAAAACGCGTCAGCCGCCGACCCTTATAATAACTGTAACTCACATCAACCCACGCATCATTGATATCTTATTCCTGAAAAATATTAGTGGTTTATATGAGCCACAACTCAGTGCATATAAACCTTACCTTTAATTTCACACACAAATATCAAACACATTCTTTCACCAAAATATATCACCAAAAATAATAAATATCATAAATAATTTAATATTCGTATGCATATGCCTCTATGATCCTTTTAATATTCTGTGACTGAACAAGCCTGGTATCTGCCCGGGATTTCCATTGTATACGACCTGCAGGTTCCTTTTTATTTATTTGACCTTTCCACGAAGGCCCCTCTTTGATTTGACCTTTCCACGAAGGCCCCTCTTTGCATATTTTCTTTGACCCGTAGGTCCATTATCATTGTATATGACCCGTAGGTCTTTTGTCATTGTATATCAGATCCAGAGCAAGACAATCACATATCCTCTTTAATCTCATGACTCGAATAATTCCAATACCATACATCAAACATATCCATTGCACCAATTACATATCTATATAATCCATCAATAACTTCAATACTATAGATAAACATATTCATTGCACAAATCACATATCCATCATTCACAACATCAATATCAAATATTCCACACATAACCATTTCAGGCTCACATCATATAATTCAAATATTTACTCCAATTTAACACATAGCAATCCATCACATAATATATGTAAAATTAAAAGTATAATTTATACATACATGATCACGATGGATAAACTACTCAAAAGCTCGATCTCTTTTCTTTGTTTACCACTCTCATATATAGTTCTTACTTCTAAACCCTAAATATTCTTCTCCTACTATTTCCTTTTTTTTTTCTTTCCTAACTCTCGTTCTTTTTATATCTATATACCGTACCTTCCTCAAATTCCTCCTTTTCCATTCTTATGAAAAAAAGAGTATATATTCCATAGTCCTAATATACATCAAATTGCAAAACTAGGTGACTCACTTCTATTTGTTATATATATTTCTAAGGAAGACACGTATAATAGAAGAACTAAAAACGTGTAATTTTTTTAAACACTTGAGCTACAAACTAATACATAAAAATACTCATTTGCTATACCACGTACGTATGCATATTTGTTTAATATTATAACCTTAGTCTATCCAAAACAAAATATATAACTATTTATATATGTAGAGTACGTATATGAATAGTGCTATGTAATCCAATTTAGACATGCACACTTTACAATACATGCATACACTTTTATATTAATTATTTAATGTATATAAAAGAAATTTATAGTTATATAGAATATATATTTATCTATTAAAAAAGATTCTCGTGTTCCGAAACTATCTACTTATTCGACTATAATATTGAGTCATCATAACAACAAATATATCCTCTACGACACACTTAATCTCTCTGTAGTAAAAAATGACAATTTAATATGCAATGACAATATAATATGATAATATGCAAAATAATGCATGTTTCAGGTTAGGGATGTCACAATTCTTCCCCTCTTTAAGAATTTTGTCCTCAAAATTCATTTCTTTCTAACATTTGTATAATTCTCTCCGACTTACCATCTTTCTGATGGTGAAAAACATTACTAAAAATATAACCATGTCTCCATAGATAGTATGCGGATCTCTGCTAGACATAAAAGATAGAATACCATATAATCGTGCTGCATCTTTCGCGTACTTTTCAACTAAATAATATAACAAAGAAATCCAACATATAGGTAAGAAATGTGCTAAGTTGGTCAGTTTCTCTACAATCGTCCAAATAATATCATACGACCCAATATAACGAGGACTCATCTTACGGTTTTTTTTGCTCGAATCGCATGACTCATTTCAGAGGTGAAACTCACAAAAAGACTTTATCAAGACTGAGATAGTAAATCGCGGATCTCTGTCAATATATAAGATACTAGAATACCATATAACCGTTCCTGCAGATAATGATACCAAATCTTAAAAGCAAAATAATGGCGCTAATAATAGATTTTGAACAGAATAAGAAACTCCATATACTTGCGATTGTTACGACGCATAAGCAATAAACTTTCCATTAAGTGAAAAGATAACCAAATCCATGTTTCAGCGCATCACTATAAATAACATAATATCTTGTACCTGCGGAGATAACCAAAATAGGTGACATATTCAAACGATGCTTCCACTCATTAAAACTCTTTTGATATGCTTCACTCCATATAAAAGAAGAATTATGTCGTACTAACTTCATTATCAATTGAATAACCATTTTCAGTTGAAAACCAGTTCAATCTTTTGTAGATCCACTTCTATTCTATGACCTGACACCACGTGTCCCAACAATACCACATGTTCTAGCAAAAACTCACATTTACTCAACCTTGCAATAATCTGTTTACCTCCCATAACTTGTAATACTGACTGCAAGTGATTAACATGCTCATCTGTACTTCATGAATATAACAGTAAGTCAATAGAAATAATCACTAACTGATCCAGGAATAGTTGAGAGAATTTGTTCATCAATGCCATAAATAATTGTAGATGCAATAGTTTATTCGAAAGGCATAACCAAAACTCATAATGGTCGTACTGAGTTCAAAATGGTGTCTCTGCAATATTCTCTTTAGCTATCTTCAACCGATGAGATCTTGATCGAAAATCAATACTCGAAAACAGTTGCATACCTTGAAATTGATCAAATAAGCCTTCTATTCTCGTTAATAGATATTTATTCTTCATTGTCACTCGATTTGACTTCTAATGGTATATATAATGTCGCAGTGTATCATCTTTCTTCTTCAAAAATAATATTGGTGCTCTTCAAGGTAAAACATTAAGTCATACATATCTCTGACAACTCCTGTATCTGTTTCTTCAACTCTTGAAACTCTAATAAAGACGGTTGATAAAGAAAAATAAATGTTGTGCTCAATAGAGAAATATGTCTCCTGATAAGATGAAAATCCAGATAAATCTGCACTTCCAATAAATCAAAACGCCGATCTAGATAATATAAGAAAACCTGGAGCAATATATTGATTACCGTAAAATATCACTCGATCCCATCTCGATGATTATATTACCGTTTCTTTTACTTGACAGGCTACCTTGGTTCGATGAAGTGAAAACCAATCAATGCCCATAATAATATCAAAACTTGTGTATGAATAAGAGAATCAATATCCGCTGGCAGGTCAACTGAATTAACTCGCAACACCTTCTCTAGAAAACCGTGTATATTGAAATAATGTCAGCTCATAATCAACAAACATAGTTCCTTGATTAAAGACAAAACATTCTCTGCTTCTTATCACAATACACTTCTTTGCATATATTTAGCATTGAGTTCTCTGGAAAAATAGTCTGAACTGAATACAAGAATACCAGAGGTTGTATCATAGCTTGTGGGACTGTTTCCCACCAAGAGTAACTCTATATCAAAACCTTCTTCTGACATATAACTCATCTGATTGAACACCGGTTCTATCACTTTTAACTATATCCCAACCTCAGTCAGATTAGTCCCATAAAATCAACAACTTCTTCTATTCCGAGCTCTTTAAATTTTCTACCTATTTACCTCATCATTGGTCCATGTACTCTTTGTTCTAAAAGTCTGAGTAATCCCCATTTGATGCAACATGTATATGAAATACACTCTATAATTAATGGACAATGTAGGGCGGCTAACCCTTCTCTCCTCGGTGACAAATGTTCATGATAATTCAAATGCATGTGCAACTTATAACTAATATGTATTGTATGACATTTATGAATGTCATGCCCCAGCGGGATTCTATCCCCGCTCTGATACCACCTAAACTTGTCACACTTCAACCCTTATGACGTATGCACTTACTATAAATAAATTCAAGATTTACATAAATAATCCACGTGCCAAGTAAATGAAATGCGCATTTTATATAATTTCAAAAACCAATATTTATCAAGTACATATTTCAAAACATTCTGAACAATAGTGGGACCCTCTCGCCACTCTATGTACTACACATTTATCTACATGCAAAAATGATGAGGAGGAGAAGGTTGCCAAAACGCGTCAGCCGCCGACCCTTATAATAATTGTAACTCACATCAACCCACGCATCATTGATATCTTATTCCTGAAAAATATTCGTGGTTTATATGAGCCACAACTCAGTGCATATAAACCTTACCTTTAATTTCACACACAAATATCAAACACATTCTTTCACCAAAATATATCACCAGAAATAATAAATATCATAAATAATTTAATATTCATATGCATATGCCTCTATGATCCTTTTAATATTCTGTGACTGAACAAGCCTGTTATCTGCCCGGGATTTCCATTGTATACGACCTGCAGGTTCCTTTTTATTTATTTGACCTTTCCACGAAGGCCCCTCTTTGATTTGACCTTTCCACGAATGCCCCTCTTTGCATATTTTCTTTGACCCGTAGGTCCATTATCATTGTATATGACCCGTAGGTCTTTTGTCATTGTATATCAGATCCAGAGCAAGACAGTCACATATCCTCTTTAATCTCATGACTCGAATAATTCCAATACCATACATCAAACATATCCATTGCACCAATTACATATCCATATAATCCATCAATAACTTCAAAACTATAGATAAACATATTCATTGCACAAATCACATATCCATCATTCACAACATCAATATCAAATACTCCACACATAACCATTTCAGGCTCACATCATATAATTCAAATATTTACTCCAATTTAACACATAGCAATCCATCACATAATATATGTAAAATTAAAAGTATGATTTATACATACATGATCACAATGGATAAACTACTCAAAAGCTCGATCTCTTTTCTTTGTTTACCACTCTCATATATAGTTCTTACTTCTAAACCCTAAATATTCTTCTCCTGCTATTTCCTTTTTTTTTTTTTCTCTCCTAACTCTCGTTCTTTTAATATCTATATACCGTACCTTCCTCAAATTCCTCCTTTTCCATTCTTATGAAAAAAAAGAGTATATATTCTATAGTCCTAATATACATCAAATTGCAAAACTAGGTGACTCACTTCTATTTGTTATATATATTTCTAAGGAAGACACGTATAATAGAAGAACTAAAAACGTGTAATTTTTTTAAACACTTGAGCTACAAACTAATACATAAAAATACTCATTTGCTATACCACGTACGTATGCATATTTGTTTAATATTATAACCTTACTCTATCCAAAACAAAATATATAACTATTTATATATGTAGAGTACGTATATGAATAGTGCTATGTAATCCAATTTAGACATGCACACTTTACAATACATGCATACACTTTTATATTAATTATTTAATGTATAAAAAAGAAATTTATAGTTATATAGAATATATATTTATCTATTAAAAAAGATTCTCGTGTTCCGAAACTATCTACTTATTCGACTATAATATTGAGTCATCATAACAACAAATATATCCTCTACGACACACTTAATCTCTTTGTAGTAAAAAATGACAATTTAATATGCAATGACAATATAATATGATAATATGCAAAATAATGCATGTTTCGGGTTAGGGATGTCACAACTAGGGTGAGAAAATAAAAAAATATACTATAAATAAATTAATTAGTATTTAATGAATTAACTATGAGAATCATAAAAATAAATTGATTAATAGAGAAGAAAAATCTAAAAGAAGGCCACATTATAAAAAAAAGACTGCTAGAAGTAGTCGATCCCAAGTCCATTGGTTCCCAGATAGCTCAACTAACCGAGTAAGGATGGATTTATATTATTTTTCATGCATATGTTGTAACGCCCCACTTTTTCAAACCCTAATTTTTGGATTATAAATTTTTTGCATTAAATGCCTTAAATGCTATGATATGTGGATTATGTGATGAGTAATTAATTGCATAGTGTCTCTGTGACCTAATTGCGTATGAGAATTGAGACTGAGTTGAATAGTCAACTTGTTGAAATGTTGACGTGGCTATTGAATAGTCAAAGATGGGAAAATATGACGTGGCCGTTGAAAGGTCAATGCGTTGAGAAAAAGAAGAGAAAGTGAAGAAATGATTGATTGGGTGTGAATATTTGATGTGGAGAAATAAAATTATGGGTGAATTATTTTCCTAAGGGATGAGTGGAGAACTAAATAGGAGCATTATTAAATCATGTGGAATTTTCGGCCATTATCATATTTTGGAGAAGAAATCCTACTTTTCTTGGATTTAATTATTTGTTTGGGAGAATTATCCAAATTAAATCCAAAGTCCGATTATTCCTTATTTGTTTGTGGGATTTTCGACCCCTATTACTATTGGAGGAGAAATAATATTATTCTTGGATTTAATTATTTGATTGGGATGATTATCCAAATTAAATCCAAAGTCCAAATACTCTATAATTCCTACATGGAATTTTCGAACTCCACCTTTGATTTTCTATGAGATTTTCGAAAATTTCATATATTGTGGGAGAATGGATTATTTATTTATTTGATCCTTTATTTATTCTACTCCATGAATAAATATAAATATGCTAGAATATCCTACCATATCTTGCCAAATCTAAGAAGATATTGCATATCCTAATTAAATTAGGATTTGAAATTCAAATCCCTTGGAAGAGTTGAAAAAGTCACGCCACTTTTGGCTATTATTGGGGAGTATTTTATTTTATTCTTGCTGCGTGATATATTATTCTACTCCGTGAAATATTTGAATTTAAATTATAGGCTAATTAAAAGCCTATAACTTTCGAAATCCCCATGTTTCTCAACCAAGTTAACGCCAATCTCCTCAAATCTCTCCATATCTTCTCAAATCTCTAATTTATTTAATTAGAGATATTATTATTTGACACTCTATAAATATAAGAGAGAGATCAAACCCTAGCACACCAAAAACCGGCGCCCCACTCTCCCAAGAATTTCGAAATTCTCTCCCCACTCTCTCCAAGTTTTCTTCAAGTTTTCTTTAAGATTTCTTCATCAATTGAGAAGAATTCAAGTGAAATTCAAGAGATTATTGAAGAATCAAGATTAATTCCTTATTTCTACCGTTCGTTCTTTTGGAAAAGGTACTTTAATTATTGATCTCCTCTTCTTCTACTGATTAATCGGTGTTCTTGAGTCCACATGCATTTAGATTGAGGGAATGGGAAATTAATCGGTGAATTTTGGGATGCATGGATGTGTGTGTGTATATGACCGTGTGTGTGCGTGTGTGCGCACGCCTCGGCGTGCGTGCACAAGTGTGGTGTTCGTGTGCGTGTGTTGTGTGTGTGGAACACTCATGCGTGACACGATTTAATGGTGAAATTGGAATTGTTATTTGAATAAAAATGATATGCTAATCATACTTTGTTTTTGTTTGATGATATTGAAAATAATCGATGGGAAAAAAAGGGAAATATGGGAGACATGCATGATTTGAAATCAATGATTGAAACTGATTTGTGATACGCCTAATTTAAAGGTGATACTTCGCGCTCTCAGCGTGATAAACGAGGAGAAGAGAATACTTGCGAGATAAGCCGACGAGGTGGGCTTTCTTTTAAAATAAGGACATTGTCCTAAACTGATATTGATGAGAATGAGATATGTGTTATCATGCCTTGATTTGTTTTGTCGTGCCTATCCCTCGTGGCTATGCCACTATTGATTTAATCGAATTCGGATCCTTGTAGAGCCGCAAACTCTACTTGGGTTAGTGTACACCAATGTTAGACCGAGAGTCAGCGTACGGGTTGGCCGGTCTAGTGACCTGGATTGCGGCCGCATTCCTTGTCATGTAGAATGAGGATATGGTAAACGTCGATGAGAAAAATGGTTGCGCGACCGTGATATTTGATAAAGGAATATTTTGGTGCCTCGGGTCTTTCTAAAGTTAAAACCCCGATGGACACTTGAAAATGGCATGATAATTACTAATGTTGATAAAACTGTTTTCGGCATGAGTCCACTGAGTATGTTTATAGTACTCAGCCCTGCATGTGTTTTCCCTATGTGCAGGTTGAGCGGTGGCGATCGGGCGGCGGTGTTGAGTAGGAAATAATAAGATGATCTGTTGGTACTATAAGTGTCGTTGTGTCTCCATACATAGCCTCACTTCTCTCTTGATCGCTTCCGCTATTTTATGAAAAATTGTTATCTTTTGGTTGGGATGAATACTTTTATTTCGTGGGAATATTTTGGTTATGAAACAGTTGGAACTATTTTGGAAACTCTGATGAGCATTTATTGCGATAGCCTTTTATTGGATTTCTTTGCTA